>NC_067398.1:411750343-412350343 GCF_016432865.1 Antechinus flavipes | reverse complement strand
CTTTGTCCTCATTGCTTCCCAAACTTATATCTCCTGCTAATTATAAGATTTCTTAACCTGTGGAATGTAACTTTGGATTTAAAAATAATAATAATAATCAGTTTCCATATCAGTATCTATATTTGTTCTATGCATTTTCTAATTAGGGATCCATAGAATTCATCAGACTGACAAAGAAGTCTATCCTAGTTCCCCTAGGAGCGTCCATAAGACATCTCCTTGTCTCTTTCAAGACTTTATTCATTCCTCCAGATAAAAATGACTGTTTTCCTCCTTTGACTTACAATGAATGATATTTGTTTGTCATGTCCTTTATACAATTTCAGTACCACTTTGTATAATTCTTATTTGTGCATGCATATATTTTAAAATCCTTTCTTTTTAAATTTCTGCTACAGAATTAGATATGAGATTTTTTTATTAAAAATTCCTGTGTGGAAACTCACTTCTCCAAGGTAGATGGATAGTATGCCCCTAACAAGTCTCAGTTGATTAGGATTATTGAGATAAGTGACTTTCCCACAGTCACACAGCTGGTTTGTATGAAATGCATATTTTTTTTTGATTCTGAGGAATATATCATATTCTTCCTTTATAATTTATAATATATGTTCATTGTCCAGGGTTTTTTTATTGATAGTGTATAAGTTCCCATATAAGTTTTCTCCCATCCATATGAAAATGATTGTTATTTTTAATTTTCATTTGTTGTAGATTCCTTATAAACAAATCATGTAGAAGTGATGATTTTAAAACCATTAAGTCAACATAGAATTTTCTCTACATACATTTGTATACCAAAAGAATTTTTGGTAAGATAAGAAAGAGGAATGAAAACAGCAGTAAAATGTAATTTTTTTTTCTTCTGATTTTCAATATCCCCTGATATTGTCTGAGAGATCTGAAATTTCTTCTGGGAATCTCTTGATATTTGGAATTTGAAATATTAATATACTAAAACTAATTCCAAAACAAGAAATGAGAACTTCTTGATATTGAATTGACTTATATTGCAAAAGGGAGATTTCTCAGTTTATACTGACCAGTGATCTTGGAAACATATTCAATTTTTCATAAATTTCCACAAGAATTTTTCATTGTTTTTCTGTGTATATGTATGTCTATTTCTGTCCAAGACTGCTTGTTCATTTAATATTATGTTAATGAAACTCATACTTTGATTCTCCAAATATTTGTATAATTACTTCATGTGTAATAGTAATTTTTAACTAAAATTTCTTTATTACATTAATGTGTAATATATTATAGAATCTATTGTAGAATCAGTATCAGTTAATAGTGATTAGAGATATGGTGATTGTTTATATTATAATTATAATATAATAATTATAATTAATATTAAAGTAATAAATTATAAATTTAGAATTGTAAGGGATATAGGAGTACATATAATATAATAAGTATTATAATATATTCATATCATAATTGTTCCATAATTATATATTTAATTAAATTAATTCAATTTGATTAATATTTAATCAAATATTAATAAAATGTTGCATAATTACATAAAAATAATATGTTGTAATAAGTATAATAATATAATATAATAATAAGTAATATAGTAGTATATTAGAAGTGTAAGGGGTATACAAGTGAGGAAACTGAAGTACCTTTCCCAAGAGCTCACATTTCCCACCACTATTACCATCATCATCACATCATTACCACGTCATTATTATTACTCTTTCTGCGCCTCATAGCATTAAGAAATAAAAATGACTTGTCCTCTTCTTTAAAACAGCCCATGAATCACAGAATTATGAACACTATTACTTAGTAATTAAACAGGGGATTTAATTTTCTCATTGATCTTATTTATTTGTAATTGTGTGACCTTTCATGAGAGATTGATAAAATAATGTGATTTTTGTACTATATTTAATATTTTTTATCACACTATTAAAAGTTACTTGTTCTGATATGTTATCTATTCTGTAATTTTGACACTATAGTACTAACACTAACTGTATAAACATTATTAATTCACTAATATACCACAAATATTTCTACAAAACCCTTTACTCCTAAGCTGATCTTCTTTTATTGCAAACAAAAACAATTAAACAAAAATGTGATAGATTATAATATCTGATAATAGATATTGACATTCAGCTGTAATAATCCCCTGTCAATATTACTGACAAGAATTCTCTGGAACCAATAATGGTTCAATTACTCAGTGTTTGACTTCCTTTAGTAACATTATTGGTAATATATTCTGTTTTTTGTTTTTTTTTTTTAGTTTATAGAAACCTTCCATGTTTCACAGAATTCTTCATAGAGCAGGTATTATTTCTTACTGTAGGATAACGATTCATTATATTTGTAAGCCACAGATTTTTCTATTCTTCCCCCAATTTATGGACATTTGCTTTGTTTCAAGTTCTTTTAGATGACAAAGAGTGTTGTATTAGCATTTTAGTGTATTGTAAATTGAAACTTTACTTCTGCTTTTTGCCTCTAGATGATATGTGTCAGTAGTGGGTAGGATTCATAGATCAAAGGGTATGAAAAGTTTGGTTACATTACTTTCTTGGTTTCAAATTACTGTCACAATGGCTAGACCAATTAATGGCTCTGTCATCAATGTGACAGTGTTCCCATACTCTATGCAGTATTGACTGTTCTTATTTGTAATTTTTAACAATATTCAGGGAACTAGAAACATTACAATATGTTTCAAATAGATATTTTTTGTTATCAGTTGTTACTCTGAAAACTATTATTAGCATTTGACTACTTGTTTATGGAATAATAGTTGTTGCTATTATAAAATTTTGTCATTTCTGTAATACAATATCTTGAATATCAGATTTATCACTATATTTTTCTTCTTATTTTCTTTATTAGTTTTGTTTATCAAAATTTTCTAAATTTATTTTATTCAATTTTGAATTTTGTTTTGACTGATTGGCTCTCATATGATTCAACATTTCTGGTCCAGAAGCATATTAAGTGGTAAGATGATATAAAACTATAGATAAATCAATTGTTGCCTTCCCATTTAAATTATGTTCTGTCTCATATCTTTTATTTGGTCAAAACATTTTTCCCTAGATATAATTCTGAAGATTCCATTTGGTATTCTCCTTTAATTTGTGTGATCTTTTATATCCAGGTTCAGTAGTTATTTTAAACATTACATGAGCCTAATAAAAATAAAAATTCTGTACAGATTAAGTTTTTCTAAGCCTCTTTCCAGTTTTCCAGCATCATAGAATCAAAAATCTAGAGCTGAAGGAATTTTAGAAGTCATCTACTCTAATCTTTTCATCTTACAAATAAATAAATTGAAGGCCCAAGTTACAAGTTGTGTGAGAAATTAGATCTCAACAAAGGTCAAATAATTTTTAGCTTTTTGGGTTGTGTAGTATTTGGGGGGGGGAGTAGGATTAGGAATCCTTCGTCCAGAGTTTATCGTTTTATATTTATCAAATAGTGGACTATTTTATTCTGATGCTTTTCTTTCTTCCTTATCTATTCTGCTCCACTCATTTACTTCTTTCTTTTAGTATATATGCAAGTACATATTACCATAGGGGCAGCTAGATGGTACAGTGAATAGACTACCAGGTTTGGAGTCAGAAAGTCTCATCTTCCAGAATCAAATATGGTCTCAGACACCTGTGAGCTGTGTGTCCCTGGTCAAGTCATTTAAGCCTGTTTGCCTCAGTTTTGTCACATAAAATTAGGAGAAAGAAAATTACAAAACAACTCCAATGTCTTTGCCAAGAAAACCCCAAATGGGATCATGAAGAGATAGACACATTTGAAATTACTAAACAGCAACATATTATTATGGAATATATACTGGATATTTTTATCATGTCAATATTAGAAACATCATTTGGGGGAAAAAGAGAGTTGTGGCAGCATACACAGTTACATTTTTGTCTCATTAACACTATTATTACTGAACTATATTTCTGATATTCTCTCACATTCTAAGAAATATATCAAAGGAGCAGAAATCTTGTGTTATCCTTGTTCATAGGAAATAGCTCACATTGTAAGAGTAGCAGCATGTGAGAACCTTTTCTTGCTACAACCATGAGCCTTTAATCTAACTACTTAAAGATGATCAATACTTGGATCTCTTAGGCTTTTTTCACTCACTTTAAGATGTGGTTAAAAAATAAAGCTTCTTTAGTCAACAAGGTTTCATTTTCTTTTAAAGAGCAAGGTAATTCAAAGCTCAAAAACATAATTTCTTCATGGATCCACTCTGACAATTCTGTCTTGCTAGGAAAAGTCCCGAACCTAGATGCTACAAAGTCAGAAATTTGGAGCTCTTCCCTGATGCTCCAAAGAGAACATATGCTACAGAGTTTCCTTACCACTCCAGGGAAATGGCTATTATACAGATTTAACCTCACATTTATCATACATTTCCCCCTACTTTCATTCTTACTTTTTCTTGAACTTTCTTTCACCAGTAGTCTTTTTTCCTGTTGACTATTTAAAAATAAACAACAGAGGTAAGTAGTGAAGATGGTGTGCATAAATGTGTCTATGTAAATGTGCAAATGTGCATTTGTAATTATATTACCATTCAGGGCTCTTATTTCCTCTTTTAAAGAATTGAACTTGTTCCTAAAAGGCTACTCAGTTTCCACTATAATTTTTCCTATTTTCCCTCCTTTTAGCTTTTTTTTCCCTCCTGCCTATTTTTTATCATCATCATTTTAAAACTTTCTCACATTTCCAGGATTCTAAACAACTTTTTGTTTGATTTATTCCTTCTGTTCTTCTTTATATTTGTAATCCTCCCACCTCCCCATCTAGAACAGCACCATTCATCAACTCCTACTCACATTGATAGGCCAAGTCCCCAAAGAGAGGTGACAGACTACTTCTCTTATATATAATGATCATGATATGATATGGGTGTCGAAGTAGGGAAGCAAGGAGAGGGTGAGAGGAGGGAACAGAAAAGAAGGGTAGAGAGAGGAAATTTACTCTATTCCCTCATACCTTTCCCTCACCAAATGATTCTCTCTTATATAGTTGGTTTCGAATTTTAAACTATCATGCTTGAACTAGAACCGAGTTCTATTTTAATCCAATATATATCTAATTTTTTCAACCAATTATAAAATTTCCCTGTGATTAATTGAATCTGTTGAAGTGTCTCCTTTTTATTCTATATTCTTTTGCTTTGTGATCTCCTCAGCTCCCATGAGATCAATTATAATCTTTATGTAGAAGAATCTTCTACAATATGTCATTTTTCAGCTGATCCACTATCACATATCTCCAACGGTCCCTTGTATATCTTTTATTTCATGTCCTGTAGTTATCTCAAAATCAACATATCTGAAATGGAATTTGTTATCTTTCCTCACAAAGTATTCTCACTTCTTAAATTCCTGTTCAGATTACACCATCCTCCCAGTCACCAAGGTCCAAAACCTTTGCCTCATCTTCAAGTTCTCATTCTCCCTCACTATTTAAAATCCATTGTAACATTGTATTTATCTACCTTCTCAACTATATGTGTGTGTTGGTATATGCACACACACACACACACACACACACACACACATATATATGAAACACATAATATACAAATGCCTATATTTTTGTATCTATTTTATAACTCTTTATTTCTATTTGTATATCCATAATTCAAGTTGAGACCATAATTATTTTCATTACTAAGATAGCCTTCTAACTTCTAACTTATGCTAAGTCCCTTTTTTTTTATGTGGCTGACTGTGGCTCATTATTACCTCGAGGGCCAAATTTAAATTATTGTCTTTAGCACTTAAAGCTCTCGGTAACCTTACTGCTCCCCATTTTTCCAGTCTCCTTACATCCTTACCCCCCATACATATTTTCTAAGATTTTACCACAGTGGACTACTTGAACTTTTTTTGAATTGACAAACTCTGTCCCATGTGCATACTTCTGCATTTGTTATCCCCCATGAATGGGATAATCTGTTTTCTCACCCACCCCTTTTATTGTCCCTGGCTTTTTCTGAGACTCCATTCAAATCTTATCTTCTACAAGATACCTTTCCTAGCCCCACAGCTGCTACTACTTCTCCCTTTTACCTTTCCTTCATCTAGTCTTCATAAATATTCTATAATTGGTTATTTAACTGTTGTTTCCACTCCCGCATCAGAATGTATATTTAAGGTTAGTACTTAAAAAAAAAAAAAAAAAAAAAAAAAGCTTTCCTTGTATTTCCAACACTTGGCATAGTACTCTTGTTGAGTGAATCACTGGCTGGGCCATCCGTGATCTACTGCGTTTTGAGTGAAAGCCCACTCTTATTCTTTCCTTCTCTTTAAATATTTGTTGTTAAATCAAGTATAGGTATTTTTGCAAAATTGAAATCCCAAAATCTGGATAGCTCTAGAAATCTTGGGAATTCCAAGTATTATCCTTTTTGAATGCTCTGCCTGGTGTCTTGTACTAAAGAGTTGTAGAAAAGTCCCTATATCTCATTAGGAATCGAAAAAAGGTACAACCATGCTTCACTGGGACTAGTAGACTAACTTCAAAAAGACTTTTTTTTTCCCAAAAAAGCGTCAAAGTGGAGTGGAATCTCTAAAGAGAGTTGAGTATAGTGTTGATAACTCTGAATTTTTAGGTAAACAGGCAACTTTTGCCCAATGGACCTCTAGTCTGTCCATGAGTTGGAAAAGCTGGCTGGATCTGCTACCTCCAAAACAAAAGAAAAGAAAAATAAAAGAATTAAACAAGAAAAAACAACAACATGTATAAGTCACCACAATGGTTTCTGGGGAAATGCCATGGCAACAGAATTTTATAGATTCAAAATTTATATTACTCTTTTAAATTTTTTAAATATTTATTTGTTTATTTATTTGCTTGTTTTTTTTGGCATGCATTATTTTATGAGTCATATTGTGAGAGAAAAATCAGAGCAAAGGGAAAAGCCATGAGAGAGATTAAAAAAAAAATTAAGTGAACATAGCATGTGTTGATTTATATTCAATCTCTTTAGTTCTTTTTTTGGATGCACATGGAGCTTCAAGCTAGACTACTTTTCCATCATCTTCATCCCTATTGCTTTATATGTCACATGATCTATCCTAGAATTCTCAACATGATACATGCATGCAGACCTTAACATACACCATTTTTAAAAATATCTAATTATCTTCCTATTCACTATAATCATCCTTGTCTCTGCAAACAACCTATTCCCACTTTTCATCGGATAAGAAGGCGTAGGAATTTTCTGTACAAACTTTATTGGAAAATGCTTTGGAACCCTGAACCATTGAGAAGAACCAAGCCTTTCATAGTTGATCATTGCATATTGTTGCTGTTGTTGTGTACAATGTATTCCTGGTTTTGCTTGTTTCACTCACCATCAGTTCATGTAAAACTTTCCAGGCCTATCTAAAATCAGCTTGTGCATCATTTTCATAGAACAATAATATTGTATCTTCATATACCACAATTTGTTCAGCAATTGATGGGCATCCACTCCTTTTCCAATTCTTTGCTACTACAAAAAGAGCTGCTATAACATTTTTGCACATGTGGGTCCTTTTCCCTCCTTTATGATTTCCTTGGGGCACAGACCCAGTAATAACACTGCTGGATCATAAATTTATATTATTTTTAAACTGATTAATGTATGAATAAATAGTTGTGATACTGAAAAAATATATGTAGTAATGCAACACATTAATTAACAAAACTTTATTAATAAATAATATTTCAAATAATAAAAAAGTAATTTGAAAAGATCTGATTTAACCTTGTAAGGATACGCATTTCAGAGAAAATGTCCAATTATAATCTAAACCAAAAAGGGAGGGGGAGAAATGTTGTTTTCCCTATTATATCCCTGCAAATTAGCATGCCTGAAGCAGAATGTGGAGAGAAAAGCTGTTTTCTCTATTTGACCCCCACAAACTAGAATATTCAAGCTAGAGAATTCTGGAGAGAATCTCACTAGTTTCTCCTTGTAAATGCAAAAGAATTCCACAATATGAAGCTTTTTATGACAATTCTCATATTGTAATCCCTTCTTTAGAATTTTATCTCTGTCTTTCCATCATAAGTGAGCCAGATTTCTGAAGGGCCCCTTACTACTAATCTCAAATTCTATGTACAGTCATTAGAAGTTGGGTTTCTAGTATAGTTCACAAGCCTTCACCATTTGGTGGGCTCAGTAATTTTTAGCAAAAGATATTTAACAAGATGATGTAGTAAGAATAATTGTTATAAACATTTACAAAAATACACATATACCCAAAGGAAGAGTAGGTTTGAAGTTAGAGTACAGTGGTAATGTCATACACATCCATACGTGTCTCTGTATATGCACATGTGTATGTCTACATGGATATATACATACATGTGTGTTATAAATTATGGAATGTATTAACAATATAGCATTCTTATATAGCATTATAAAATATATAACATTAAGAAATAAAATGCATAAATGTTTAATATATGTTGTGGGTAGGTATGTATATATGTATGTATATCTTTGCTAAAAAAAAAAAAAAAAAAAAAAAAGATAAATCACAATACCTAGAATTTCAGGGTCTAGAAACTGCCTTTTAAGCTCAAAACCTGCAAACATTTCACTTATCACCTGCCTTTCTTCACCTTCTCATTCTCAGTATGTTACTCTAATCCCAGCTGACTGTGTTCCCTTTTATTACTCAGTCTCTTTAATGTTAAGTGGATACAGGATCCATACTGTTCCAAATTCTCTGATGTTATGGGTTTTGGAAGTCATGAAGGAAAAGACAGAAGGTTCCCCCCACTCCTGCCTGCCAGAAGAATTCCTTTTTAGAGGCTTGCTTTCAACTTTCAGTCTGGAATCCTCTTACCTGGAGCTCTTCCACCCATAAAATGTTTCACCACTTAATAGCTGATCTGACTGACATTTTGCTATATAAGTCCTGAAGTTTATCTGATTCTTTCAACCAGATATAACTTCTAAAGCACTGTCTGTATTCATCTGTCTTTATTTTAGGTAAATGTCCTAAAATACCCTCAAATTTGTTAAGGACTTATACCATCTTTAAACTTTTCATCAATGATACATTTGGTGGAAATGCTTGGGTCTTCTGTAATTAAAGTAATAGGGGATGCTGTTGAAATCTCAACAGTATGTATACTTTTCTATTGTTCTTTTAGACAAATTCAGAAAGTTATGGCTAAACACTTAGCTAGATAAATTAACTTTTACTCATCCGTGTTTCATTTTTTTCACAGAAATAATCTTTATGGCAGTAGCCATTATAGTTTTATATTAACTGAAGCATTTCCACAGACAGAATTCCATGATTTTCCATTGTTTTATTCATTGCCTACATTATTCTTACTCATGCAAAATATCATTTTACATAAATGAAGTTTATGAAAGATGAGTAGAACTAAGAGAAAGAAAAATAATCTGAAGGCATCACATAGTTTTCATGTCCAGAGTACATATAAATTAACCATTTTTTCTAGATATTCAAGTTCTATCCCTAAAACAAGTTAGAACATTAGAATACAAAGTATATCATTTTAATACCCTACATAAATGTCATTAATGGATTATGGTTTAATATTATGCTCTCTGCCTTTATGAGATTTTTCTTCCTCCAAATTATTAGAAATCATCTAGTCCAATTCCTCTCATTTTACTATAAATTAACATAGATCTAGAAAACTGTGTCAACTTGATTAAGACTGTATAAGCAATAAAATGGCAGTCAGATTTTGAGCCCAAGTTCTCTCACTCAGGAAAAGTTTGGTGTTAGATCACTGTGTTCCTTCCTTTCACCTCAATTACAGAGGGAAAAAATCTTTCTAGAAAAACCATGCATACACAGAGACATACATATATGTATTTATTTCCAGTAAATGAA
Source organism: Antechinus flavipes (assembly GCF_016432865.1). Taxonomy (NCBI): domain Eukaryota; kingdom Metazoa; phylum Chordata; class Mammalia; order Dasyuromorphia; family Dasyuridae; genus Antechinus; species Antechinus flavipes. The sequence continues at coordinate 412,340,456 of NC_067398.1, read as the reverse complement.
AATGATAGAACTTAGCATATTATTCTATTTACTCAACTTCTTAAAAAACTAAGAACCAAGTTTCATTTATAGGAACATAGATTTAAAACTAGAAGAGGACTCAAAGACTACTTACGCTAATTAAGCTAATCAGCTTATATTTGATACTATCATCTATTCTCTTTTATTTCTTAGAGTTACCCCTGCTTTGTATTTATATTTAATTTTCCTGTTATGCACTTTATTTCATCTTAAATAACACCTCCAAACTCTTTTGCTGTAATAGATCAGCTTTATAGACTAAATTACAAAAAAAAAAAATAATAATAAATAAATATAAATTGCATGAAATAGTGTTCCAAAGATAGAGACCTCCAAAATTGTGATTATGGCAAAACCATAGAGGGTTATTATAATTATATTTTCTATTTCTAGTCTATATTTTTTCTATTCTATAAGATAATTTAGTTTTAACCTTGGAATACCTAATATTCCTAATAGAATATAAACTTAGAATATGAAATTTGAAAGCAAGGACTATTTCATTTTTATCTTTACTTCTGCAGCATCCAGTACAATCATTGGAACTTCCTGGTCCTTCATAAATCCTTATTGGCTAATTAACTATAACATAGAAAATGCCATTTCCATTATATCTTAACAAAATTGCTTTAATTAAATAACCAAAGAAATTTCTACCCATATAGCTTCCTAACCTACAATCTTAAGTGATTAACAGAAATAATTTTATTGGGTTTTGACCTTTGTTACAATGTCCTAAACCATATATTTAGTTTAATTCCTGTGATTTATAGTTATATTTAATTTTTTCTTTGATTCTTTATAAACTTTACTTGCTATCCAGTTTTCCAATATAAAAACATCAAACTTTAATGAAAATCATGATGTCATTTAAATATTCAACTCAACTGTTTTTAGATTTAAAGAGGGTTCATAAACCATCTTAAGGCTCTACATTTAATTTGCAAGTTAGCAAAAAGTTTCACTTATTTATCATCAGGCAAAACTTTTTTTACTGCCTCTTAGATAATGTAGAAATGGATTGGCCTTGTGTGATAGACCTAAGGCCACTAAAAATTTGGAGATCTTCATGAATCTGCAGTTCAGCTCCAGATGGACATCATTATCATGAATATGAATATAATTCAGATTCTTCTGAAAGGACAATATAGGCCATAACAATTTGAGTTTGCCTGAAGGAATATGACAGCTATTCTTCTAAGACCTATTCAGTATAATAATAGAATTATAAAAGCTTAGTTTACAGAGAAAATTTCCATTTTTGGAAAGGCAGTATTCCAGTATTTTTTTATAGTTTAAAAATTAGCTAAATTTCCCCTTCCCCCCCTATGCTTACAGAATATAAACAAGCTCTAGTCTTACAAGTTACATTGATAATTGGCAAGTGAATAGCTCCACACCTGTTCCATTATTTCCCAGGATGCCTCTTTTCCATTTTCAGTGTTGCATTCACAAGAGTATCTTCACTATACTTACCCTGTGTACCAACTGTTTTATGTTTTGTCTTCCATTTTCCTTGATTATCTTTGCTTATCTTAAAAAGTTGCTTGTTTGTTTTATTGACAGTGGAAATGTTTAAATTTAAGAGCTTTGAATGAATGATTTTCCTAACAACTATGCCTCCTTTTTTATGCTAATAATTAGGAATTATGACAGAAAAAAAGGAAAAAGGTGGAAACAAACAGAGAAATAGATACGGGGTGGGGGAGAGATATATAGAGAGAAACAGAGAGAGATAGAGAGAGAAACAGAGAAATAGACAGATTGTATAAGAGAAAAGATACTTTAAAAAAATCTTCATTCTCGTTTCATCAGGGAAAAGTGGGCAGGTGACAGATGAAGGGATATGCCCTCTGTTAAACACAAGTAAATGACTATAAGCATCTCTGCACCATTGCAGCAGGGACAAAGGTGAATCATATTCTCTACCAACAGCTATTTCAGATTCTGACAGGGGAAGTTGTTCTGCACTTGAAGCTCCTTCAGGAGTTGGCATACAGAATAGGGTCAGCCAAGATGGATGCTGGCTTTATGCCCTAGTTCTACATCATGTTTGGCTCAATTAGATTCAAATATACAAAACATGCCAGAGAGCAGAAGAGGTCAGTCCTTGGAAACTCTCTCTCCTCTAATTTGGAGGATGATTTTTTGTGATCCTGCAAAATATTTATGTCCAAGAAAATGTGAAGGATCTATAACTTTGTTATAATGGAGAACTTTTCTTATCATTATAGAGTATAATGTAATAAATACATCCTAGAAATTGGCTAGAGAAACATAGATTTTAAGCAATCTCCCTATATTCAGACTGGTAGACCCCATCCTATTTTTATGATACCAGTTTAACCATCTGGAAAGTGAGAAAGTTAACCATATTTGGGTATTTGATATTTTAGGGGAGTGGGGTAAGGATGGAGGAGTTCATTTGACTGAATTTCGTCAAGTTAGTTCATAGCTATTGTCATAGCCTCTGTACTGAGGATCTTTTGGATATCACAAAAAAAAAAAAAAAGACATATCATTAGTGTTGCTTTCACCATTTTCTGTTCATTAGACTGAGTTTAAATCCAGAACTGAGATTTAATGTTTCATCCTGCCATATTGATATGACTATTTTTATCCTTAATGTTCTTTAGTTGTAGACAGGTATACAATGAATCATATTTTTTTTCAGTGCAGCAAATCCCTACACAATTATGATCATACTTCATCTATAGTTTAACAAATAACTCTTAAGAGAGTTGCTTAAAACTCAGAAAAAGTTGTGACTTGTCTAAAATGAAAAAGAATCAGAGGTAGGATCTCAAGCAGTAACTTTCTGTTTGTTAATATGTTCACTATGCTATATCATCTCTTGTGACTTTTTCTTGGTGGAATCATGACACCAGTATTATTTTTTAATTTTATATTTTTATCCTGTGCAAAATATATATATATATATATATATATATATATATATATATATACGAGTTTCTGATTTTTCCTATGTCATCCAATTTTTTAAATTTCATTTCCTTATTCTCTAAAATGTTATTAATAAACTTGCCATAAAAAGTGAGATTTGTTAGTGTGTTTAAAATTAAAATTAATTTTGGGGAAGTAATATCCATGCCATCATGGTTAGCATTTCTTTTTTTAATCTTATTTCTTGACTTTTGACAATAAGCATATTTTAGCTTAGAGAAGAAACAGCTATTCCCTTTGTTCTACATTGAAAATGATTTTTTTTTGTTTGTCTTTTCTGTAAAGCTTTATGGTGTGTTTTTCCTATTGTTTTTATAGGGGATTACTTATTATGTAAGAAAGATGGTAGCCTCAAAGTTATGGTAAAAGTTAATGAATTAAGCTAATGGATTAATATGAATATCTAATTGCTAAGTTTTGAATTATATTCTATCTCTCAACTGAAAACAAAAATTAATAACTTCAGAGAAAGAAAGAGAGAGAGAAAGACACAGAAATTGAGAGGGAGGGAGGGAGGGACACAGAGAGAATTTGGTTAGATTATCATTTTTTAAAAGCTGCTGTTTTGTTTTTACTAAATTCAATATTTGAAAATATATATAGTATATGTAGAAAGTATATATATATATGTATTTATTCCATTATGAATCATACTAAATTGAGAATATGAATTAAATAAAAAACTGACAAGACTATAATTTTAATTTCCCACATTTAGTAGAGTTTATTCAAGTTACATGTCAGAATATGTTCTTGTAATTATGTGATAGATAAGCATTGGCAAATTTGTTTCCAGTGGATAATTTCTGATATAAAAGAACTCTGTTTACCTTCTTTTTTGAAGGAAGTGTCTTAAAATTTATAGTCCGATCTACTTTTTTATGTCCTAGTGAATATAATTGATTCTCTAACATGTAGTATAGCATGGAAAAACATCTGACGATAACATTGAAAAACCAAAGATAGGGAAGGGGGAGACTATACCATACATGTTTGTTTCTTTGTAAAAAGCATCCCTGACACTGAGAAGGTGGCATTTTGAGTTTGATCACTTATATTAATATTGTTTTATTTTTAAACCAAATAGTAAAGGAAGCAGTAACACTGATTTACTGATGGTATTTTTACTAGTAAACTAAAAGCTCAAGAGGATATTTCTAGCTTACTGGATATAAAATTAAATCAGGCAATTTAAAAGAAAAGAATATTTTTATGTGAAATATCTAGACAAGACAAATGATAGGCTATTTTAATATTTTTTATAGTTAAACAATTTTTGACTTAAAAAACACAACAAAACAGTTATCCTTTCCAGAATCTTATACAGATTCTCTGTATTAGAAGGAACAAAGTTTATCTGGAATAACCAAAACATGAAAAAGCAACTGTTCTACCGCACACCTGACAAAGGATTACTCATCTATCTCTTGAAGAAAGGAGGAAATATATGATCGCCCAAAACAATCCATTCTACTTTTGCCTAGCTCTATTTTTGGGGGGAAATTATTTTTCTTATTCAAGTCAAAGTTTGTTTCTTTATAACTTCTGCTCATTGCTTCTAGTTCTGGCTGCTAGAAAGGAAAAAAGAAGACTTGATTATCCTTCCTTATGGTAATTCGTCAGATATTTGAAGCCAGATACTGTTCTCCTTAAGGTTTGTTTTCTGAAGTGAAACATGTCCAGATCTCTCAATTGGTATTTATATACATACAAAAACTTAGGGTTCACAATCATTTTTGCCCTGTTCTTGATTCTTTTGAGCATATTCATGACCTTTCTAAAATATAAGGAACCTAGCATAAGAGGTCATTTGTGTCTGATAAGGCAAATGTAGAGCAAGATCGTATTTCTTTTCTGTTCTAGGATGCCCAACTTTCTTATTAGTCAATCCATAAGTCAATAAAATTATTTATTAAGCACCTATTTTGCAGACACTATGCTAAACACCATGCCTAATACAGACTAAAATTTAATTAGCTTTCTTGGTTGCCATGTGATATTTTGATTCATATTAACCTTGAAGTTCTGATGGTAAAAAAATACCTCCTCCATTTAACACTTGGAAACTTCAAAAACAAAACAAAGATGTAATTCTAGTGTTTATCTTCATTAAATGTCATCTTACTTGATTTGGGCCAGTGTTGGAATATGTCAAGATTTTTTTTTAATCCTAACTTTGTGTATTTTTTGAATTTGATAATCATGATATTTTTGCCTTATTTGAAATAATTAAAAAAGTGTTCAGAGCTCAGAACTGAAAACAAAGCTTTGTGTTTCTTCACTGGAGAATTATTCATTGAAAATTGTTATGCGATATTTTCTCTAAAAGTCTTCTCATTTCTTAATTTCTGGTGAGGTTCTATCATCATCCCAATCACTATGGTTCTGAATTAAGTTGTTCCTCTCAACTCTTCACTCTACTCCATCCTCATAATTAATCTCTTCATAACATCTGTCAATTTTACTGTATACAGGCAATATCTCTCATAGATGTCACCTTCTTTTTTGTGACACTAATACGACTCTGGTGCAGTCCTTTATTACCTCATATTTATATTATTGCTATCGGCTGTTGGATTGTGCAATGTTTTTCTGGTTCTGCTTACTTTACTCGGCATCAGTTCATATAAGCCTTTCTAGATTTTTTTATGAAATATGCCTGCTCATTATTTCTTACAGAACAAAAATATTGCTTTACATTCAATTACTATCGCTTGTTCAGTTACCCAATTAATGAGTATTTTTTCAATTTCTAGTTCTTTGCTACCACAAAAAGAAGTGCTATAAATATTTGTGTACATATAGGTTCTTTTGGCCCTTTTGGTGATTTCTTTGGGATACAGACATAATAGTAATATTGCTGGATCAAAGGATTTAATTGATTTGGGGTATAGTTCCTATTTGCTCTCCAGAAGGGTTGGATCAGTTCACAACTTTTCCAATAATGCATTACTATCCCAATTTTCCTACATCTTCTCCAACATTTATCATCTTCCTTTTCTGTCATATTAGCCAATCTTATACACCAAAAATACTTGTGGTATATCAGAGTTGTTTTAATTTGCATTTCTTTAATCAATAGTATTTAAAACATTTTATATGATAATAGCTTTAATTACTTCATCTGTTCATATCATGCCTGTTCATATATTTGATTAACTGGTAAATGACATATAGTCTATAAATTTGACTCCATTTTCTTTATATTTGTGAAATGTGTCCTTTGTCAGAAACACTTGTTGTAAAAACTGTTTCTTTAGGTCCTAAACTTTTGCTGAAAATGTGGAATCATGGAATTTGAAAAAAAGAACATGAGTTCATCTTCTCGCATAATGAAGTTCCTCCCATTTTAGTATTCCCATTATGTGATTATTTGAGATGTAGTCATATACTTGTGGTAATGAAGAATGAGAAAATTAACTAATTCTTCTTTTGGATGATTCCATTTATTAGAAATTGTGTGTTTATGAGCTGAAATCTTCATTTTAACTTACTGATCATTTTTCTGTATCAAATTTCTGCCCTTCCCCTTGCCAATTTAATCCTTTAGATATTTACAGAAAATTACTCTGTCTCATTTAAGTCTTTTTTTTTCTTTTCCAGCTAAAATACCCTCATTCCCTTTCTCCTGTTCTCATTCAACAACTCCTGCTAATTTTAGTGGCTTCTGTTACATTTTTTTCAGGTTCTCAATATTTCTCCTCAATTTTGGGAGAAAATTAGGTCCCAAAATGAAGAAATGAGAAGTGAGCAAAATAGTTTAGTTATTTTCTGACATGGCTACATACATTAGAAGAATAATACTTTTTGATTCTGCTTAAGATTGCATTAGCTTTTTGTCAGAAATATTTTACTGCCGGTTTTTATATTGAACTTGTAGTTAACTTAAGTCACTACATTTTTGTTATACATTCCTTTTATTCTAAAAGTCTCTCATATTGTACTTGAATATTTGTTGTTTTGAGTCAAGCGCATGACTTAATATGTGTGTGTGTGTGTGTGTGTGTGTGTACACACACACATATATATATATCTTATATATTTGATACTATTATATTGAGCTATCTTTCAAATATGTTAGGAACTTTTTGGACTCTGAAAGTATCAACACAGCATATTACATATATATTTTGCTATCTGCAAAGTTACTTGATAAACTTGTCCTCTATATCTTCAATTTACTCATAAAAAATTTGATAAGATAAGGTTCAAGGACAGAGCATTAAAGCTACTCTTCAATTTGACAGAAATAATTTAATCAATATTCTTTCTGTACAATTATTCAGTTAGCCATGAATCCTCTTAACTGTAGCGTCATCTCGATCTTATAGATGTTGTAGCTCTATAATTTCCCTTATCAACCATGAGATTTGAGAAATAACATGAAGCTTGCTCAACTCATTTTTAGTGAATCCATGAAGGTTCCTTGCAATCACCTAGTCTCTAGCTTGTTTTATAAATTCTAAATTCAGTCCTATTTTTTTTCAATTTTTTTAACTATGAAAATTGGGGAAACTGCCAGTTTTGTGGCATCCTTTACATTTTCTGTGATTTATTCAGGTTTCTATGATCTCATTTGAAAGTCCTTGAATATAATTCATTTTCCCTTAGAGCCCTCAACCCATTTAAAATGTTCTCATAGTATGATCAAAGACTGAATTTTGGTTTAGGAGATCAGGTTTCAAATATTAGCTCCTCTATTTATCAGCTTCCTGATGTTGGCCCATTAATTGAATCTAAATTTCTTCATCTAAAATGAAAGACAACACTTGTATAATATATCACAAAGTTATTATGATGAGCAAATTCACATAATGACTGTAAATATTTTATAAATTCCAGGTTACAAAGATTTTAATTATCAAGATTGTTAAGAATATTAAGATTACTGTCACTCTTTTTTTCTACCTATCTTTAATTCTCTCTTAACCATCATTCCACACGTTCCAGTTTAAAGAGCACTCTCTTTGAATAAATCTTTTTGTCTTTTTTACCCCAGTACCTAGAATTTTGCATAGCATATAGCAGGTACTTAATAAAAGCTTGTGGATTTGTTGATTGGATAAATAGGAGATTATTCAGTTTAGTTTTTATTTCCTTTTTAAGAATTCAATTCAATATTTTTAAGCACTTACTGTAATCAAAGCACTGTGCTAGGAACTAGTTGAGATAAAAGTCCATGCAAGAAAGCATCTTTTAAAATTGATATGTATAAATTCATTTAAATAGTAGAGAAAAGTGAGTCATATACATAAATTACTGAATCAAAATAGCACATGGCAAGTACAACAGGAAGAAATAACTAAATGCCATGTGAGTGAATTCTGAGGCAGGTACAATAATTTTATTGAGAATGTTGCACATGACCTAGCTTTTCAAAGTTAAGTACGATTTAATTAAGTGAAATTTCTAACATCTCATCATCTGTTCCAAATCAGATGTCTACCCAATCTTTTGCTTTTGACTGAAATATGTTAAGTCCATTTCAATGACCCTGGGTTTTTTTGCCTATGTAATGCTTAGAATATATGGGATAATGACCTTTTCATTTTCAATATTAGACTTACAATTTTGTGCTACTTTGTGTTATATATTGTAGGGTGAGTTTTTATGAATCTTATTCAAAATATAATTCATTGCTAAAATAATGATTGCAGATAACTTAAGATAGGGCCTATATTTAGGATTCCATTACACTAGGGAACTAACTTGACAACCTCCCTTTAATAGTGCAGATTGGCACTTCTACAATTTTTAGTCTTGGAGAGTTGCTTAGACTTAGAGCACTGAGAGATTAAATAGTGTTCACATATCTACTTTATTTTAGAGAGACAATTTTAACCCACTTCTTCCTGACTTTGAGGGCAAGTCTATATACACTATACATCATTCTGCCTCTCAATGACGAGGTATTGTTGCTTAATGGCAGAGCAATATTCATTATTTATAGTCTTTTAAAGTTTAGTTATTCTACAATTTCCAGGAAATAGCCCATATGACCTTGCTTTAATAATATACTAAACAGATGTTTCCCTGGTGTTTAGAAGCAGCCTTTAAAATGTAATTTCCCCAATGATGCTAACTAGTCTGAATAAGAAAAACAAAGATTTGGACACTTTCCCTCCTCAAATTTGGAATTTAAGAAAAATGTTTAAACAGAATGTAAATAATAGTTTTCCACATATTGTGGTCCAAATAGAAAATTCCAATGGCATATTTACAAAATATATGATTTAAAATTAAATTAAATAGTTGGCTATGTTATGATAAAAATTTGTTTGGTGTATATCATAATGCAAAACATACCAATAATAGAATGCAATGCAAAATGTGCATATAATGAAAACTACATTTTAATACTAAATTTAAAGAAGTCACTACAAAAACCTGTTTGGCATCATCATTATTCTGTGCTAAAAAGCATTTTAAAAATACTTTCAGAATGAGGTCATCCTGTATTGTTCATTCATCTATTATCAGTGATTTTTTTTCCATTTTAACAATAACTATTATCATATAATTCATTGCAAATATTTGCATTCTTATACATTAGATAAGGTTTTTAAAAAATATATTCCCACATATGCTAAAATTTTGATTCCCTTCATTGTTCCTTATTTATTAAAATACTATTGTTATCGCACCAAATAGAGTGTTAAAAATCTATCATAAAGTTTTGTACTTTTATCTTTACAGGAAAAAAAAATTGTAAAATTTAGGGCAAATATTATTTTTTAACTTTGAGGATTATCCCATGAAATATGGTGATATATATCTTTTAATACCTATTTCATAGGTTACTTTTAATGTTATCATAGATTATTTTTATGTTATTATTTTTCTTATAGGACATTTTAATTGTAATCCATTTCTTTTTTCATTTAATTTCATTATTTACCATAAAATTCCCAAATGAACATTGTGTTGAATGCCCATTAAATTAAAAAACAAGGGATAATCACTAAAATAATTAAGAAAAACAATTATTTATTCATAAATTTGTGATAGTATGTGTTTATTAATATTACATATCCATAGTAGTTAGAAATAACTCCAGATAATGAATGTTACTGCATTCAGTATTCTTGATATAATTTATATGTATAATCACCACCATGAATTTTTTTCTTAAAGTTCATTTTCTAGTAACTGTAGTAGATATTGAATTCATATAAAGTAAACATAAATGGTTAAGATAGAACTTTGACAAAAATTCAGAATAAAAAAACCGTGGTTATAAAGAAAAGGATTTTTGGTACAACTAACTTATTATCTCGAGATTAGCGTTTCCTATATTCTATTTCCTTTATATGATTTTCCTGTAGTCTATTCTTTTTTCCACTACTATAACAGAATATGGCATTGTTATATGAAAATAGTAATATGGCAAATTATTTCTACCCTTTCAGATTGATTGATTAACTGTAATTTTTATCTTCTTCCCTTTCGTGGAGTTACAGATTGTTGGTTCCCTTTGTCTCACAACAGAGTACAGATAATTAAGAGAATCTTCAAAATCTTTGTGTAAGTCCTGTTTCATGAATTGTCTTGAGCATTATAGAATTCTGATGTCTCCTCTCTGTGATAAAGGTTGTAACAAGAGAGAAAATACCTTAGTAGGAATCTATTCTACAGAGAACGACTTTAGTAAGACTAGGAAACAGTCTGATTATTCTACCTTATTATTGTAAAAAATAGTAAGATGTTAATTTTACACTCCTCTTGGGATGTCCTTCCTGGAAAAGACAAAAAAGATTAGCACTCTTTGTTGCATTTACATACTGAGAGGAGAAAAAAAGGAGAGAGAGTAACCATAAAGTACAATTAGAGAAATGGCTTCTTTTAGAGCTTCACTTTCTTTCTTCTTTATATCATTGAGAGGATTGAGTCCAGATGAACAAAACAGCTCAGCTCCATTTCTTAAAACATTCTAGCATGATCATCCACTTCCTTATTCTCTCCAGTTATAGGAGAGCAGTCCTTATTTTTCTATGCACATCCTTGACGAGTCTTCTCTAACACCTTCTTCCTGTAATTATCCCTTGTCTGTCATGCGTCTTTAATTTCTCTCTTGTCAATGTCTTATAATCTTTCTAAGGTCACTGTAGAAGAAAAGTATTTTCCTCCACTGTCACCAATACCAACAATATCAATGCTTAAATTTTGTCACCATTCACCACAATGTTAGAAACTTCAAGATTATTTTACCTTACTCTAATATCCAATAAATTACAAAGTCTTATTAATTCTGCTGCTGTAACATTTCTTATTTTTTTCCTGCTATTTTGCGATAATCATACTACATTAAATGTATTGTGAAGAACTTGGAATTTCATACTTCACTTTTCAGTTTCCCTTCCCCCACTCCACTCATATAATTAATCCTCTACTACCATCAGGTTAAATCTTCTTTTTAATATGTAAAAAAACTTGTCACATTTTTTAAAAAGTCAACAGACATGCATTAAGCAACTAGTGTATAGCAGTGCTAAGGATACAAGTAAAGGTAAAATAGTTTCTGCTTTCAAAGAGCTGGCAGTTTAGTGGGAGAGAAATCTGCAAACAAATAGGTACAAACAAGATATACAAAATTCATTAAAACAATTTCAGAGGGAACCAATTGGAGGATTAAGAAAGGATTATTGTAGAATCAGGATTTTAGCTAAAATTTGAAGGAAAACTAGGAGATATGTAGGGATGAGGAAGAAAAGAATTTCAGGCGTTAAAGACAGCCAGCAAAAATGCCCAGAATCAGGAGATGGAGTGTGGCATGCAAGGAATAGCAATGAAGGACAGATCACTGGTCACATGGAGGAGATAATGTACAAGAAAACTATGTGTATTATACTTCTTCCAAAATTCCAGAGAATTGTGTTTTTGATCCTGGAGGTAAAAGCAAACCTTAGAATTTATTGAATAGAGGGGAATGACATTGTTAAGACTTGTATTTTAGGGAGATCACTTTTACAGCACTTTTTATAGACTGCAGTGAGGAGAGACTTGTGGCAAGAAGATAAAATTGATGCTTGTAGAGTTATTCTCAATAATATCCAACTCTGTATGGCCCCATTTGGGGTTTTATTAGTGAAGATACTGGAGTAGATTTGTCATTTCCTTCTCTAGCTAATTTTATAGAGGAGAAACTGAGATAAAGAGTCATATAGCTAATAAGTATCTAAGGCCACATTCAAACTCAGGAACGTGATTTTCTGACTTCAGACTTGGCACTCTATTCCCTGTGTCATCTAATTGTCTAGAAGGATGGACAGAACTTGTCAATAGATTGAATATGGGGAATGGGAAAGAGTATGGTGAGGATGTTATGTATGGGAGAATGATGATACCCTCAATACTAAAAGGTTATTTAGGAAGAAGGAAGAATTTTGAGGAGGGAATTAGTTACATTTTTTACCTACTTATTTTAAGATTTCTACAAAACATCCAGTTCAAAATGCCCAAAAGAGTAGTTGCAGATGAAAACTAAAGATCGGGAGAGAGGTTAAATCTACAAGAATAGATCTGAGAAACATCTGCATAGAGATTATAGTTAAAGTGTAAACTGTTAAAGTCACTGAAGTCACTGAGCAAAATAGTGCAGAAGGAGAAGAAAAGAGAGTCCAGAACAAAGACTTGAGGAAACCTCAACAGATGTGAACTAGGTAAACATCCAGCACAGAAAACTGAGAATGAACAGCCTGACGTAGAAAAACCAGGAAAGATTAGAGTAAAAAATCACCTAGAATAGAAAAATACTATGAGAACATAGTATTACAAAGAAAAGGGAAGTTGAAACAGAGGTTGAAAAAAAACTAGGTGTCCTTGGTGTCTACCAAGCAGATCAAGAAGTAGAGATGTCAAGAAAGATGAGAATAAAGAAAAGGTCATTAAATTTGAGAATTAAGATATCCTTGGTAACTGGAAACTCAATGGATAAATTGGGGAATATTTGAATAAGTAAGAGTGTATAAATGTATTGGAAAATTATTGTTCTCTAAAAAACAATCAGCACACTAACTTCATAAAGGCCTGAAGAGACTTAACATGATTCAAAGTAAAGTAAGTACAATCAAGAGAACATTGTATACATACACATGATTCAAAGTAAAGTAAGTACAATCAAGAGAACATTGTATACAGCAGCAACAAGATTATGTGATGATCAACTGTGATAGACTTGGCTCTTTTCAACAATGAGATGATTCAAGCTAATTTCAATAGATTTGTGATGGAGAGAGCCTTCTGCTTCCAGAGAAAGGACTATGGGAACTAAATGTATATTCACAACATACTATTTTCACCTTTGTGTTATTTGCTTGCTTGTTTTCTTCTTTATCTTTTTTTTTTCCTTTTTGATCTGATTTTTCAGATCTAATTGCAGCATGATAAATGTGGAAATATGTTCAGAAGAATTGCACATGTTTAACACATTGGATTGCTTGCTGTCTAGGAAGGTGGGGAAGAAAGGAGAGAAATTTGCAACAGAAGATTTTGCAGAAATAAATGCTAAAAATATCTTTTCATGTATTTTGAAAAATGAAAAGCTATTATTATTTTTAAAAAGATATCCTAGCTAACTTTGGAGAGAAGCTACAGTTGAATGAGGAGATCAGAAAACAGATTGTCAAGATTTAATGAGAGTGAGAAGAAACAGAGTAGAAACACAGATTATAGTTGCCCTTCTTAATTCTATAGGGGAAAGTGGAAAGAGATATGGAGCCAAAACTAGGGAAGATATTTGAATCAAGTGAAAAGTTTTTGATGATGGGAGGAGACAACAGTATGTTTATAGGCAAAATGGAGACAGTCAATAAACAGCTAGAAGATGGAAGAGAGTGAGGATGATATTAGGGGCAATCTTTTTTTAGAATAAAAGATGGAGCAGGATCACTTGGATATGTAGACTGGTTTTCTTTGGCAAGGAGAAGGCTTAACCTTTCTTGTGCAATGGGGATTAAAGAGGCAATAGAGGCAGATGATTTGTGATTAATGTGAGAAAAGAGGAAGTAGCTCTTGACAAAACACCTCAATATTTTTCAGTGCAGGTTGAGGCAAGGTTCTAAGCAGACAATTAGGGGAGAGGGGAAGCCATGGGAGGTTGAAGATGAAATGTTTATGTCACTGTGATGAGTAGAATGGTGAGTCTATTAAGGAGTCATTAAAAATTGCCGTAGGGAGTGCCCAGTTGAGAATGTTATACAAATTTGTAATAGCCTCAGCATAGTTCCACGATTTTCTCCACCTTTTTTTCAGTGGCATGTTAATAGGAGTTGAAATAAGGTATAATACTGATCCTTGGAAGGGAAGGATCTTCAGCAGGAGAATAAAGTAAGGGATTCAAATAAGTGGACACTATAGAGTTGAACTTATTTAAAAATGGGTCAAAGTGGAAAAATGAGAGTTCAGCTAATGCATGGGATGATAATCTGAGAAGAAAACTGAATTGTCTTAATGGATAAATTGGAGATAATGTAACAAAGGGGTTTTGATTTGTAAAGCAAAATAGTTGGTGAAATGTAATAGATTGTAAGAAAATGTATTTTCAAATTTTTGAACATTAAAGTAGAATATTTGTGAGTAATTGAAAGATCAGGTTTATGACCATTTTTCTGTGTAGCTAAGGTGGGGTAGAGGACTATATCATGGATTATGGATTAAATTGAGTACTTGACAGATTAGAGTTTTTGAAGGAATATATCTGTATGTTGAAGGCACTCTTCATGAGAGTATGAGCTGGAAAAGAGAGAAAAACTATGAGCCAGGTACTAAAATGGAACTTACTGAAGAATCAAAGGGAATGTCCTAAAGGTCTGTAGATAATAGCCACCAGAATCTTGACTAAATGATAAATATGGCTTGACTGAAACACAGAGGTTATTGAGAGGGAAATTGGAAAGGGTGTGAAAAGAAGGCAATACTCCAACTGGCCCATGAGTGTCAGTGAATCAGAGACTATGAGGCAAATGATTATCAGTACTGGAAAAGGTAGCCTCAATGAGTACAAGAAGATTGAGGAAAGAAAAAAATGAAAAGTTTTAAGACAATAGCTATTTTTAATTTTTGTTTTGTTTTTGTTTGCTCTTTACATATTAAATAGTTATTCCAGACAGTATAGTTTTATGATAAAGGGAATGAGAATAAAAGAGTATGAATAGGTTTGAAAAAGATAAGATGGAAATGAGGAAGAGAAAGGGATGCAGAGAATTTCTGTATCCAGGCAAGGCAGCTTCTGAGGAATTTTAGGTTGTTTGAGAAAATACCTAGAATAGGATGGGATGATTGCTTAGGGAGAACTTTGCTCAAAAATATATTCAATGACTCTATTACCTGACTAATAAGGGTCAAAAGTTCTTTTAGACATTCAGAACCTCTTTACTAGTCTGGTGCTAACTTATGTTCCCTGTTTTATGTCATATTACTCCCCTTCTTCAGTAAAACTGGATTACTTTCAGTAATAGGAATAGTAGCATGATATAGGAAAAAGAAACTAACTTTGGAGTCAGAGGCCTTAAATCCTGTCTCTTAACAGTGTGTCACCTTTGTGCTTTTGTGAAAGTCATTCCACCTACTTGGGTCTTAGGTTTCTCATCTATAAAGAGAAAGTTTAGATTTGATGATCTTTACAATTCCTTAAAACCCTAGGTCTATGATTCTAAGATCACTGAATATTTCCTGTTCTTTTTTTTTCTTTTTATCTCTTAGCCTTTTCATAAGTGTTTCCTGATGCCTTCTTTCCCTCTCTTAACTTGTTGAATTCCTACAATACAAAATCATTATACCTAAATTAAAGACAATTTCCCACATGAAGACATCCTTAATTCCCCTTGTTGGAAACAAGTGCTTAAGACGTTGTTTGTACCTACCTAATGTACTTATAATACCAGGCAAGAATGTATTCTAAATGTCTATATTTTTATATCCTTAAAATAACCTCCACTAGTTGAGGGACAAAATATCCTATTCACATTTAGCATATTTCTTAGTGCTATGTTATTCACATAGAAAGGACAGGATAAATGTATGCTGAGTATTAATAACTTTTAGATTAGGGATCACATAAAATATAGATCTCAGCTACATATAGATTTCCACATGTAGTTTCTGCCCCTACATGTATATTCAGGAATTTGGGCCAGTCTTCACTTCTGAGAAAAAAATACTTTTATCTGAAAAACTTTCATAATTAAGGCAGGTTAAAAAATCTTGAATAATCAAAATGATTTTTTAAGACAACAAACTAATTCCAAGAAAAATATGATAAACGGGGCTGATTTTAGTATTAGAGGCTAAATAAATAAAAAGATAAAAAAGATAAAAAAATAAAAGTGAGATCTAGGCTATGTTCACATGTATAAAAAGTAAAAGAGTTTTATAAATCATATTAACTATCACAATTTAAAGGAATGGAAATTTTCATCACACTGCTGTGTATAGTTAAGCTTTACCATTTGGCTTAAATGGAAGTTATGACCCAAATAGTTCTCATTTGGGTACCATAACTATTGTATGATGTTATTTACAAAATTTCCCACAGTGGGAAAAATAGGAGAAAGGTAAAGTTATCTAGCTATTAAGAAATGTTTTAATGTTTGACATAACTAAAGCATTTAGGTGATTAAGGGGATTTGACATTTGATATAAGAATGTTTTGACATAATGTAGCTATAGACAATGATTTATGGTAAACTTCAATGAGATGGTTGGGAGAAGTAGCTGTGGTTGAAGAGTACTTATGAAAGTATAAAAAGGCGAAAAAAGTTGAAGTAGCAGATGTTCTAGATCTTGGAGGCGAATATAAATGGATTAATGAAGAGAATGAATAAAATTATTAAAGCATTTTTCTTTCTCTGTGAATGTGAATATTTAAATTTATTTAAAGGCTAATTGAAGAAAGGTGCAGAAAGTCTTGAATCAAATTGATGAGTGGAGGAAACTCATCTTAAAATAACAGGAAAGGGGGCTTTGATTTCTAGAAGAAAAGATTCATAAATAGTTTTGGATACAAGCATTCTTTTTTATTATTATTAATTATAGCTTTTTATTGACAGAACATATGCATGAGTAATTTTTAACATTGCCCCTTGCACTCACTTCTGTTCCAACTTTTCCCCTCCCTCCTTTCACCCCCTCCCCTAGATGGCAGGCAGTCTCATACATGTTAAACATGTTAAAGTATATCTTAGATACAATATATGTTTACAGATCTGTATAGTTCTCTTGTTGCACAAGAAAAATCAGATTCAGAAGGTAAAAATAAACTGGGAAGAAAAACAAAGATGCAAGTAGTCCACATTCATTCCCAGTGTTCTTTCTCTGGGTGTAGCTGATTCTGTCCATTATTGATCAATTGGAACTGAATTGGATCTTCTCTTTTTTGAAGATATCCACTTCCATCAGAATACATCCTCATACAGTAATGTTGTTGAAGTATAGAATGATCTCCTGGTTCTGCTCATTTCACTTAGCCTCAGTTTGTGTAAGTCTCTCCAAGCCTCTCTGTGTTCATCCTGCTGGTCATTTCTTATAGAACAATAATATTCCTAATATTCATATATCACAATTTACCCAACCATTCTCCAATTGATGGGCATCCATTCAATTTCCAGTTTCTAGCCACTACAAAAAGGGCTGCCGCAAATATTTTGGCACATACAGGTCTCTTTACCTTCTTTAGTATCTCTTTGGGATATAAGCCCAGTAGTAGCATTGCTGGATCAAAGGGTATGCACAGTTTGATAACTTTTTGAGCATAGTTCCAAATTGCTCCCCAGAATGGCTGGATCCATTCACAACTCCACCAACAATGCATCAGTGTCCCAGTTTTCCCACATCCCTCCAACATTCGTCATTATCTTTTTCTGTCATCTTAGCCAATCTGACAGGTGTGATCCAAGCATTCTTTAAAGTGTTTTTCTAATGATGTGCTGTTCCTCAAAGAACTAGTGGTAGTAACTAGAGGGTGTAGACTGCCCATGATTACATCCTGGCCCTGCAGTATTGTTTTCTATATCTGAATATCTGTAGATAGATATATACACATACACAAAGACATATATATATATATATGTAAATATTTAGACAAAGCAATAGTAAAGATATTGGCCTATTTCAAATTATTTTAAAATGTTATTTTTTTAAGTTACAGAGTATGTAACTAAAACAACTCTACCTAGGAAAAAATAGTACCTTTCCTGCAGCATAATGTATTTGATAAAGCTTTTGCTGTGTCTATTTGTATCTAGAACCCTCACATTTACTTTAGGAGTTTTGTGTATTTCCAGAGCATATTCTGGCTAATTAGAAGCTTTCTTGTGTTCTCATTGGTGGAAAATGAATGTGTAATTCATCAAGCATCATGCTTCAAACTTATAAGAGTACCAATGTACCCTTGTACATTGTACTTACTTGTAAATATTGAAGAGCAGAAGATCTAATGAATCATAGTTTTCATATAAGAAAGATGAAGAATTTGTTTTCTATACAAAATGGAGAATTCATTTTACTTTTATGCAGATATTCTTTTTTTATTCTTTCTTTGGAGACATTTTGATTTCTTATTGAAAGGAGAAATGATCAGCTAAACCTTGAAATGTTCATATTGTCATTACTTGACAGAAAAAAGATAACCCTTTGGATCAAAGTCCAGAGGAAGCCTAATGATTTTATAGAACTCTTTTGAGTTGCATTTGGCCTAGTTCTCACTCAGTTCACTTTGCCTTTTAAGTTGTTGGGTTTTTGCTGAGACAGAGTTGTTATCTGGTATAGAACCTGTCACATCAGTGACTGATAGGGAATTATAATGTACTTGAAATGCATTCCTAATGTCTGAGCTGCCAGAAGGGTTACTGTTATTTGTAAAGAACAACCAAAAGTGAGCATGACACCACAAAAGAAATAATAATTCTCCAAATGATAATACAATTTCCATTCTAAATGCAAGCTGAGGGGCACAGCATAATGTAGGGCAGACCAAGAAAATGTACTGAAGAGAGTAGAGAAGAAAGTAAAAAAACTAAAAGGCTAAACTCTCTTCCATAGTATTAAAAAAATCTTTGTAGTTTATCCAGAAACAGAATACATGAAGCAGAATATTTTACAAATAATAGGAGAAAGTTACTCTTGTAATGAAATGCCAGGTGTTGCTCACTCAAGGGACTGAACTCAATGGACCCAAATTATGCTAGCTAGTGTTTCAAGTATAGTGATTGTAAAACTGTCAAGCTATAAGCATCATGTTTATGAATCAACTATACATATCCATGTGTAACATCCAGAAGAAAAAGGAAAATAAGAAAAATTCTTCACCATAGCTTACATGTCTATCAGACAACTCAAACTTAGTCTTCGGTATATTCATAATCTTAAAAGATTTTTTAAAGACCTAAAATAATCATGCAAGGTGACTTATCACCAAGATAAGTACCAGGCCTAGAGTAAGGAAGAACGGATTTCAAAACTAGCCTCAGACACTAACTTGTAGAATTCTGGGCAAATCAGTTAACCTGGCATAGACCTCCCTAAAGCACTTTTGGATTATCCAAATTTATATTTATATATACTTTAGAAATAAAAGTTTACTAAATCTAGTTATATGAAATTATGCTGCAGCTCAGAAATTTGAAGTGATAAAATATAGACTAAATGAATTTCTGTAATTTAAGGAGCCACAATGTCCTTGGCATGGGTAGTCATTGTACCAGAAAAGATGATGAATCTATCTTCAAGAGCAAATCTACTGTAAAGCTGAAATACATTCAATATATGTTACATCAGGCTTGCAAATGTCCTCAATTGTTCAACTATTTTCTTGCCTTATTGAAAATGCTTGCTTTTCTTCAGATGTGTAGAGAAAAGAACATATGTTCATCAAATCTAGGAAAAAATTGAATGAAGACCAGTGAAAGAACAGTAAATAACTAGTTGAGCAGAGTATTTCTCCTGTATGAGTGGATATGAATTATTGAAAGGGAGTGAAGATTTTGTTTTGTAAACATTAAATACTTGAGAACCAATATGTACCCATATTTTTGTTTGGTGCTGCTGTATGTAAAGAATATAAAATTAGCTACATAGCTTCAAAATAGAGGGGATGAAGCAAATGAAGGAGTCTTTTTTTTTTTCCTAAATTAAAATGTCTCTCTCTTGTGGTATCTAGTTTCCATATTCTGTATTAACTCTTACATGTAGTTAAGTAATGTTATAATATCTAAATTTTATTTAACTTAAATTTAAGTCAGATTATGTAATGATTGTGTTTAGCACCCAGAGTATATTAAAATCAACTGGAGTCAGAATAAAGGAAAATCCTTGATTTTTATTCTTTGCAAAGGTGAAAGGGAATGGCAATAGGAAGTGAGAGCAAATCACAACACGAATCCCGCCAGCAGTGCCTCTGGCTCTCACACTCCACCCACCAAATCCTCTACAAAATCTCCTATTCAACACATCAAACTTGCACAAAGAGTGGGTAGGGCCATTCTTTCTCCAAGCATATATTAATAAAGTATTGTCCAATTGCTAATTAGCCTCTAGTACTCAGGACCTCAGTGCAGCATGAGCTTCAGCCTGTTACAAGATTATTACCTTTCTGAAGCTTAGTATTCAAATATTGTTAAAAATCTATATATGTAAATTTAAATGGGAGTCTTAATTTCTGAAAAAATGCAATTCTTTCTTTCTGAAGTGTTATTACTCAGTTGAATAAAGTTATAAAATCTGTGTGATCACTTGTTTTTAGAGAATTATTTCATGGTATTTAAATCTTGAGTTATCAGAAACATCCTTCAAAAAGTTAGATGAATAAATGGCTATTTGATTAGATTGTTGGTTTCATTTTTCACTGGTGAAGAAAACAAAATAGATAATATTGGAAGAGTTGTGGTACATGAGTGAATTGGATTATTACTGTGTTACAAGAAGCAGTCAATCTGATGAACAAAGAATAATGAAAGATTTAAATCAATTATTGTAAAGTAAAGCAAAGAGGAGCAAGGAAAAAAAACTATATCATGAATACAATATGAATGAAAAGAATAATCACTATATAGCAATCAAAATTGAATACTTAGGTCTCCCCCCCAAAAAAAAAAAATCTGAGAAAACTCTCTCTACCATGCTACTCTTCAGATGTTGTAATGTTCTGACTAGCTTCCTGGATGGCTTTTGGACCAGCCTTGGTCTCAGCAGAATAATTATCACAAGAATAGTCAGGGATAAAGTCCAAAGTCTTTATTATCTCCTTCACAGTCTGTCCCCTTCTCCTAGGGCCAGGCTAGCTTTCTGGGGGACCTTCAGATGGCCCTTGGTCTTAGTGGAGAAGTGAAAGAGACAGGACAGTTACCACAAGAGTCTTTGTCTTCAAATATGTTCTCCAGTCCTCTGCCTTCTCAGTCTATCTCCTAGTCTGTCTCCCTCCCAGATCTCTTAGCTCTTATATACCACATTATAAGTTACATTATCATAGCAATCTTGTAGAATAGGTGTCAATTTGTGGAACTATACTAAGAACTAAATATATGTAAACTAGAGAATCATTACCTCAATTCCACTGAGGTAACACCTTACTGAGGTAAACTCAGTGTTTACACTGAGGTAACAAGTGAGGAAACACTTGTTTCAAGTACACTTGGCCTTCTACAAGATGTGGAAAATTCAATATATAACATAGGGGTTTTTCTACATTCTCATTGGTTTTGATGACTTTTTCTCATACTTTTCTTGCTCCTTAAATATAAATACACACACATATATATGTATGTAAATATATATATGTATGTATGTATGTATATATATATATATATATATATATATATATATATATATACACATTTTATCATAAGCAGAGTCCTTCAGTAAGAAAGTAGCAAGAGAGATAGAGAGCAACTAGTTAATGTAGAAATTAATCATACCAATATCAAAATTTCATAATGTAACATTGGTTAGATGGAGACACTTAGACTGTAAAAGATAAAAGCTACTATTGATCATATATGGTTATCTCTACTCTCCAAAGCCACATTGGAGTTCAAATCAAATAAAGCATGCTTTATTATGCACGATTATGAGATTTTTAACAATTGCCATTTGTTACCAGATCTAAATTTATATTATAAGCAGTAGTTACCAAAACCATTTGGTATTGGCTAAGAAATAGACTTGTTGATCAATGGAATAGGTTAGGTTCAAAGGACAAAATAGTCCAAAATGCGGAATGTTGGAGGGGATGTGGGAAAACTGGGACACTGATACATTGTTGGTGGAATTGTGAATACATCCCGCCATTCTGGAGAGCAATTTGGAACTATGCTCAAAAAGTTATCAAACTGTGCATACCCTTTGATCCATCAATATTACTACTCAGCTTATATCCCAAAGAGATCTTAAAGAAGGGAAAGGGACCTGTATGTTCAAGAATGTTTGTGGCAGCCCCTTTGTAGTGGCCAGAAACTGGAAATTGAGTGGATGCCCATCAATTGGAGAATGGCTGAATAAATTGTGGTATATGAATGTTATGGAATATTATTATTCGGTTAGAAAAGACTAGCAGGATGATTTCAGAAAGGCCTGGAGAGACTTACATGAACTGATGCTCAGTGAAATATGCAGGACCAGGAGATGATTATATACTTCAACAACAATACTATATGATGATCAATTCTGATGGATGTGGCCCTCTTCAACAATGAGATGAACCAAATCAGTTCCAATAGAGCAATAATGAATTGAACCAGCTACACCCAGTGAAAGAACTCTGGGAAATAAGTATGAACCATTACACAGAATTCCCAATCCCTCTATTTTTGTCCACCTACATTTTTATTTCCTTCACAGGTTAATTGTACACTATTTCAAAGTACGATTCTTCTTGTGCAGCAAAATAACTATATGGACTTGTGTGTGTGTGTGTGTGTGTGTGTGTGTGTATAGTATTTAACATATACTTTAACATATTTAACATGTATTGGTCTACCTGCCATCTAGGGAAGGAAGTAGGAGGAAGGAAGGGAAAAATTGGAACAAAAGGTTTTGCAATTGTCAATGATGCTGAAAAATTACCCATGCATATATCTTGCAAATAAAAAGGTATAAAAAAAATTACTATTTTATTAGGAATGAGTTTTTTTTTTCCCTGGTAAAATTACTCTATGACCTCTATTTTTTTAAAAAAAAAAGGATATGATATTTATGTTTGGGCATGTAACATATTTGGGAATATTTTTTCTGTTTATTTTTAAATTTAATTTAATTCATTAATCATAAAAAAACTGTGCAATGGTATTGCATAAATATTTTCAATGTTGAACTCATTTTCCCAACTTTTTGACATATGACTTCTATTCTCACCACTTAACTATGATGTCCAAGATTATAAGTAATCTTAAAAGTAACTTAAAAAAAAAAAACTTAAAACTAAACTTAAAAACTTAAAACTAATCTAAAAACTGGCCAAATTTCAGGTCTTTATCCTTCACCTTTTTGCAGCGCTTGATGACATTGACTACCTCTTGCTTTAGATCACTCTTTCTTCCATGGACTTTCATCACATGGCTATGCAATAATTCTCTTTTTTTTCTTTCAAACCAACCTAGTCTGCTGTGCATAATCATTATCTATTTCTTCTTCATTATGCATAGAGATATTCAGCTGGATTATTGTAACATTCCCTCATTTAGCCTCCAGATTTTCCAATCTGTCTTCCACATAACTCTCAAATTGGTGTTGCTACAATATGCCTAACAATGTTAATTCCTTATTCAAAAATCTTCAATAACTTCTTGTTACTTATATGAAAAGAAAAAAAAATCTATTTTTTCTGTATTTTTTCCATATTATTCCTTCTCACAAATTCTACATTTAAGCAAAACTCACTTAATCACCTCCCATACAATATACTGTACCTTGCACTTTTATGTTCTTTTATAGGGTATCCCCTCATACTTCCCAATGCATCATTGCATTGTGGAGGTGACCATTACTGGACTGTATTTCACTGAAATTATAGAAGGCAGCTAGATGAGTTCTATAGAACTCTGAGCATAGAGTTGGACAAACTCAAATTTATATCTGGCCTCATATACTTACTATCTCAGTAATTCTGGGCAATTTCCTTAATTATTATTTGCCCCAATTTCTTCAAGTGTTAAATGGAATTAATAATAGCATTTACTTCCCAGGATGTGAGAGAATATTGGTAAAACACTGAGTATGGTGCCTAGCACAGAGTTGGAATATTTTTTTTCCCTTCCCACTTACCTCCTGCCTTCCCTTTTGACTCCACAGATGTTAAATAAAGTATCAACTCCTTCGAGTTGCATTTCTTGATTCTCCCACTTTTTTGTACCTCTCTCAAAATCATTTTGTTTCTGTCTAAAAATATTAATGCTATCCAACCAAATGGAATTTTCTTGAGATTAGGGACTTTTTCAATGTTCTAGTTTTTTGTTTGTTTCTTTTTCTTTCTTTCTTTCTTTTTTGCCTAGCACATAACATAGTATCTGCTTGGCATGTATCATTATATGAAACTATTTTTGCTAAAATGTCTTTTATTAAATGTATAAATACATTTTTCTTTTAACTATATAATTGGAGTCTCAGTCTCTGGAATTTAATTGTGAATAAGAATATACACACATACATAAACACATAGCTATACATATTACATATATATATATGCAGTACAAATTTTATATATATAACAAATGATACATATATAATCTGTATAATTATGTGGATTTTAGACATTAAATATTTGAGTAAGTGAAACACTGAATATGTCAATAAATGTGTCATGTAAAATATACCCTTATTAAGACTGTTATTAACTTAAGAAACTCAATTAGATTACATTTTGCTTTCAAACACTATGAAGAAAAATTAAATGATTATGTGATTTCTAAATTAATTATACATTTACATGTTTCTAAAAATATTTGACAATAAGATGAAAGAAAATATAAACTATTACTGTGCCAGTGATTTGGTCAATGTTTTAAAAATTAGTTTAAATGTCACTGTAAAAATAATTATGTTTCATAACAAAATGCTTTCATAGAAAACTGTTTTGAACATTAATATACATAGCAGCATTTGGGGAATCCCAATCTTACTAGAAAGTCTGTATTTTGATTACACTTTATACAGGATCCTAATCCCTGACAATTGCAGAAATCCATCTTCCTGTTTAATATGCTACTTCATAGCAGTACCTTATCTTACTTTTATCTAGTCTCCCTTTCCACAACAGAATTGTAGGTTTAGAATCAGAAGGGTCACCCAAGGACATCTTTATCTTTTTCAGCCCCCTCCTTTTCCTGATAAGGAATCTTAAACAAACAAACAAATAAACAACAAGCTACTACTAATAACAATAAAGCCAACAAAAAATGTGACAGTTGAGGAACTTGCCTAAATAATAAGTTAAAAAATACCATGGATTCAAACCTAAGTCTTCTGCCTAAATCCGTCATTCTTTTTGCTTCACTCTGTCACTACCCATTAAATAGATCTTTGAAAAACATTATTTTTGTACTGGTTCCTATCATGGATTTTTGTTGCTAGACTCCAGATTCTGGAGTTGAGCCACAAGTTCCCCTAATTATGTTACCACCCAGGCTATATGGGAAAATTAGATACTGCCTTAAGACTGGGAAGCTAGCTTCTAGGCATTTGGAAGTAGATTATCTGGAGTATAGTTAAGTAGAGTGTGTTGATATAGAGTTATTAGTTAATGCCAAGTGACTGAAAATGGCAAAATTCTCTGTAAAACGAATGAGATATAGGTTCCAACATATGTGAGTTATTTTTTTTCAAGCATGGATCAAACAATCTGATGATTTGTTTATAGTCTTCTGGTATGAATCTCTAGGGAAATCTTTATTTTAATTATAGAATGTAAGGATAGGCAATAGGAAGGAAGGAAAGAACATTTGCCAATTATTATTATTATGCGCCAGGCACTATGTTAAGTACTTTAAAAAATATTATCTAATTTAATCTTCAAACACTTTAGGAGGTGGGTGCTATTATTTTCCTTATTTTCTTGCTTAAGAAACCATGGTAGGGGCAGTCAGATAGGGCAGTAGATAGTGAACTAACACAGTAATCTGGTCTCAGACACAAAATACCTCTTAGCTTTGTGACCCTGGGCAAGTTACATTAACCCCAATTGCTTCAGCAAAAAACAAAAATTAAAAATCATATATGGAAAAAAAAAAAAGAAGGAAGGAAGGAAGGAAAGAAGGAAGGAATGAAGAAAAGAAGGAAGGAAGGAAGGAAAGAAGAAAGAAACTGAGAAACTGTAGCAAACAGAGCTTAAATGAATTGCCCAGAAATGTTCAAGGCTGCATGTGAACTCAGCTAGTTCTGACTCCAGATTCAGCACTCCACTATATCCCTAGCTGCCACAGATATATCCTTTAAACAATTGATATTAATCTTACTGTCTCCCTTTTTCTCTCTGTCCCTCGATAGTGATTTGCCTTTTGAGTTTGATCACAAAGATTTGCAATATTTGATTATTATAATTATGAGTCTACAAAGCACTCCACATAGGAAAAAGAGCATACCAAGCCCAACATAAAGACAAACAGAGCTGGGGGGTGGGGGGAGATATTTTTGGCAAAGCACATTGAGGACAATTGGGAATAAGGCCCAAGTCATTTATATGATTTTAATGAATATGTGAGAGTCTATTTATTTAAGGATGATGCCCAAAGCAGCATTTTGCTCTACTGAGCCAAATAACTTTCTTCAACTCAGTAAACACAAATAGAGTTGATATTATTATCTACCATTCAGTTAAGTTTTCTTTTTTTTCCCGTTTTTTTAATTGACTTTTTTTTTTTTTTCCTGAGGCAATTGGGGTTAAGTACACAGCTAGGAAGTGTTAAGTGTCTGAGATCAAATTTGAACTCAGGTCCTTCGGACTTCAGGGCTGATATTCTATCCACTGAGCCACCTAGTTGCACCTCAGTTGAGTTTTCTAATGATTCTTTGGAAACCATGAGTAAGTTCAGGTGACACTTTACAATTTAGATGAGCAACATTTTTAGGTTTCATCAATTCTTGTTCTATCTGTTTCTAGTGTGTGTACACTTTGTGTACATACCTACCACCAAGATGCAGGGTTAGAGGCTTAAAAGACAAACTTTGCCAATGTAGTTATATATTAAGCACTCACAGTTAATATAAGTCCCTTATAAGCTCTACTTAGCAACCCTACCCCCAAAGTAGACACATGCTAGAGAAAAACAATGAGCTCAGTTTAAAAATGAAAATGACAGAGGATCAGAATTCATTTGGAAAACTGTATAACACTGTAAACTGTCCCAAGCTGCTCCTAGAAATTTAAAAATATATCTCTCTTTTTAACCCCCAATATTCTTCCAGTAATAGAAATGTCATCTTGGTCACTTTATTTTGCTAAAAGCTTTATCCATGATCTATTCCATTCTTTTGGGATTTTTATCTTTGAAATATCTTGAGAATTGATCCCTGAGCACCTTTAAAATCCTATTGCTTCTAGTATAGATTTTTTTCTTTAAGACATGGTTGGATTCCCCAGATGCTATTCTCTATTCTACCATTTTCTTCATACAGTACATCAGGACCAGAGGTAGTAATACAATTTTGGTAATTTTACTATTATTCTCAATTAAAATACTTTACTAGATAAATTCTGGCAGCTATGTTCCATCTTATATCTGTTTGTTACCCTCCTTTCAATTTTATTTACAAATGACCTTTATTTGGTTTGATTGGATACTGTACCAAGTCCCCAGAAATCTCATTTTTGCTCTGTCTGATTTTTCTTCATCTGTTGTACTTTGCAAATGTGCTTTTACCATAAAAATGATATTGTTCCTAATTGCCTTATCTATTTTTGTTGGTGAGGAGAAGATTAAATATTAGTTGGCTAAAATGGTTGCTGGACTCTTACTAAATCCTTATTATTTTGTAGCAATTGATGCTATCTTGGATTTTTTATTGATGGAATAGTTTTCCAAATGTCTTCACTTATAAATGATACCATATCAGCAGATGCCCCCATTTCAATTATATTGAACCCTAGAACACTACAAAGACTCCTCAGAGAATTCTACCATAATGGGAATAAAAGGATCAATCCAATCAATCAATCTATTCTGAAACAAAACAAAAAAGAAAAACAACCAAAAAAACCTACCAGAATAGTGCCCATATAGTGATATGAGAGCATATATTCTTTTCTTTTTTTCTTATATCTTCCCTACTTTGCATATTTTCTCAAAAAAAGGTAGTGCTTTATAAAGGGTTGTTGACTGACTGTCCCCTTCACTTAGGTTAGTAACCCATTGAATACGTCCATCAATCTGTATTTAAGATAAGTACTATAGGTGAAGAATGATTTGTGCTCAGAATTGAATATGCAGAAAAAAAATAGACTGGATTTCATTTTATAAGTTTCTGTATAATGCTTTCAATGATTCTTACATGGTCATCAATGAAAAAGTTAACTTCTTTAAACCTAACATTTTCAGTCATGCTATATGTCTGTGAATATAGTGATCTCAGAAAAAAAATAAACTAAAATTATAAATAACCTAAGAGATAATAGAAACATACATGGTAGTCATAATCAGAATGTTAGTATTAAGAGCCTGCTTCTAAGACACAAATTAAATGTCATTATCAGTGATAGGTTTAGCTAAAAAAGAATATGGGGAAGTCACAGGAAGGAAAGAAAACAAATTAATATCCCAAGTGATACATAGGTAGCCATATGGTGCTGTGGATAACTGGATGGATCCAGAGTCTGCAAGAGCAAAGTTCACATTTTGCCTGTTATTTCCTAGTTATGTGAACCTTATCAAATCACTTAACAATTTTTACCTGCCTAACTTTCCTTATTTATACGGTGAAAATAATAATAATAATACCTTCTGGGGCTATTATGAGATAATATCAAAAAGCCCTTTGCAATCTTTAAAGGGCTATTTAAATGTTACTATTATTGCTTTTTTTATCAATATCCTAGAATATTAAACACATAAGCATAAGATCTCAGACATATAGTCTGTGCATCATTTATGCGAATATTACCTCCAATGACCTTATCATTTAATTTATGATGATATTCCCTTTAATACTAAAAATTATAACTTTTCCATGCCTGATGTTTTGTGGGAATATTGTCCTTGGTCTTCTATAAGTTTACCAAAGGAAACCCACTCTCTGCTGGGTACTGTATTTATTTTCTCTTTATTTTATGACTATCCCAGTGATGTGTGTGTGTGTGTGTGCGTGTGTGTGTGTGTGTGTGTGTATGCTTCATTGGTTAACTTTCAATATTAGTACATGACCAACTCAAAAATAAACATACTGTACTAATGAAATGTGCATAATGATTATTAGAAATAGAGATCTTTTTAATTGTATAATAAAGTGAAATAAAATTAAATATTTATTATAATTGTATAATAAAGTTAATCAAAATTAAATATTTTTGCCAGTTAATATAGCAAACATATTGAGAAAATGGATGGTTAGTAATTACCAGTTAAGTATCTTTATTGTTGATCATTTTGACCAGAAGAGAAAATAGTGCAGTCATGGGAAGAAGAATAAATAGATTCAAAACCCAAGTGATATAGGCAACTATGTAGTACAGTGGAAAAAAATGATGTTCTCTGTTATAGGCAAGAACTCTTGAAACAAAGATTCTTACAAGGTGTTAAGTCAGTGGAATTGATAAAAACAATAGTTCTCTAGTT
Organism: Antechinus flavipes; assembly: GCF_016432865.1. Classification (NCBI taxonomy): domain Eukaryota; kingdom Metazoa; phylum Chordata; class Mammalia; order Dasyuromorphia; family Dasyuridae; genus Antechinus; species Antechinus flavipes. Next base: position 412,310,724 of record NC_067398.1, on the reverse strand, counting down.
CAGTACATGTACTTAGTACTTAATATAGTTCTACAAGATTCACACCTACGATGATGAAATTAAAAGAGAGCATATAAGCTGGGAGCCTCAGCCAGAGTCAGAGCCAGAGAAGACAAGTATACTGGAGGTGGGAGCTCAAGCTCTCCGAGCCAAGGAGAGAGATTCATTCCATTTTCATTCAGGCTCTCCTGGTGCCAGGTTCTCCTCCCTCATTTCTCCACTGAGACCAAGGCCTATCAGAGCCAGAGACAGACTGAGAAGAGCTCGGAGAGAGACTCCGAAGGGCCAGACACAGACTCAGAAGGGACACAGCGACAGATTCATTCCATCATCCACCTTTGTGGTGGCTGGAGGCTGAAAGAGCACAAGCCTTTGGTCTCAGAAAAACCCATCTTCATCAGTCTTGTGGTGGCTGGCCTATCCTCCTGCACTTCCCCTACTGAGACCAAGGCTGGTCTGAAAGGCTCTCCAGAAAACTTCTCAGTCCCAGGCAAGAAAACTGGATTGTGAAGGAGATAATAAAGGATTTTGACTTTAACACCTGGCTATTCTTGTGGTGATTAATCTGCTGAAACAAAGGCTGCTCCCAAGTCCTCAAGAAAACCAATAAGAACATATAGTTCTCAATTATTTTTTTAATTATAAAGGAAATATATGATAAAATATATAAGCCAATAATGAAATATTGTGGTTTATAAATTACTTAGGACACATAATAATTTTGATATGGTTTTGTCAAAGCAATCTTCACATATGTAGTGTGCTCACATATGGGCTGAACTGCTTTCCTTGCTTTTAGTTAGTTCTCCATCAGGGGAGTCCTAGACTTAAAATCATTCACAGCTGTTGCATTGTTTTCTTTGTGTTGTTCATCTGGTGGTTTTTAAGAATGGATCCATAATTCTCTAACAAGTTGTAGCTTTTAAAGGGTATTCTTCAATGATTTAGAAATATTGCAACAGTTCCTTATGTGAGGGAGTCAAATATTTCAGAGATCCCAAGGTCATAGATAAAGAACCAGAAGGGACCTCTCAGATCACTGAACACAAATCCTCATTTTATAGATGAGGGAACCTAGACCATGAGAAACCAAATGATTATAACCTAGGTTTATAGTTTCTGAAGTGGGAAAAGAATGGACTTCTTTACTCCTAACCTACTACTATGCTCAGTGTGCCACTTCCTTAGATTATAAATCATCCAGCCAATAAAACTTTATAGGATTATTGTATTTTAAATTTCTGATGGGCTACACCTATAAAATGGGTTATACCTATAAAAGGGACTGTTTATTTAGGAAGACTAAACAAAAAATCCATTTTCTTTTAAGCTTTCATGATGAAAAATTAAAGAATTCATGCAAACAATTTCATCTAAAAGAAACATATTAAAAATGTTATATATCAAAAATGTTTAGGATTCAGTGAATTTCAAAAATTTTATTGCATATCTTTAAATATGTGTAATTATTTTAATTTGCCTTAGTCAATTTACTTATTACCATATTTGCCTATGTTCATTAGGTCCTGTATTTTTTTACACAAGCATTTAAGTGCCATACCCTGAACCAAATGTGGTGAGATTGAGCAAAATAAAATAATTCTTTCCCTCAGGGAGCTTATGTTATACATTAATGAGACAACATATCCATTAGCTGCATATTATATAATCAATATATTCCAAATAAATACAAAATATTTTGGGATGATAGGGGGAAAGATTCACAGAAATAAGATATATTAAGAAAGGCCTCATAAAAAAGATTGTATTTGAGCTGAGCTTTTCAGAAACTAAGGATTCTAAGAAGTAGGTAAAAAGCACAAAGTGAATTTCTTGAAATTTGGGTAAGACCTGTGTAAAGAAATGGAGCCAGGAAGAGTGTCTTGTGTGAAGAAAAGCAAGAAGGCTGATTAGACTCTACAATACAATATAATATGGAGATTAATACATCCTAATGGTAGAAAAATAGCTTGGAGTCAGATTATGAAGGACTTTAAATTAAAAGATAGATAGATAGATAGGAGTTTATATTTTAATTTACATGTCATAAGAAGATAGTGGAATTATAAGAAGATACTGATTTAATCCATCAGGCCTACACTTCAAAGAGCTATACCAGCTATATAGAGCAAAGATTGGAGTAGGTAGAAATCTAAGGTAAGAAGATTAGTTTGAACTGTATATATATGCTGGTGTTCACATTTTGATAAATGTCATCACATTCCAGACCTCTAGTCTTTAATTAAAAATAATTACTATAATGTGAATGTTGCAGACGTGATAGGTGAATAGTCTTTTGAACTATTTTGAAACTGTAAAGTGTCATTTGTCCTTATTCTTAGTATTTTATATGACACAAAAGGCTTCTCAAAGAAGATTGTATTTTAGGGAGATTTTCAGAAATCTAGAGATTCTAATTCTGTTTCCATAACATACAATGCATTTAGAAGTATATGTGATATGTGTATATGTGATATATATATATATATATATATATATATATATATATATATATATATATATATATATATATATATATATATATGTTGTGTGTATACACATATGTATATGTATGTACATAACACACATATGTATGTGTGTGTGTATATATATATATGTCATGTTAATATTTACAAAGCACTTTACTTACTTTATCCTAACTGTGACACTGTGAGATAAGTACTATTATTATCTTTATTTTATAAAAAGAGAGACTGCAGTCAAGGGACTTACACAGAGTTACATAGATATTAAGTGTCTAAGGGACACTTTGAAGTCTTCCTGACTACAAATCCAAAACCGTGTGTGTGTGTGTGTGTGTGTGTGTGTGTGTGTGTGTGTTTGTGTGTGTATGTGTATATATTATGTATTCATATGGACATAGTAAATTAATGCAAATCAAAGACAAGCATGTTAAGCTTTACTTATTAACACAGTGTCATTCACAGGTTCTTATAATTAACTGAAATCTATATGTGTGTACTATCAATAATTTGTCTACTATAATAGTGAACAAATGAATATTAATTATTTATATCCTCCGGATGCCATTCCTCTTTTAGAATGCAAGACGAACAATAACAACAACAGCAACAACACTGAGACATTAAATACATATTATTTAACTTCACATGAAGATTTCAATGGTAAAATATTAAAGCCTTCAAAATATGTGATAAATAAAAAATTAAAACACAATAACCCCATTGGAAAAGAAGTGAAATGACATTTTTTGTAGAAGTTAAAGTTAGTAATTTTTAATGTATAAAATAATAAAGGTATCTTACAGAATAAAATGAAAAATTATAAATTCTTCCAATAACTTTCTATATTCACAGGATTCTCATTGACTGTAGGATTGAAATATCTTTAACACACCAATATTTAAATGACTCTGCCATCTAATCGATGCAAATAACCATATTTCTCTATTATCACTAGACCAGTCTAATTAAGAAATTCCTCACCATATGATTGGCCACAAACTTTTTTTTTCTTCCAAAGCATAGCAACTCATCCCTCTGTGAAGATCTTTATTTCTTCCTATGTAGTTTTAGGCTGATTTTTCAATCTAAGCTCATCATGCCCTATGACCAGTATTGTGGCTCTAATGACATTCTGGAGATTTTGTAGCACCCACTTCCTCCTCAGGAGGAACCTGAGCAATGTTTCCTACTTCTACTTCTCTTCTAATTCTGGAACAGAGTAGGCTTATATGCCAAGTTAAAAAACAAAGAAAACTGTTGGAAGAGGAGGATACCACCCCAAAAGTGTTATATTCTTGTTTTCCAAATTATAGGGAGCCTTATTAATTATTTCATGACATTCTATGAAATAATTCTCAAACTTTTTATGAAGTTTATTTTTCTTTTTGATGTGCAATTACTGATAGTCACAACAAAGTACTATAGGCCTTTTCTCTGTGTCATTGTCTCTGTTACCCTCCCCCCTTCCCTCTTACACCCTTCCCCTCCTCTCTCTCTCTGTTTTTCTCTCTTTCTCTCTCTCTTTTTCTTTCTCTCTCTCATACCAAACACACATATATACACATATATAAATATGTGTATATATGTCCATGTCTATGCATATGTATGTATATATGCATATATATGCTCACACATTTTATATATATAGTGTGTATATATATATATATGTAATATATATATATATAAATAATATGTACACATTCTGGTTTTGTTCCATTACTTCATAGAAATATTTCCTTATGTGCTTCATTATCATTTATAATGTCATCATGATATTCCATTACACTCATATTTCATATCATAATTTATTTAGCCAGTCTCCAATTGTCAAATATATACATTTTAATTTTTTTTCTTTTTTTTATTTGCTATTACAAAGAGAGTAGATATTATAGGTCATTTACCCATTTATCTCCCCACCCATCATACTTTGAGGTGAGATCTAGCAAATTTTTTAAAGATTTAGTAACTTTTGTGACTCACTTTAATTTGTCATACATAAATACAGAAAAGGCCGTTAATCTCATCAACACAAAGGGATTCCAAAAATGCAAAATTCGTTCTATAAAGGCATAATCCTACCCAACTTTGAGCAATTGTATGAAAATTACAATTCAAATAGGCTTTAGTAAAGAGTTCCAAGAGAATTATCTGAGCTATTTAAAGATAAATGAATTGCCCAAGTTCAGATATGTTACTGTCTGAAGTGGGATCTGAACCAATATCTTTGTTACTCTAAGACCAGGACTTTATCTACCATGCCACACTAACTCCATTTTGCCTCATTGTTTACCAAAAGTTTGTACTAGTTGACATTCCCAACAATAGTGTCATTTTCCATAAAACACCAGTCATGATGGCTTTTATTTTATCTTACCTTATTATTATTACTATTATTGCTACTTTGGCTCTTCTAATGGGTATAAGATAATATAGTTACTTTTCTCTGTCTTTCATTTATCTGTATACTTAGAAAAATGAACATCTTTCTAAGTGCTTTTAGTACTTGGTATTTTCTCTTCTGTTTATTGTTCTTTTGGGGTTTTGTTGTTGTTTAATCAGTGAGTCATTGTTCTAAGGGTGCTTTGTACTGTTTATTCAAACAGGTCTCAAATTCCTATTAATTCTGATGTCAAAGATTTATTTGATCATTTTATTAGAAGTATGATGGATTCTGGCCATCTAGGAGGCACAGTTCATTGAATGCCAGGTCCAAAGTCAAGATGATTTGAATCCAAAGTTGACCTCAGACTCTTACTAGCCGTGTAACTATGGACAAGTCACTTTTTTTTGCCTCTGTTTTGTCATCTGTAAAGTTAACTGGAGAAGGAACTGACAAACTGCTTGGTATGTTTGCCAAGATAGTTCCAAATGGGGTTAAGTAGAGTAGAAAACAATTAAAAACAATTAAACAGTTGAAATTATACATTTTAATAATATGTGGGAAATTGCAAGTGAAATGTTTTTGTTGTGTATACAATATATCATCAAAGACATACTTTTCAGAAATTTGAGTTATTCCTGGAAAGCACAAGATATGGTATCTCAGTCAGTGTTATACCTATCACCGAGGACAAGATGCACTGCATTCAGAGACTTGTCACATTTATTTGACCAAAGAATGATGTATTTTTTTAGTGTTTTTTTCCAAAATATATGCATAGTTTTCAACATTCATGCTTGCAAAACTTTGTGTTCCAAATTTTTCTCCTTCCCTACCCCCCTACACATCCCTTAGACAAGAAGTAATACAATTTATATTAAACATGTGAAATTCTTCTATACGTATTTTCACAATTATCATGTTGTACAAAAAGAATATGAAATATTTTTTAAATCAATAGCAACTCACAAAGTTTCCATAAAGTGCTCTATATGAAATGGGATTGTTAGGAAGGTGATTTCTTTCTGTGGAGGGTTATACCCACACAAAGAAAATCATAACTTGAATTATGTCTAGTGGGTAGGATGTTATGTATGTATGTATACACATATGTGCACACATATATACACATATGAAAATGCATATGTGTGTATACATAGATAGTTAAATAGTAATTTGATCATATTTTATTTTTGCAAATACATTCAAAGATAGTTTTCATCAGTAACCTTTACAAAACTTTGTGCTTGAAAATTTTTCTCTCTCCCTTCCTCTCTGTCCCCAAGATAGCAAGCAATCAGATATAGGCTAAATGAGCAGTTCTTCAAAATATATTTCCATATTCGTCATGCTACACAAGAAAAATCTGGTCTAAAGGGGAAAAAAACAACAAGCAAACAAAAGTAACAGGATGAAAATACTATGCTTTAATCTATATTCAATCTCCATAATTCTCTTTCTGGATACGGATGACACTTTCCATCACAAATCTATTGTATGTGCCTTGAATTACCTCATTGTTCAGAAGATTATGTTCACATAATCTTATTACTGTATACAATAAATTCTCTTGGTTCTGTTCACTTCACTTCACATCAGTTTGTGTGAGTCTTTCCAGGTTTTTCTTAAATCCACCTACTCATCATTCCATTCCGTAATATTCCATTTCATTCATATACTATAACTTATTCAGCCATTTCCTGATGGGCATCTCTTCAATTTCCACTTCCTTGATACTACAGAAAGGACCGCTACAAACATAGATAGTATTTTGACAAGGACTATTAATGGTAAATGTTCTAAAATACTCAAGGTTTCTTAAGCCAGAACAGAATGTAGTTTTAAGTAGTGTTATAAGCACAAAGTGGATCATTTAACACAAATTAAAATTACTAGGTGTGATGAACACACAAAAATCCAATACACAATATCATAGGAAATAGAGCTAGCATACATCTGGGTCATTAAATGACATTTTTAACAATAAGGAAACTAGTATCTAAAAAGATTAAATGCCTCATACAAAATAAGAAAAGGAAGAAGTGTCAGAACAGGATTTAAAACTCAAATCCTCTGACTCCATATCCTGTACAAGAAAACAGTTTATTTTGTCATAAAGATTCATACCCAAGTTTTGTGGATATTCTGCTTCATTTTTCCTCTGTTTCTCTCTGCATGTATTAACATAGAAAACGAATGAAGGGATATTGAAAATGTAAAGAATAATAGAAGAGAAAGAACATTTCTTTTTTTTTCAAATGTCACCTACTCTTTCTCAATGCTGCTGCTTACCTTTATCTTAACAGCTTCCCTTTTACCATTCTGAAATCCCTTCACTCCCACTCTCACTAATTTATTTGTATTGCTGGGAACACATTCAAATAAGCTAAAACAAATGAACCTACCTTATAACTTAAACTTTGGTATTTTTACAAACCTAAAACAAAGTCTACCGGGACATGGAATTCTAGAGGGGAAAATATCAGATATGATTTTGTCTTGTTTAAGAGGTACCTAGATTTTTTTTTTGGCTTTCAAATACAGATATAAATAAAGGATTTTAAACATAGATTTTAACCATCATATAGCTAGACCTTATAAAAGAAGGAGATCTGTCAAGTTATATGATGAGGGCATTTCAGACTATGATAGTCTGGAGTTAGGAAAACCTGATATCAAATCTGGCCTTTGACACTTGCCCGGTATGTGAGATTGTATTATGAGTCATGTAACTTATTTGTCTCAATTTCCTCATCTGTAGAAAGTGGATAATCATAGCAGTTGTGTCCTGGGATTGTTCTGAGGCTCAAAAAGAGATTAATTGTGAAGTGCTTAGCACAGTGTAAGCATATAGTAAGCATTATATAAATGTTAGCTGTTTTAATTGTTATTACTGGTCTTTGTAATTAAAAATGTAAATATTTAAGATATTGCAATTTAGATGAGTTTATCTAATTAAAAACTTTATAAAGTATTCAGACCAAAACTATATTATGTTTGTGTTTTATAACATAAAAATAAATGATTTCAAATATAGAAACAAGATCTTAATACTAAAAAAATCTTCTAAATCAGAGTGCATGAATTAATACTGCATTGAAGAGATCACTTTGTGTGGAGATCTAATCAACTTGCTGTTTATACTTAGTACAAGAGTGATGGATTTTAGCTATTGTAAAAGAGGATGTGGAGTCAGTGAGGCAGGCAGACAGACTTACATAGCTGATGTGGTGGCAGCAGAGTATTGACTTCTGTCAAGAGAGAAAAAGAGGGGGGCACAGAAGAAGCTAGATTAGCAGAGCAGTCAATGTAGTAAGGGATAGAAAGGAAACTCAGGAGGTAATTTAAGTCATCACGTTGGTACCTAAAGGAAATTGCTGAGGACCAAGAGGAAGTGGATACAATAGAACTTTACTGTTAACTCAGTTGTGAAATTTGCTAAAAGGTAGACTTCTTGTGAGAACTTGTTTAAAAAAGTTAAACTTCTGAAATAAATAATAAAATAAAGTTTACTGGATGGTTCAAACTCTTATTCCACATCTGTGTAATTCTTTTTATAAGCATAGATGCAAAATATATATGTATTGAAGTACAAACAAAATATATATATTAGAAGCAAAGATAGCATTCTTTAGACCATCCCTTTTATTTCTATGTAAGATCACAATGATATTTTTTGAGCACTGTGTAATATTATCTGCAAAAATACAAAAATATTATGAATTGAAAAGTATTATTTCCCCTTAAAGTTGAATTTTGAATTAGATGTTTTTTCTTCATTTTTCAAAACAAACTATTGGAAAATTATTTAATATATTTCAATGTTTATTATATAGATTTTCTTGAAAAAATTAAAAGATTTTGTTATTTGCAATTGTGAGTTTAACTTATCTTAATATATTATTAAGCAGTTAGAGTAAAGTTTTATTAATCCTGGGATGAAAAATATGTATTGTTTATTTTTCAACAAATTTTTGGGGTGGTAACTGCTGCTTTTAGATGCTAATTTAAGTTTATTTTGAAATCCTGGAACACTTTCTGAAAATGCCATGACCCTAGATCTCTTCTTTTTTTTTTTTGAACTTAGATTTCTTTAAATCGGGGTGATCCTTTTGTTTCCTACCAAGTTTTATAATTAGCTTTGAAATTGTTAACAATTCCAATACTGGAATTCCTTTTACCTTTATTTCTTGCATATGTGCCTCAATACCTTTCTAAGCTATTAAACCTTCTCTGCTATTCTCCCTTCAATCAAAAAAAAAAAAAATGTCCTCTCCATTTAAAAGAAAAGAAAAACAACAAAAAATAACCTGCTGCTGAACTTAATCATTCATGAAGTGAAGGCCTCAATTTGTATATGTCCTTTATAATAAAGATAGTTGTGGTATTTTTTTTGTCATTACAGCAGGGAAGTATGTTTCTGGAATTCTATGCATATTGAATTGTTTCTGTACCTTTCCTGAGGCATTAAGTGCAATACAATTATTGTCCACAAAATGTTTCATTTATTTTATTTCATACTATTTGAACATACAAATCACATCTAAAAGATATAAAGCAAAATAAATCTAATTTAAATGGGATGGGAGGAAGCCAACAAATTGCTTAGACTTAAAGCCATTTCATTTAATCCATTCAAAAAGTAGCAGGCCTCTTAGCAGTGGGAAGCCAATGTGAAGAATAAATATTAAAAATTAATATTAATCAATGCATTCCATTAATACCATACAATATTGAGGTAATTTTAAATTGCTATAATTATATCAGCTTTAATTTTTCAGTGGCTAGAACAAGGAAAAGAGGGGCTAATGACCTAATCATGGCATGATAATGTAATGGCCATATCCCTTGAAAAGGAATGTGTTAGAGTGATTGACCTGAAGATCTCTAAAAATGTGCTTGAAATTAGCCATTTGTCTTTTTCTCTATGAAACCAATATTCACAAGGTGAATCCTATAGCATTTGAATTGTATCTAATGACAATTCTTGTTAAATAATTACTTCTAGAGAAAAATATGGAAACAATATTTTGTGTCTTTGTGTGTGTATATATATATATATATATATATAAAAACGGAGGGAAAAACCTATACTTGCTTTACACCTTTTGTCTACCCAATTCTTTCATAACCTTGCAAAGTTAAGGACAAATGATCTTAGATTTTTATGGTCAGATAATAATAAAGCTGGAATGGGCCTTAGAGACAATTTTGTCATGTCCCTTCATTTTTTAAATGAAGCTACTGAGTAGAGGATATGTTGAGCTTTGTTAAAAGTCTAATAGCTTGATAGTATTAAGGTCTAGACCAGTTCCCTAGTTCCCCCATTTCAATTCAATTTAGTTTGACATTTGCTAAGTATCTCCTTCATGTAGAATCATAGATTCAGAACTAGAAGGGAATTTAGAAATCAGCTAATCAACAATGACTTTTTTTCATAGATTAGGAAACTGAGGCCCAGGAAGGTTAAACAAATTGACTAATTAAGAAGAGGCAGATAGATATCTGATTTGAACATGTTCCCTGATTCAAATTCTAGTTTTGAAGGATATTACTCTCTGTTAGGGGAATAACCAATCACCTTGTATTACATGGATATGCCTTTAGAAATGATGAGTATGAAGACTTCAGAAAAGCATGAGAAGACTGTTATGAGCTGATGTAAGATTAAGGAGGGGAAACCAGAGACTACTTAAGAGACAAAAGTAGGTTATTTATAGGGCAAACCTCCAAGTATTCAAGACTCATAGAAACATAGCTGAAAAGAACAATTAAAAATTAACTGTTTCACATTTTCAAGAAGAAATGAAAAAAGATACCTCTCTAGTAGAACATTGCATGTGCTGTCAGACTCATTTGATAAATTGGTTAATCTTGCTGAACTGTTTTTATGTCTCCTTTTTTATGGATACCTCACTAGGAAAGGGAAGGGGAAGAATATTCAGAAATAAATGACATAAAAATAAAATACAACAAAAACACTTTTCAGACTCAGTCCAATTATTTTTTCAGACAACTCATCTATTCCTCTTTTCAATATCATAAATACACACTTCTCCATGGAGTATTTAAATTTACTAACATTAAAAAAATCAACAAATTAAAATGTGTTCCTTATAATAAACAAAAACAAAAAAGACCCTCATAACATTTTGAGATCATAGCTTTCTCAATGTTAGTGGGAAGTTAGTGTATTATGACTTTGTTAATTAGTTAGATTATTTTCCTCTATTTGAAAACAATAGAATATTTTGGGATTTCTTTTCTGCTGATAATTTAATCATTGCATGTGTATAGATATAAGTGATTAATATTTAAAAGTTGGAAATACAGCAGAGAATCTTGATTGAATCAGATAAAAACTTCACCTGTGAATTTTACTAAGCTGGTTAATGATATTCAACTATTGACTCTGAAATTTTCTTTAATTCCCTGTTAATAAGAGTATATCTAAGTAGCTTTGTAAAATCCATTGTGAGAAGTACAGGTATAAAACCAGAAATCAGCAGACTGTGGCCTAAGAACCAAATTGTGCATTACTACCACCCACTCTTCTTTTTAGCAAAACCTGAGATGAAACCTGAGATTTTTTTTGTTTTTTTTTTTGTCTTTCTTTTGCATTTCAAAAATACAATAAAACTTGATTTTTAAAATGCAAAAACATTCTTAACTAGGGACTTTAGAAAAACACACCAACTGGTTTGACATAAAGGTTGTAGTTTGCTGATCCCAGGAAATGTTAATTTTTTTAAATTTCCAATTAATAAATATCTTCTGCCACTACTATGTATTATTTAGAGGTTCACAATAATTGGAACACTTTCCAAATCTTCCCAAAGATGTAATGTTATTCTTCTTATTAATTCACATTAGCTTGACATAGTCAAGGCCTGAGTTATAATAGGACACTCATTTTTGGAAGTCAGAACAATATTCTAATTTTGTTCAGCACCCCTAATAAAATCATGATTTTATACCTTTTTTTCTAAGATTTTCCCCCATTTCCCAATTCTGTTTATTAGTGGAAAAACATATGATGTCTTCCACATTCACACACATCCTATTCCCATGAGAGACAACACCAAGCCAGGCATAAAAAGCATAGAGATGTACAAAAGCAAGCATCTTCTTCTCTGTGCATACCCATCTATAAGTCTTTCAATTCTAAACTGAACTCGTTAGGACAAGAACCACTGCTCAGATACTGAAGAGTTAAACCTTTGGCAAAAAGGGAAAAAAAACATATTTTCTCACCTTCCTCCCTCACTTCTTCTGGGGAGACTTAGTACAGGAGGACAGTCCTGTTCTGTCACTCAAGAAGATCAAGGAATAGCACATTGCTTGTGACTACAGTTACTTTGATTCTTATGAGGGTTTTTCAGAAGTTTCCAGCAAGTTTTCTAGCTTATCTACTCTGAGGGATGGAGAGGAGAGCAGCCCCAGTTTACCTCTTAGACTCCAGTGATAACTGTTTCCATCACTGACCCTACCACTGTTCATGGGAGTGAGCAGTTGGCTCAACAAGAAAGCCAACCCAACACAAAAAGAATGAAATAGGCAGGATTCTTAGTCTCAGAGCCTCTATTTTATAAACCTTAAGCATATTGCAGTAAGATCCAAATTGTAAAAATAGCCTAAAAAAAATTTAAAATCATCTTGGTAAACCAGGCAACAACTTCCCTGCAGTAATATCCAGTGGAATTAGACCAAGGCAGCATGTAGAATGTTAGTAGACAGACTTTCGTCACAGTATGGCCATCAGAACAGGGTAGGAAACTCCAGGTCTGTAGCACAGCCTGTCTTGGCAAAGTCCTATTAGAGAGAGTATTGGTAGGCAGATCTGAGCCAGAATATGGAAACAAAGATTCATGTACAGAAACAAAGTAGCTCCCTCTTTCTTTTTGTACATAAGATACGCCCATGCTGTACAAAATCCAATTACATTGTTGGTATATGGGCGGACTATCAAAGCAGAATGGAGAAAAAAAAGAAACAATCCCAGTCTGGGAACCTGGGAGACTTGTTATTAATTTCACAGAATCCCTTCAAAGATACCAATGCAGTCCAGGTAAACTTGACTCCTTTCTTTTTAGACCTTAACAGTGAGGCTTTATGACATCAAGTGAAAAGAGCATCATCACAGCCTCAAGGTCCTTGGAGGATGAACACAGACATACTTCCCCCTCTCTCCAATATTTCCACATGCAGTGAGACAAAGCTGGAACTTTACACTCTATGTGGGATTTGGACAAGAGAGGGAAGGTAATTACAAACAGAAATGAGAGAAGAAGAAATCACTTAAGATGGGAGCAGAGAAAGGGCAGCTAGTGGAGTAGTAGATAGAGCATTGGCCATGTAGTCAGGAGTACCTGAGTTAAAATCTGGCCTCAGACTCTTGATTGCTCTAAGACCCTGGGCAAGTCACTTACCCCCAACTTCCTCTCCCCCATAAAAATATAAAATATAAAAAAGATGGGAGCAGAGGAGGGTGGGTTTATTAATTGCTCTACCTGACCTAGATAAAGTGCCAAGGCATGGAGTCAGAAAGACTTATTGGAGGAAGTTTGAATTTGGTCCCAGAGGCTAACTACCTGGGAAAGTCACTTAACCCTCTTTAACAAGTATGTCTTTTGTAAAAGGAACTGGAGAAGGAAATGGAAAACTATTCCAGTATCTTTGCCAAGAAAGTTTGGAAAGGCAGACATAACTGAATAAACATCTTTTCAACAAGGGTTCCACTTCTGGTGAATTCCCTAGAGCCTCTCCCAGCATCTTCTCAATGTTTCTCATCATGGCCAACTTAATAAGCCTTGAGAGGATATTTAATTCTATGAGGAGTTGGAGGCTCTTATATCAGATACTCACAATGATGGTGGTTCCTCCATTGAGTAACAATTCTATGTGACACTATCAGTACATTATCATACAGAAGAGAGCATCATCAGAGTCAAATACTGTCTTATTCTAGAAGTTGGGGAACCTTTTGTTGTAAGGATTGTCAAAATTCACCTGATTTCCTGTCATAGAAATGTTAAAAGAGGTATGGAAAGAGACATTCAAAGAGATTTGGAGGAAACAAGATATATCACTTATAGTCCTTGATCTGAGCAAAGAATTTTTGATGTTCATCAAAGTGAACAAGTATCCCATTTCCTTCATTGCCATTAAGTACCATGTTGGAGGTCAGCTGCTACTTATTAATGCAAATCCATAGAATTTTATCTGTTTCCTATTGGGCTTTGATTTAAAATTTTCAGAATCAGTCATCTTTTTCTCATAGCAGTAGAAGCATTTGTAGGTCCTGGAACTACATACTGAGAAATCTCTGTTGCCAATATTCTATTGTAGATAAATGAGGTCCCATTTCAGCATAGGATACATTTAAGTTTGTGTCAGTCAATACCACAGGCTCTTCACTCTTGATGAGCGACTCTGCCTAAGCATCATTCTGACTCAGACACATAATGGTGTGAGTCCAAATTATATGATTAAGAAGCTTAGACTTGTCCCAAAAGGATGGGCCTGGTCCTCCACTTGAGGGGTTCCAGAACCAGAGGCTGGGAATGCTGTGCTGCTATCTTTGTTGCCACTCCTTGTTTTACCTGTGCCTTTTATTTTTATTATTTTTTAATTTTTTTTCTAGTAAATTTATTTCTTTTTAATACACATTGCTTTATGAATTATGTTGGGAGAGAAAAATCATAGCAGAAGGGAAAAACTATAGAAGAGATTTAAAAAATAGAAAAATGAAGTGAATATGTCATGTATTGATTTCCATTCAATCTGCTTAATTTTTTTTTTGCTGGATACAGATGGCAGAGTCTATTGGGATTGCTTTGGATCACTGAGTCACCGAAAAGAACCAAGTCTTTCATACTTGAGCATCAAACATTCTTGCTGTTATTGTGTACAATGTACTTCTGGTTCTGCATGTTTCACTCAGCATCAGTTCATGTAAATTTTTCTAGGCCTTGTTCATCATTTTTATACAACAATAATATTCCATTCCCCAATTGATGGGCATCTACTCATTTTCCAGTTCTTTGCTATCACTAAAAGAGCTGCTACAAACATTTTAGCACATGTGGATCTTTTTCCCTCCTTTAAGATTTTCTTGGGATACAGACTCAGTAATGGTCCTGCTGGGCCAAATTGTTTGCAGTTTGATAGACCTGTGGGCATAGTTCCAGATTGCTCTCCAGAATGATTGGATCATTTCACAACTCCCCCAATAATGCATTAATGTCCCAGTTTTCCCATATCACCTCCAATATTTTTCACTATCTTTTCCTGTCATCTTATCCAATCTGAGAGGTATGAGGTAGTACCTCAGAATTGTTTTAATTTGCATTTGTCTAATCAATAGTTATTTAGAGCATTTTTTTCATATAACAATAGATGGCTTTAATTTCATCATCCAAAAATTTTCTGCTCATATCATTTGACCATTTATCAATTGGGGAATGACTTGTATTCTTATAAATTTGATACAGTTCTTTATATATTTTAGAAATGAGACCTTTATTAGAAACATTGGCTGTACAGGTTTTTACTCAGCTTTATACTTCTCTTTTAATCTTGTTTCTGTTTTGTTCATGCAAAAACTTTTCAACTTAATATAATGAAAGTTTTGCCTTTCATAATGTTTTCTAGTTCCTCTTTGGTCATAAATTCCACCCTTCTCCAAAGAACTGACTGGGAAATTATCCCTTGTTTTACTAATTTGTTTATTTATGAATCATGTTGGGAGAGAAAAATCATAGCAGAAGGGAAAAACTATGGGAGAGATATTGTCTTTGGATAAGTCATTTAACTTCTCAGAGATTCAGTTTCTTCATTTATAAAGGGGAAAGAATAATACTTTACAAAGATGCTGTGAATATGAAATGAATTAATACATACAAATCTTTGTAACCCTAAAGCATATTTATTAATGAGTTATTTTATTATAGCTAAAGTCAAGAAATTGAATCCAGTATTTGCTAGTATCTCTCCTCCAAGAACACCAAGGAATTTTATTTTATTTTCCGTCTTCATTTTGCTTTCATCCTTTATATTCAAATTATGTATCCATTTTGACCCTATTTTGGTATAGGGTGTCAGATGTGGTCTATGCTGATTTTCTGACATTATTTTCCAGTTTTCCCAGAAATTTTTGTCAAATAATGAGTTCTTATTCCAGAAGCTAGAGTTTGGGATTTATCAAATACTAGATTGCTATAGCCCTTAATTATTGTGTAACTCTTGTGAATAGTATTATGTCACTGGGGAAGAAAGGGATGGGCATCACATGGACTGAAAGTGTGGTTGTGAATGGCCTCTGATGTAATGACCTCAAAAACATTAAGGGGTGAGAAAAATATATAAACTGGAAAAAAGAGGAAAGAAGAGGTATAATGGGACAATTGCTAACTCTGGTTAGTCTTCTAAACTCCTCTATGTATCAAACCTGTCAGTGCTTAGGCATTGGCTTAGGCAAAGGCATGCCTAGACTTCATGCCATATTCCTAGTGTTTTTGTCCTCCTTTCTATCCTGTCTCTCCCCCCCCCCCCGCTTTCTCCTCCTACTTCTTTATAGGGTAAGATAAATTTCTGTATCCAACTGAGTAATTATGTAATTCCCAATTTGAGCCAACTGATGAGATTAAGCTTCAGACAATGCTCATCACCCTCTCTTCTTTCTCTATATTGTAATAAGTCTTTTATGTCTCTTCATATGAACTAATTTGTCTTATTATACTTCCCCTTTCCTCTTTTCTCAGTACAATCCTTTTTCCACTTTTTAATATCTTTTTCTTTGACATCATGACATCAGACTCCATTCATTACCATACTCTCTGTCCATTTGTGCTCCTTCTAACTGCTCCACAGATACAGTTCTCAAGAGTTACAGATATCATTTCCCATCTATGGATGTAAACAGTTTAACCTTTAAATTATATATATATATACATTTTTTTTTCCTGTTTACCTTTCTATGCTTCTTTTGATTCCTGTATTTGAAGATCAAAATTTCTGTTTAGTTCTGTTTTTTTTTTTTTCAGTAGGAAATGATTGAAAGTCTCTGGCTTCACTAAAGGTTCATCACCTCCCTAAAAGATGATGCTCAATCTTGCTGAGTAATTAATTCTTGGTTGTAACTCCAGCTCCTTTGTCTTATAAAAAATGGTATTCCAGGCCATCCAATTCATGGCATATTCTTTTAATGGATTCTTTCAAATTCCTTTTCTTGTTAACCCCATTATTGTCCCGATTCTTGTTTCTTATTTGCCACTCCTGGTATCTATTTTGCTTCTTTTTGTCCATAACCTCTTCTCCTAAATAAGCCTACCTTTTGGGGGAGGAGGGAAAGGAAGTAAGAAAGCCTGGTTTTGAGTCTTGGCTCAGTCTTTTACTAGTTGTTTGTCTTTGGATAAGTCATTTAATTTCTCAGAGATTCAGTTTCTTCATTTGTAAAGGGGAAAGAATAATACTTTACAAGGATGCTGTGAATATGAAATGAATTAATACATACAAATCTTTGTAACCCTAAAGCATATTTATTAATGAGTTATTTTATTATAGCTAAAGTCAAGAAATTGAATCCAGTATTTGCTAGTATCTCTCCTCCAAGATCACCAAGGAATTTTATTTTATTTCCCGTCATCTTCATTTTGCTTTTAGCAAGTCATCTTAATTTAATTCAACAGCTATGTTAATCATTTACTAAGTCCTGGGGACTATGCAAGACTCTGGGGGCAAAATGACAAAACTAAGCAATCCCTACCACTAAGGGTGTTCCTCTTCTATTCTTTTATTTAGTAAAAAGCAAGTATAATAATCTGACTTAAAAGGCATGCCCATTATTTCACTTCATTTTTTGTTCCATTATTTTTTATACTCTCTACTACTTCAGTATTGTTTATTGAAATGGACACTGTCAATGTATATCAAAATTTTAACAAAGTAGATGTGAAATGACTATTAATCCAAATAATTGTTCAGTTAAAATGGATTCAGAGTTCCAGACTTAGTCACTGGAAATTTTACCAAGTATATTTATGTTCCTAGCACATAACAGAAAATAAATGTTCAAGGTTTAGATAGGAGAGGAAGGGAGGGAAAAAGAGAGACAGACAGACAGACAGAGACAGAAACAGAGAGATTATTGATTTCCCTCCCTTTTTTTGCTGTATTATTAATTTTCTTCCATGAAGTTTATAATAATAACATTGGTCATTAAAACCAATGTACTACTTAAAGGTCTCAACAAGGGAATTATGAATTTTCAATTAAGTGGCAGTAGATATATTCCTCCTAGTTTTATCATGACCTACCACCTTCAAGAATTGTACTTCACAGCTAAAAATTACATCAAGTCAAAGATGATTTACCTGATGCAATTTGCCATCTGCAGCAAAATAAACTGAATGAGATTAGTGAAATTAGCACTCCTTTTAGCTGTAAAATATAATTCTTGAAGGTTGTAGGGTAAGGCAAGCAGGTGTTTTGAAAGGAAGGCAATTTCAAAAAATAAAATTCTTTCCCAAATAAGATCTTAGACCAGTTAGAGAATATAACCAATATTGCTTATATGTACATAGACATACTTTAAATGTTTGTATCTCTCTCTCTCTCTCCATATATACATATATATGTATACATATTTACTTATATATGTATATATACACACACATACATATGTGTGTTAAATGAATATGCATGTACTAAAGCAATTTATATACCCATATATATTTATGTATGCATTATCTATATAACTACCATAGAATATTAAAGATATTTTATTTTCATCAGTATTTTGTCAAAGATACCCCCATATTCTTACCAAAAAAAAAAGTAGAATCCATGTTCCCTATTTACTATTTATGTTTTGGATGCCTCAGTTAAGATATGGAAGAGGCTTCAAGTAGTCATTTTTCAAGTGGAAATCATTAATGCTAATCTTTAATTGGATAATGGTTCTCCTATTGAGGAGTAAAAGGTACTTATTCTTTCTCTGCAGGAGGGTAGGTGGCCACTGAAGAGAGCATTTCTTCCATACAACTCCCAACCTCAGCCAGCTGAGGGAGCAAGAGACTTCATCTGTAAACTGAATTGTTTTAGCCCTACTTCAAAATGCTCATGATTACACTATGCACTTTTAAGTTCAAGAATCTGCCCTTTGTAGTAATTTTCAGTTTATAGGAGATTTTATGTTTTATAGAAAGATCAATTGACAACTCTTTAAAATTTTTAATGAGAAATAGACTTTTATGATATAGTCAATAAAAATTTGAGGTAACCAGTTTTTGTAAAGTATGATGAGTTTATTTTAGTGTTCCTTTTTTTGATATACACAAACATAGAAATACATCTATAGTTTAAATGTGCGTGTGTGTAAAACACCAATAAACACACTGTTACCAAAGGAATACCATATGTCCCACGTGTGACTGGTTTGGAAAAACAGAGGTGCTGAACGTTTCAGCATCATTCTGAGAGGACATTCTTCACTTATTCTTCCTGGCAATAAAATTTTCTCACCCTTAAGACATGCAAATGACTTTTTTCATCTGTTCTTTTTATGCTATTTGCATATGGTTTTATTTTTTTTTCTACTGTTAAAGTTAGCACCAACAAAAATTAACCATTTGGTACTCCTACAATTAGTTGCTTCCCTCTTTTTAAAAGAGGCATATATAATCAGTAATCTAACAGCTCTGGATTTAAAACATATTAAGGATCTCTCAAGTAGGCAATGGCAAAAGTCAGTTGTGGAATAGGTTTTAGCATGTGGCTACTAACACACAAATTAACTATTTTAAGCAATATGTCTAAATTTTAGAGTTCATTTTGATTAGTGTAATTTAGAATGTTAGCATATCCTTTTACAATAATAGAAGGGGGCAGCTAGATAGCACAGCGGGATAGAGTACCAGCCCCGAAATCAGGATGGCCTGGATTCAAATTTGGCCTCAGACACTTAATATTTTTTAGCTATGTGACTCTGGACTTGTCACTTAACCTCACATGCCTTTCAAGAAAGAAAGGAAGAAAGAAAGAAAAGAATAGAAAGGAACACTTAGTAAAGTTCAATTATTAATTATCTTAGGTATCAGAAATATTTAATAGACTAATCATTTCTTCAGTTTGATGTTAATTCAATCGTCACTTTATAGAGGCTCTTTTTGAGAATAAACAAATAATCTTGTAGTCCCATCTCTCACTATGTATGTGGTGTGTATATTCATCAAGGTGAGGAATTGCCAGATTTACTTTGTAGTGTCTATCTTCATTTTATAACAGAAAATTGTCCTTGTTGAGGAAGCTCACTAAGTTCCTTTTACTTAAGAAAGACCAGAGTATGCATTAATCTCTAGGGTCAAAAGTGCATGCTGGAATCCCCTTTTATCCTTTTTGCCTTGAAGTGGAATATTTTGAGTTTTGTCTAACAAATCAGTTACACCAGTTTCTTAATTGCTCAGCTATACTCTGTATCTAGCACTTAGGCACCTTAAGAAATGGCATGTGAAAGCACATTTGTTTAAGTCCTCACATGGTTAACATCGTGGGTAACCTCCTCAGAAATTATAGCCTTGGCTGCAGCTCATCCATTAGTCTGGAGGAGACAAGATTCCCAAGTGTACCCCGTGCCTTTTCCAATTCCCTTGCGACCCACCAATCCTCTCAGTGCTTTCCCTTCATGCAGGGAGTGTTCAGTGCTAATCAGGTCAATGATCATCCCACAGCTCAAGGGACATGACAGGAGCCTATCACAGCAGTTACTGGGTCTTCCAGACCCCAGCACGTTTGCGGAGAATCTCATGTTAAGAAACATTGCTTTGGTCCTCACTTACTCACTGGGAACCTCTGAGGATTTCAGCTTATCTCTTTCTCTCTCCTTTAGACAGCAAGGAGTTCAACATAAACAGGAAAAAAGCAGCACAGCATGCAGCTACCTGGAGGGTGTTGATTGAAAACTTAGATACCTCCACCCCAATCAAGGTTGATTTGGCTGATGTCTCAGTTCTATCAAAGGCAAGATTTCAATTAAGGTAAGTGCTTCCTTATCGGAGTGACTGCATCGGCATCAGGCTGAATTTCTGCACTGAAAGTTCTGACTGACTAAGCTGACATTCATTCTGCACTGCAGCAAGTGAATGTGTTTATGGCAGTAAAAGGCTGAGTTTACAGGCAAGTGTCCCACACTGATAACTATGGCTTTTAGACAGTGATCTTTTTTTTTTTTTTTTTACACGCCTCTCTGGGAACTCTCAGATATTTTGAAATTACATCACCTTTAGGTTCATGGGGAAATAAAGGGAAATATGAAAAAAAATTGGGAGACACTTGCATCTCTCCTTTTTTAATAATCTGTTTGGGGGATTGTGGAATGCAAAGGTAACTTGATTTTGATTGAAGTGTTTTGTTCATACCATATCACAAAATCTCCTGCTTTATAAGCTCCAAAGTTAAATGAAATGGAAAGAAATTTTGAAAATGTTGAGTTCAAGCATCTGTGAAATTTTGCACGTTAGCAGAATCACTGAAAGAATGAGTTTGACTTCTGTGAGTGTTTTAAGACTGACATAATTTTGAATAGTTTCCATTATAAATTTAAGAAATAAAAAAGCAAAAACTATTTTTGATGTGAATGATCCAAAAAACAATCTTTAACTGTCAGAAAGAAAGTAATCTTGTATGAATATTTGTTTAGCTTAAAAGCTAGAGACTTATCTTTAATGAAGGTGAGAGAGAGCCAAGGCAAGTTATGGGAAAGAAATGAACTGATTGCTGAAATGCTTATGTATGAAGAAAAAGAAAAGGAATTGAATATTAAGTAATTTCAGGACTGGATTTCAGATTGCATATTTTTTATTTCTTCTTTTTTTTTTCCAAGAGAATCTTGAATGCTCACATTTGGGATGTTTGTTAATCTTCAACCTACAGTGACCTAACTTTATGTCAATGTTAAGGCAATTTTATGAACATTATGAAGGCAGTTTTCTGAAAAATTGTAGGCAATTAATTCTTTTCCTCCTCTTTCATACCTATCACCCCACATCATTTTACCTAAAATAGTGAAAAAATGATGAAAACTTATTTCCTTTTTGTAATATCACCTCTCTAGTTCACTTTTTCAGTTTGTACAGATATCAAGCACTTTTATAGTGAATTTAATTAGAGGTAATATATTTTTCATAAAAGCACACATATTTCAACTACTCTCAATATAAAAATTATAACTGCATGAGTTATGATTATAAATGAACTAAACATGCTTTTTCTTCATACCAAAGATTCAAGAAATAGCAGGCTTTATTATTTTCACCTAATATATGTCAATTATTTTAATAGTTACGATATTTCATCTTAATCCATTAATCCCAATATAGATATAAAGATAATTCTGTATTGAAACTTTCCACATGGTCCTAGAATGGGAATGGGGGAGTAGTGTGAGTGTTTGGCAGAGGATAAGGTATAGGGTAAGAATATAAATATGTAGGAGTTTTCAAACATTCCCTTTAGTTTTCTACAGCAGGGAATCCTTTGTATTTCAAAGTTTTTTTTTTTGTTGTTGTTGTTTGTTTTTTTGCATCACTTTTGCCAAATATCATACATATGTATTTGGGATATTTCAGAAAAAGTATCAAATTCTGGCTGTCTTAATTTGCTGTCATTGTCCTGTCACAGTGAAAAGTATTGCAATTCTGCAGGCAATGCAATTCAGACTGATGATGATGTTACTGAGTTCCAATTCCTTCCCCACAGGTATAAGACATTTTCAGAAATCCCATAGGCACTAGTTTGTACTTGTTGGTGTGTCTGTATGTTTATATCTAAAGCTCTGGGCATGTATTTTTTGGCTCTGTCATCCTGTTCCCCCAGGAATATTGTTTCTCAACTCATTCAAGGGGGAATTTGACAGGACAGTGTGTAAGTTTTTGCTCTAGCTATTGCCTTTGAGCCTTGAGCCTTTCAAAGTCATCTTAACGATAAATGCAACAATGTCAACATTATAAAGTTTGTTGATTAGAAATGTACATATTTCTTATCATTTCCCCTATTTTATTAGGAAATCCTAAAATATAAAACTGACCACAGTTGTATATTCTGTGAAATTCCATGAGAAATAGTATATTTACTGCATTATATAATTAGCTGCCCTATGATCTGATTAGCACATGTTCTTAAAAAGAAATCAGATTTCACAAGGACAGGAGCAAAACTAGAAATCTCTAATGATTTACATTACTGTAATTAGGAGAAACTCATAGTACATGCTTGAACAGATGGGTGAAAAAATGTAGTAGGCAAAGTTTGTTTTAGGCCCATTGTAGGTGCCCTATTGGGGTGTGTGTATGTGTGTATAAAACATTTGAACCTGTAATAATGAAACTTCAATAATGAAACAGCAGGTGGTTTAGTTGATATTTGGGAGGCAGTATGGACTACCTAGCTTATGCTCCAGTTGCTAGATAGGAGATCACCTTCTATAAAGAACAGTCATGTGCCTGTGTGGTACATGTAATATGATGAACACTTCCAGTTTTTAACAATGAAATTTAGGAATACTTTGATGTTTATTTCCAAGTGATGGTGTAGCATAACTCCAGCATCCTAAAAGTTGTTTTGACTACACTTTTCTTCATAGTTGAGACAGGGTGAATAGTTTTTATATGATTTTGCTATCCTCAGTACTTGTAACAAATACACTTAGTTTGTTCATGGTTTCTGAATGAGATTGGCGTTCAGTTCTTTGCCTCAAGCAAAGTCAGATTACTACTGAAGAAAAAGGCAGTTTACTATCTGGGCAATCTCTATTGAAAATTAGCATCCAATACTCAGGTTTTTTTTCCCCCAAGAGATGTTGATATACTGTCAAGTTAAAATAGCACAGAGGAAAAGTAGAAATATATAGCTATAATACAACTTATATTGAAATAAACAGTTTATGATTACAGGTAGATAAAAGTAATTCTTGTTAGTGTTAACGGGTAACCACAGAATTAGAAAGAAAAGGGATATAACAGGGAAAATTACATTTTGGAAAGGAGATAAAGAAAACCCACATAGAAAATAAACCAGACTCTACTTCCATTATTCCCAAACATTCCTTTGTCTACACAGAGTGATTTGTGTTTCCTTCTCCTTTCTATAGCTCATCACATTTAGATGATCCATGATAGTAGCTCTGGGCTCCATGAGGTGACAAAACACTAGCATCTATTCTAAATTGTTATTAATTTCTCATTTATTTTTTGATAGTCTATCTACTCTGTGTGTATCACAGAGAAAAATTAAATAATCTCTACCAGAAACTGCTTGCTATTCGTCCTACACTGTAGTGGAAAGAGTTGAATTGTTTTGGGGTCATATGCCAAAAAGGTATAAATTATGTAAGTTCTTATCCTATCCTCTAGTTACTTAGTGAATTGGCTGGGGGTAATCAAAAGTTAAATGATTTATCCAAAGTTATATAACAACTACGTACCAAAGGAAGGATTTGAATCTAGACATTCCTGTCTGAGAATGTGAATTCTTTATCCATTACACAATTTTTGCCTCTCAAAAAGCAACTCTCTTAAAGCCAAAAGTTGCAGAGAAGATGCTAATGTTTAACCCAGTGGTCTCTCCTAAACAATCAAACCAAAGTCTAAAATAATAACTGTGATAATTACTTGATAATAATTGTCTAATAATAAAAATTATAATAAAAGATAAAACAAAAAACTTACATTTTGTGTATGTGTTTGGGAGAGGAAGTGCTCATGTTATACCTGTTACCCTGTTTCACCTGTTAGTATATTTGTTATTCAATCATTTTTGTCATGTCTGATTCTTTGTGAGTCCTTTGGGGATTTGCTTGGCAAAGATACCTGAGTGGCTTTCAATTTCCTTCACTAGTTCATTTTTCAGATGAGGAACTGGGGCAAACAGGATTAAGCCACTTTACTGAGATAATACAACTAGAAAGTATCTGAAACTAGATTTGAACTTTTGAAGATGAGTCTTCCTGATTCCAGGTCTGGCACTCTATCCACTATGCTATTTAGCTGTCTACTATGTATTATGTTATACAGCTTAAGTTTAAAAAGCACAATTTCTGTAAGGTTATTATTATCCCCAACCTCCAAAGTAGGAAAGCTGGTGCTAACAAGCAAAAAATAATGCTCATGAATTAAAATAGTACTCATGTACTAGGGAACCCTCTGAAATACATTTTTTCCCACTAACTCCATTGGGGAAATGAATAAGACATCTTCTAGTCAGGCACTATATCCTGAGTAGAAACCTATCTTTCTCTATCTACTACTAAAGAAACCTAACTTCTGCTAACATTGCTTGTCAGTAGCAGCAGATTTGAAATTTAAGAAACTACCAACTCTAGAGATCAGAGATAGTCAGGTTCATTGACTTAAAGGAAAAGTAGATGTATATGTGAATAAGATATGTTTATGTGTGGGGCAAAAGGAGATGAGTTCTAGAGAGACAAAACAGTGTAAAGGTGTACCTCAGATTCTTACATTTGTTTTGTGGGAAGGTGGGTAAGATAGTCTGGTGGTAGACCAGACCAAAATAGCAAAAATGAAAATTACTTTTCATTTGTATTTTGACAAGTATTTTTCAATATTTTAAAGATTTCTTAGAAGGGAACTTTATGTAAAAGATAGAGGTGAACATTTCTCAACTTGTTGAACTTTTGTGAACAAATCTCTTGAGTATTGTTTTTACCAAAATTAGGCAAGTGAGAATATCATGGCCTAAATTTTGGCTCACATAATGAGCCATGCTATATCCACAGTAAAAATGTAGGCTAATACTCCCAACCAGCATAACTTAAAACAAAATTCATGGATAGCCACTTTAGCTCACTAGTTCAATTTATATATTTGACTCTTTTTGTTGTTTAGAAAGTGAAATTACCATTATTTTCTTTTATGATTTTATATTTATGAAAAAATAACATAAAAACATTCAAGCATGTCCTGATCTCCAGAAAATGCATATTGAAACTATGTTGGCAATCCTTTGTGCAGTATGGTAACTCTGTGTAGTTCTCTAGTAAGAATAACTCATTTTTACTTACAAAAAGGCACTACCCGAATAGAAAATTGAGTAAAAGATTAAAATGGTATATTTTACATCCATACACTACTTAAATATAATTTCAAGCAAGTATTCAGCTGAATTTCAGATAAATTGAAGTTTATCCACGGACTATCTGGAGTTTTGCATTAGTTATATCAGTATATCTCTTCTATTATCCTAGTGGACTTTAATTCTTCTGTCTTTGAATTTTCTGCTCCTTATTACGTTCTTCCTCTCCATTCTAACTTCAACATTGATTAGTTAGCACATGCTTTTTTTTTAAGTAGCATTTTATTTTTCCAATTACATACAAAGATAGCTTTCAACATTCAGCTTTGCAAAATTTTGTGTTCCAAAATTTTCTCCCTCCTTTCTCCTGCTCACTCCCCAAGACAGCAAATAATATGATATAGGTTAAGCTTGGGCAAATCTTTTAAGTATATTTCCATCTTTGTCATTCTGTGCAAGAAAAATCAGATCAAAAAAGGAAAAAAAAGGAGGGAAAAAAGCAAGCAAACAACAACAGCAAAAAAAGATGAAAATATTATTACACATCGTTTTGATCTATAGAAGAAAGTGTGATGGAGAATAATGAATGCTAGATTTGGAGATAGAAAACCTAGTTTGAATAACACCTCTGCCAGTTAATGCTTGTGTGAACATTAGCAAGTTATTTAACTTTTCTATATCTCTGATTCTTCATTTGTAAAATAAAGGGTTTCAATTAAAAGTCCTGTAAATTTTTTTAAAGTTGAATTATGTTATCCTATATTCTTTTGGGTGCAAAAAAAAAAAAAATCTAAGATTTTGAGGACTGGGGAATTCAACATACGTGAATGTGGTAGATAATGGAGATTTATTCTTCAAGTGCCCAAGCTATAATTTATTTTAATCATTTTTCAAATAAACTCTTACAAGATAGATTATACATGAATTTGGCTTGTTGAACACAATACACTGAAAAGAGTTTCTCTTTACTTGATGATTTGGAGTCATTGTAAACAAGCATTAGTTATGTTTAATATGGCAGTGTCTTTAGATTCAATATATTTAATGTCTGTCTGCTCTCAGATTGAATAAATATATAATGTTATACATTTTGAACTGTTAGTTTATTGTTTCTTATCTCCTTGACTTCTCTTATGCTTTGGTATGACTCTTATGCCAGATTCAAATTGCTTCTTTCCCCTCCTTCTTTTTATGTGATATTTCTAATCTGTTGCAGGTATATGTGTGCCATTAACCAAAATAAGTTTGGGGAGTCACTGAGTAAGAAAAGGTCTAAGGAAGTATCTTTTGAATGTATGGATTGTGTGAAATCTTTTTGATTATTTAGAGAATATTCTTAGGTCCTTCTAAGATCTTAATTATTTTCCAGATAGTTGAGGTGCTATATGAGTGAAATATTATCTATTTGTTTTCAGAATAATTCTCACAGAACAATGGTCCTATGATCATTTATCAGAAGAATCTTTGTACTATCATTTTCCAGTTTTAAAAATAAAAATAATACAAATCATAGAAATTACACACATGGAACTTTACCTAAGTGGTTAAGTGGCAGATCAACAAACATATCCATGTCTTTAGACTATACATTTATAGAGATAAGTTTGCCTTCTTATGTGAATGAATAATTTGCATGTCAATATCATATAGTGTTCTGTGAAAAAAAAACCTTTAAAAGCACAATTTATATAAATATGAATAAAATACTAGCCCTAAAATGTTGAATTCAAAATAACATATATAAATATATAAATCTATCAACTATACCAGTGCCTTCACAATCTTACATAATATATGATATTGTTTAGGTTTTTATTGCAGTCATTTTTCAATTTGTATTGACAATTATGACCACCAACATAAAACATACATAATACATACAAAACATTCCCTCCTCTAAGAAAAGTATAGTTTTGATAGGATCAAAAATTCAATATGATAAAAATAACTAAACTTCTTAGCAAGGCATGAAAAGTCTTCCATGATCTGATTCCAATTTTTTTATCTCACTCTACATCCCTAATAGAAGGGACCTCAAAGTCCTTCTAGCCTAAGCCTTTCAGTTACATATGAGGAAACTGAAGCTGAGGAAGACTGAGATTTTCCCATTTTCTTAGGTAATAATATCAGCCTTGGGATTATCATCAATGTCCTTGGCTCTAAAGCTTTTTCCCACAATTTTCCAAACCAGAATATCCCATTTTTGGCCACTACTTCTTCATATGTACTGCCTTCCCATTAAAAATTAAATTATTTGGGGACAACTACTATCTTGCTTTTATGTTTATGGCATTGGATTTAAACACAGTGCTTCACACATGGTAAATATTTACTATATATCTTTTCATTTATCCTTCATTTGCAGAATGTTGTATTTTTCTTGTGAACTTCTAATTACATTATAATTATTTATTCTCATGTATTATTCAGTAGCATGTAAGTCAGATATTATAGTTTATTGACCTTTTTTAATGTCTCTCAGTACCTAGAGATAAATACCATATCTGCTTAAATAAATGAATGTTTGGGTTATAAGTATAATAATTAGTTTAGAAAACAGAAACATCAAGTATAATGTAGAATAGTTTGAAAATTATTTGTGGAGAATATAGAGAATGTATGATGGATTCATTTCAAGCAATCTAGTAACACATTTATTGAGTGCTAGGGAATGTGCGCTGTTCTGAGAATACAAATACAAAAACATAAATAACTCTATTTATAAGGTATAATTACATTGGATAAAAAAGAGAAGGGCCTATGAAACTAAGACCATAGCATAAGCAAAGTTACAGAATCAGGCAGGGACATGACCTATATAAGAAATAGCAGAGATAGTATAGTATAGTCCATACTGATTATGGAATCAGAGGACCTTATTATAAATCCTACTGTATAGAAGTCCATCTCTTCTATAATCTTGTAAATATTACCTAATCTTTCTAGACTTCAGATTCCTGGTCAGTACAATGAAGAAGATAGATTATCTTGTCTCTGAAGTTCTTTTAAGATCTAAATCTATTATCCTATAACTCAACTGGAGGAGAAAGTTCATGTTTTGGAGTACTGGGGAGGGGGAGAAGGGTTGAATGAATAGGGAAGGTCCAGATTAAAGAGGTCTTTAAATTCAGGTAGAGGAATTTGGATTTTATGTGACAAACAATTGAGAGCCATCATAGAACCCTGAGTATAATAACAGCATGACAAAGTGTAATTAAGGAAGATAAACCAAGTTGTATATAGAAGAAACAAGTGGGAGTAAAAGGGGTTAGATTAAAGCATACCAGATAGTTGGCTATTGAAATATTACAGTTATGAGATGTTTAGAAACTGGACTAAGATGATGGAATAGGAAATTGATTTAAAAAGTTATTTCTTGCCTATCCATATGTGTGATAATTGAGTAAACACATCCTTGCCAATCTCTTTTCACTCCCCACTGGTGCCAAAGATGTATTGAAAGTATATAAAACCATTAGTGAGATTTCTTGTCTCACAAAAAAAACATAGTTTTTTTTTGATATTTATAAAAACATGTCAAGAAATTTTTTATACTATAGTAATATAAAATCGCATTAGTATGGAACATTAGTTTAAAATTATACATATATATGTATATTTACACAACACACACACACACACACACACATATATATACATATATATTTACACACACAAATATACATCTAGAGAAAGAGAGAGCATATGCTGCAGCCCTTTATGTCTACAAAGAAAAACAAGGCCTATTAATGTTCATCTGTTTTGTAATAATAATAAGCACTGTGCTGCAACAGAAATCTTACTGTACTTGAAATCTTAGGTTCAAATCTCACCTTTAAAATATAAGTTGTGTAAGAGCAAGTCACATAAATCTTTAGGCTTTAATGCCTTCATTTTTAACCCAATAGAATGTAAGAACCTTGGTTGTAGAGATTTTTTTTTTAATTTTTGCTTTGTTTATATTCATATCACTAGTGCCTAGGAAACTGCTCAATGTCCTTGGAACATAGAAAGTCCCAAGTACCCTTCGAATACTCTAACTACTTAATGACTGTTTCTTGCCTGATTGATTTCTGATATAAATATAAATATTATTAGCATAATATTTATACTACCTAATTCTCAGGGTTTTGAGGACAGATTTTATAAAATTTAAAATGTTATATAATTGTGAGCAATTGGTAAAAATGAGTTGATCACAGAAAGATAATCTGGCAAATCTAAAGCTTTAGTTATCTCATTTGGTAATTAACACTGATGAGGCTAACAGTCTGTAGAGTTAAAAAGAGCTGAATTTAACATCAGAATACCTTGTTTCCAGGTTTTACTCTTCCACTTACTATATGGGTGACCTTAGGCTTTTCTTTTCGAAGCATCAGTTCTATGACCTATAAATTGAGACGATATCAACTGTCTCATATTTTAAGAGTTTGATTATACATAACAGTGAGAGAATTTTCTCCATCAATATAGATTACATGTCATCATTTTCTTAGTGACTGACTAGGATAGAGCATATCTTGTAGTCAATAAACTAAACTTTAATACTCTAAATGCTTGTATTTTGCAAGTATCCTATTGTGAATTTAGAATTTTAAAAATAGAAATGAATTTATATGTAATATTTACTAATTTTAGCTTGTGAAAAAAACTATTGTGGTAAAAAATAAAATTTAAAATAATAAACATCATAATAAACAAAATAAAATAAAAATTGAATGAAAGAAAAAATATCCAGAAGCAAAAACATACCATTTCCAACTAAAGTTTTGAGCCAGGGATAAGCAAAACCCTCAAAATACAGTAATCAAAATAGAATTTTAAGCAGCATGAATCTTGCTATGAATGCATTTCTATAGGGTTGGGGATATGCTTTGTTTTGCAAGGATAAAGATTCCAGTTTCAAGTTAGATCCATGGTCCAAAGGTCAAGGTGAAGGATGGGCTTTCAGAAAGCTATCTTCCCTTATGATATCTAAAACAGTAGCCATACTCCTCTACCATTCTTTCTAGATTAGGAGCAAGATTAAAAAAAAAAAAAAAAAACTATTCTTGTAAGATTCTAACCACCAGTTCTAGTTCTTGCTGGATTAATTGAATCCAGATACATATGACTAAATTTATTATTATTTTCTTCTTAAAAATAATTTTTAATCCTTTGATGCAGGTTATAACCCATCAACAAGCTTAATAGGCTTTATTTTAAAATTATTTCTTTTTTGAGGATTTGCCATTTTACTTTTATTGGTCAGTATTGTTGTCAGATCATTGATTCTATGGATTATTATTTGTCATTTGTCTATTCCATATAAAACAATCAGGTTGTTTTATTGTAATTTATATTTTAAATTACGATTGATATGATATCAATGGCTATTGTATTGTTAGACTTGTTCTTAATGTATTTTCCCCAATTTCAAAGTAAGTCAAAACAAAAAAGCAACTTATGAAAATTGATCTTGGTGATTCTTTCCTAAAACTTTTTTTTTAATTTGTGATTATTCAGGATATTTATTTTTTGATTGAGTATTCAATGGAATAAGGATCCTGAAATCATGTCTTTATTTAGAGATGATAGAATGAGCATTTTGTGCTTATCTCAGAGTGGACAGCAAACAAGCATATAACTCTATTGATACTGTATATCTAGGAGGCAAGAGACTTGGTTTCTAATCCAGATGTAACTGATAATAGTTATATAATACCAGTAAATCACTTTATTTTTCCTCCTTGTGAAATGAAGAGGACTATTTCATCTCTAAGAACCATTCAGACTATTTCATCTCTAAGAACCATTCCAGCTTTGAAATATAAATAATAATAATAATCACTGATATTTACTGATTATGCTTTATACTTAAGAAAGTAATTTACATACATTTTCTCATTTGATCCTCACAATAACCCTTTGAGATAGATAACAAATATTTTACTTCCCAATTTTTAAATGATAAAACTGAGGCTCACAGCATTTAAGCAATGGAAAAATTGTTAGATTTAGAATCAGAAGACCAAGGTATAAATTCTGGCTTTTTCATATGTCATCTGTGTACCCATGGTCAAGTTACTGGCTAGAATAAAGTCAAAGGCAGTTCAGTAAGTAGTTATTAAGTGCCTCCTATCTGTCAGGTACTGCACTAAACACTAAGGATACAAAAAGAGACAAAACCAATCCCTGCTCTCAAGAAGCTCACAATATAAAAGATACACCAGGCAAACAACTTTTTATGAAGAAAATTTTACATCTATGAGAAGTAAAGGTACATCTTAGTCATCATTTTTACAACTCTGATCTTGTTTATCACGCCCTTTTTCTGGACACATACTTTTACCAACTGGTTCTTGTAGCACTGCTTTATCTGAGATTTTCTGTTTTCTCAGGCTCTTTTTGATCATTATCTTTAGCCTGCTCACTAACTATAAATATAATTCTTCCCACTTCATCTGTGGTCTAGCCTGACTGGCTTAGGCTTATACTCTCATCTCTTCTCTCAATTTTCTCTTTGCCATGGTGCTCTCATGGATTTAATTATCATCTCACATCTTTATATCTAAGCCCCAAATCTTTCCTAACATCTGCTATTAATAACTAGTTGTTATGCTTTTCAGTTTGGTGTATCATATAAGTAACAAACCCATACCTTTTTCTAAATTTACCTTTTTTTCTAATGGAAACAACAATAATGTTTTTAGCAAAATTCAAAATGTTTTAAACATTCTTTGTCCTTTTTTCTTTCTCATTTCTCATATTCTATTGATTGTTAAAATTTATAGATTGTACTTGTATATCTTTCATCTGTGTCTATCTCCCCATCACATCACCTCTACTCTATACTATGCCCTCATTACTTCTCTGCACTGTTATGATAACCTGCTGATTCTTTTCCCTGTCTATAATCACCTTTCTCTAATCCAGTGGTTTTAAAATTTTTGCTCTCAGTATGTTTAAACTATTGAAAAAATATTGAATCTTGATCCCAAGAGTTTGTAGATTAGTCAGTTTTCATTTAAAAAAATATATATATATGTATATAGGTACTACTTCCTGCAGGAGACTTTTTTCCTAAACTTTTTCCCATCCCTCAGTTAGTAGTACTCTTTTCCTTTTGAAGTTTTTTTGTATTATTTTGTATTCATCTTGTATTTATTTACTTTTATGTGTGTTGTATCTCTGTAGTCTTTCTTACCTGGATTTCTAGTGTCTTTTGTTTTTATCTATATATCCTCAGCATCCAGAGAGCTGCCTTTTTCAAAATATATGAACAGTAAATGTGTTTAGTTGATATTCATCATCAACACCATCAACAATATTTACATTTATCATATTATCACAATATCACAATAAATCACAATAAATCCAGCTCTCCGTAGTGGAATTCAAACTCAAGTCTTTAAACTCCCAGTTCATTACTCCGATACTTCACATTTTTTCCTACAGGTTGTACCTGTTAGATCTCCCTAGACACTTAACTCTACTTTTCTAAAATCTGATGAGAAAGCACTAGGTACTTTTTACCCTATATGGTATACTTTGTTTGAATCTCAATGCAAAAGAATCTATCCTGGATGTCAGGAGAGTAAACAAATTTCAGCATTACCCATAGGCCATTTTTGGGAAGGGCATGATTTTTTCCCAAGATGCCTTAAGATTAATGATCTATTATCTTCTCAAATGACAAAGATAGGCCTAAAATGTATATGTTTTATATTTGATAAATTATCTGCATAATTTATATAAAGTATTGAAGAAAACCTCAATAAAGATTTGCTTCTTATTAATAAGATTGTAAGTAAACAATGCATAATTTCTTAGCTTATTAGCATTGCTTTTCTGTTCCATTAATGTTAAGTATGCTTGAAATTCTTAGAATAGATCTTTTTGTATTTTGACCTCCAGTCATCATTGGAGAATTCACAATCAAAACAATAATTTACTTCCTTTAGAAATTAGAAACATCATGTATAGGACTGCTTGCCATCTGGAGGAGGGGGTGGAGGGAGGGAGGGGAAAAGTTGGAACAGAAGTGAGTGCAAGGGATAATGTAAAAAATTACCCAGGCATGGGCTCTGTCAATAAAAAGTTATAATTATGAAAAAGAAATTAGAAACATTTTGCTAACTACTTATCAATACATATAAGATTGATTCATAGTGAGCTTTTAAAAAATCATTCTTAATTGAAAATGATACAAGAAGAAAACAAACATTTATAAAGTATATTTATAATAGGCACCTTTCTAAACTCTTTACAAATGGAAGTGGGTGCTATTATTTTACAATTAACATAGTTGAAGTAAAAAAGAAATAAAGTGTCTTGTGCATGGTCACAAAACTAGTATTTGAAGTCACATTTGAACTCAAATCTTCCTGTTTCTAAACCCAGTGCTCTATCCATTGTACTACCCTGTGGCCTCTGATTCTTCCCACTAATGACAGTGGTAGTAATGTAAATGCATGATGTTATCATATAATCAGGAAGCTAAGAGGTACTGTGAAAAAAGTTCTGGCCTTAGAATCAGAAAGACTTGAGTTCAAATCCAGCCTCTGACATTTACTAGCTATGTGATTGGGTAAATCATTTAATCCTGCTTCCCTCCATTTCCTCACCTATAAAATGAGCTAGAGAAGAAAATGGCAAAACACTCCAATATCTTTGCAAAGAAAACCACAAATGGGCTCAATTAGGAAATGATTGGAATGACTGAACCACAAAACATATAATTAGCATGACCATTTTTTTATACTCCCTTCAATTCAAGTATCTTATAAAAAAGATAGAGCTTCTGTCTTATGGCATTTAAATTTTATGCAAACCAGATGTTTAGATTAGTTGTTTCCATCTCAAAATCATCAAAGTCAATGTAAATGAAGATTACACCTGAAGTAAGAATAGGATTTGAAGTAGCAACTTACTTTGAAGTCTTTAAATCTCATCTTGTTGTCAACAAAAACCTTGAAGTGCATTGGTTTGGCACGTCAAAGACTGTGGTTTGAGCTGTGATATTTTGGCTACATTTGGGGGAGTTGGCAGCATGGATTTTGTGTTTCCCTAACTGGTCTCAAAATGTCAATCCTCTGAATACTCTGTCACACTAAAGAGCTCAAAATACCTTTCAGATAGTTAGTGAGTAAAGATTCAATCTTGTTACAATAGGCTTCAAGGAATTGTCCACTTTATTCTGTGGTACTAGAATTTAGCTGTATCAAATATTTAATGAAATAAGTGGAGCATGGACTGAGGCTGGAAGATCATTTTGTTCCATATAGATTTTCACTGTAATACTATTTGTGGTAGCAGGATTTGACCTGTAAATAAATGGACATTTTAAAATAGAGTGTCTGTAGTCCTAAAACCCCATAAGAGTAATTTTGGCTTCTAAAAGTCTAAACGTCTACAATGCAGCCTTGAAACTTGACAAAAAGGAAAAATTGCATCTTACTTTCCCTGGAAATGTCTGATATGGTATGTAGGGAAACAAGTAGTGCATAAAAATGCCACCTCATATAATGCTTCCTTAATAGCCAAAGTAGAATATGGGGGAATTGATTTTAAGTTGGGCTTTCTCATACATCCAATACAGTTCCCTATGCTCCAGATCATAAAGAAATTCAGTTGAGTCTACCAGAGTTTGATTTTGGTATTTTTAATCATAACCTTGGAAACATAAGTCAGATATTTATACATTTTCTTTCTGATCCAGACTCAAAATATCTTTTGAAAATCATTAGCTATTTTATAGGTGATTTATTTTTCTTTTGAAAAGTCAGCATTTCCACGCCCAATCTTCATTCCTAAGAAGGATAATATACTATTACACTCTGAATAGTAGAGAAATCATTTATTTCCAGGCCAGTACCAGTGCCACTATATATTAGCTATCACACAGTACTCTCTGTCAGTTAAGTTCCAGCCACCCTCTCTAATCTCTGAGCCCAACTGTGTCACCTCCATGAAATGTCAAACTCAGCATGAAGATGTCTTCAAAACTAGGTGACCTCCATCAGATTGCCATAGCATTAGTTGTTAGAATAGGCTTTTAAGATTTGCCACTATTTTTTTAAACACACATTTCTACCATTTTCACTTGACATACTCTGCAGATTTCTCAGCCACTGTCTTCTAATGAACAATAGGGGGAAAAATTGCAAATGTTTTGTAAAGGTCACCAATTTTCAATCTGTTCTTTTTTCTGTATAATAACTAGATGACATTTCTCATCCCATTTGTGATCAATGAAGATGCATATTTTAGCTTGCAAATTTGTCCACTCTAAAAGCGTATCCCCTTTCACCAGGGCTTCCCTTCTCCCTCACCCCACAACAGATGTATTCAGTCCAGTAGAACTGTGCTAATATTTACATTAATATTCTTTGATCTTTGAAAAAAATAATGTGACATCAGTGAAAGAAAACAATTCTGTTTCACAACTAACAGAAAAATACATCTTTTCCAATCTCATTTTTTAAGAATAGCTATACCATTATAGTTAATATTGCCATAATTAAGCTACATTTGGTACCTTCTCTTTGGGATGAGGAGAAAAGTCTTTTTAAAAATCAATGCACAGTAAACAAAAATATTTCTTCCAGGAAGCATTTCCCTTACAGATATTTAGAAAAAAAAATCTTCCCTAGGACTATAATCCTCAAAAGGAAATTGCAGTCCTAGCAGAAAAACAGACTGGGTCAGATGGGTCTCAGTCTCTGGATTTTTTCAAAAGCTTTCACAAGACACAAATGATGTTTTAAATAGCTTGTCAGGAAAAGGAACTGATTTTTAATGCAGATCCACCAATATAATGTCTTTCAGTTGCATCAGTACCCCTGAAGGCAAACATCTGAAAAGCAGAAAGAACCATAATATCAAGATAAATGTTGTGACTTGTATCTAAGGAGAAACATAATATAAAGATAATAGAGAAATATCTCTTGTCAGAAAAAAAGTAAACAGGTTTATTGCTCTACCACTCTGTATCTTTTCAGAAGTCTAATTAGGCATCGGGTTTTTTCTCTACTTGATGCTGAGTTGTTTTTTGTTTTTGTTTTTTTAAAGACATTTTAAAGAAAAGGAACAGGCATATAATTATGCTTCCATCTGCATGTATTGTAAGAAGAACATGAACAAAGTTAGGCAGACGTAAGCTGGAACAATAAAGGGAAAACTTTTTAAAGGAAAAATAATTGTTTTTTAAAAGTCATGGTTTTTTTAGGGAAAAAAGAAAGATAAGTAAAGAAAAACATATTGAGAAACAACTGTTGTGATATGATGGTATTTGACAACTTTTTCTACTTCTGAAAAGTCAAATGACTCAAATCTTTCAACTTCCTTTCCTCCTTTCTTCATTTTTACTTCTCAGCTCCCACTTTTCTCCCCATTCTCTCTGGAAATCCATGCTAGTAGAATGTCAGGATTAGCAAAGAGGAAAAGTTGGGAAACAGGGAAGAATAGAGAAGTAGAAAAGTAGAAGAGAGAGTAAAGTGATAGAAGTGCACGGAGCA
Source organism: Antechinus flavipes (assembly GCF_016432865.1). Classification (NCBI taxonomy): domain Eukaryota; kingdom Metazoa; phylum Chordata; class Mammalia; order Dasyuromorphia; family Dasyuridae; genus Antechinus; species Antechinus flavipes. Next base: position 412,273,273 of record NC_067398.1, on the reverse strand, counting down.
GAAACTTTGATAGTTATTCTAGTCCGATAGGAATGCCCCAAACTTAAACACAAATATTTCAGGGAAATTATGACCTGCCTTGAAAAGTTTATTAAAAGTTAAAAAATAAACTATGTCTGCTTTCTTCAAAAATATGGAAATATGGATAATGAAAGCAAACCATTCTAGACCTTCATAGGTACTTACTACAATGTGACAGGGCAGTGCCAATCCATGGAACCATTATGTTTCCATGGAAGATATCAATTCCTAAAAGTTATTATTGGAAATGGACACATTCCTATCATCCCATGAAACATTTATAATTGAGAAAGGAAAAAATGCCTGCTTGTAAAATTTCCCAATTGGTAAAGTACTAGACAACAGTACCAGAAGGGACTCATTATAAATTGTGAATTACACTTATAATAAAATAGCTGATTGTAAGTGTATATCAACTTTGTAATTATGTAAGAATTTTATGTAATTATGTAATAATATTATAAGAAATTACATAATAAAAATGTTAATAGCTGCTTATTTTTATTAAATGTTATATTAAGGTAGACAATTAAATAGTAATATTTACTACCACTTATCTTACATAAAGTCTTATCTACTTTGCATGATTTTACAAGTAGCTAGTTATACATGTATTCAATAAATAGCTTTCTCACATGAAGTATCTTGAGATAGATTTATTGTATATAAATAGAAATTATTTCATTTTTGATAATTTTTAAGTGAAATGAATGTTTGTATATTACAGCAAGACAATGCTACTTTGTGGCATTTTGGGGGTAATATTTCAAATTGATCTATATGAGGAGTAATGGTAATTGTAGATAATTGTAGTAATATATAAGGATCTTAGCAAGGTCCTTACACATTTATGATTTCAAAAATGTTTTTTTTTGGGTTGTTGTTAACTTGCGATAATGCTTCTTTATACTAGGAGGTTATCTTAGAGAATGAAGGGAAAACATGATTCCATAAGAAAGATGGAATCACAGATGAGATGGTAGTTACTAAAAAAGTGGGGGGAAGTGGTCACAGTTTTATACTTTCCTTATAACCCCAGAGAAACATGACTTTAATTTTATGAATTTAGATGAAAACAGATCTCTTAGACTACCTCCAAATCACTTTTAATCATTGGTTTAAAAAGATAAAAATTACAACTTCAGGGTAGCTAGATGGTGCAATGGATAGAGTGCCAGCCATGAAGTCAGGAGGACCTGAGTTCAAATCTGACCTTAGGTACATAATACTCCCTAGCTGTATGACCCTGAGCAAGTCACTTAATCCCAATTGCATAAGCTAAAATATATATCATGACGTAATTAGCACTGGAGACCTAGAAGAAATATTCTGAGTTAGAACATATGTAAAAAATTCAGCCACCTATATATTTTATTTTGAAGGGCATATGTATGTATGCATGCAAATATACAGATGACTATATATTTATATATACAAATAATTATATATGCATATGTATATTTACTTATGTATGTGGTTGTATGTGTATAAATATAATATTTATTGAAAAGAGACTCATCTAAAACTATAGACTTTACTGGTGGGCACAGAGTTGGATAATGATTCTTTTGGTAGTCATGAAAAAAATGAATTATTAATGTGTTTATGAAGAGAATATATAAGTTCATACTACAATGTTAATGAGTAATCCTATCAATTTGACTAGCAAATAACTAGAAGATTTTGAGGAATAAAACAATTAGGAACTTTTGAAGAAGGGGGAAGTGCACAATATTAGATATTAAGGAAGAGCTTCACAGTGGGACACAATAGCAGAATTTTTTTTTCAGCAGTTTGATAATTTGTAGCCTAGGATAACATGAAAGAGTAATAGCAAGGAAAGTAATACTAGAAGGAAAATGGAAGAGATCCAAAAATAAATTTTGTTTTCTTTATAAATATCAACTTTAACAATAATCTGAACTAGATTTTTCTATTGAGTAACTATTACTTTAGGGATGTGTATAAAGTCAATAGTTTGCTAAATGACAGGAAGATTGGGAGGGGGTGTCAAGTAGGATGGTGCAAAGGTGACAAACTTCTCATTCCTGACACAGTTTCCTAGGAAACAATTTATACTTTAATATAATTGGCACTGCATGTACTGGAGACCTTGCTTTCTACTAAGCAGAACTTTCCAATGCTGGCTGCTCTTTGTTTCTTTTTTGCCCACTTTACTTTGATTTCTTGCTTCTTTTTTGCCCACTTTACTTTGATTTCTTCTACCAACTGACAAGGTCAGAAAAATAAGTGAACAATATATCTTCTTTCCCAACACCACTTTGAGATGCTTAACCTGTGATCATTAGCTAACAATTTTCCTTACTTTGAAATTCATAGTATCTAATTATATCACATTGTCACTGACAGGATTTCCTCAAATGATATAAAATAAAGAAAACTTTGTTTAGTGATTACTAATGTCAAATTAGGCATGATACACTCTGTTCTCTCTCTCTGCTACTGTCATGGAATATGTCCAGTGAATAGCCAATCCTATAGTTAGTGAGATAATCCAGATGCCTCTATTTGCCAATGATATGCTTATCTCATGAAGTTCCTATAAATTACAGCATTCCTCCCTTCTCATGAGATTCATCTTCGTGCAAGAGATTATCCTAATTACATACTTTATATTCTGTTTGTGTATGTATGTGTGTGTGTGTGTGTGTATATATATATATATATATATATATATATATTATATATATATATATATCAGACTGAATTACCTTTGGGAAAATTGTATAGGGCTCTTTAAACAACTCCAAGCTTCTCCTACAAACAAATATTCATCTTTTTATTTTAATCCAACAATACCTGTCCATTGATATGCTCTGATTATGACACATAGGATATTCCTGGAATTAAAGCTTAGGAAACACCAAAAGGACCATGCCAGAAGGCATGAAGAGGCACATGATACACATAAGAAGACTAAAGTACATCACCAATGAAATACTATCTAAGAAAAACATTGAAGCCATGTCAAAAAAAAAAAAAAAAAGATGAATGACTTGGTAGGGACTGGAAGGGGAAGGAAGAAGCAGCAGGGGGAAAATAGGTCAGTCATATCATATGAGACATAAATTGATAGTGCAATTTTCAAGTTGTAACCATTTGTTGTCAGGAGTTCCATAGAAAATCTCATAACCCATTGTGTAGAGCATCTATGCAGAATTTGTAGGCATACGTAAACAAGAGTCTCATAGTATGAGAGGGAATAGATCGATTGCTTTATTGCAACCATCTGCCTTATTGGAGGGAATACTCATATCAATAACATCACAGATTTACTAAAGTATATATCATTGGTATTGAACAACCTCAAGGATACTCTGCTATCTTACGCAGAGAAGAGGCCAAAATCCCCATAAAAATTTCAAATTAATTACCAATGCACAGTTTTTCTTTCCTCTTCCTCTTCTCTGCCATTCTGGTTTTGTTAGTATGTTTTTTTTTAATTATTATTACAAACATCTATATTATTTTCATTTTGTGAAAGGTTGTATATAACACTGTAAAAGATTTAGGTAAAACCAATAATTCAGTCCTTGTTTTCTCACCACCACCCCCAAGCAATATTTATTATTTTCCTTTTTTGTCATCTTTGACATTTTAATGAGTATGAGGTAGAATTTAAGAATTGCTTTAATTTGAATTTTGCTAACTAGTAGGGATCTGGAGCTTTCTTTTTTAATGTGGATACAGATAATATAACTTTCTTCCCTTTAGACCGTTTACCAAATATTTGGGCAATTTTTTTCTTGTAAATTTGAATCAGTTCTGAAGTTGTCTTCTAGCTGTAACTTTCTTCCATATTTCTCTAATTTCTTTATTGTATGTCCTTAAATAACAAGGTCATATACACCTTTAGAGTTTATCTTCCTTTGAGTTTTAAAGTTTTGGCCTAATTTCTTCTCTTCTGCTATCCAATTTTCCTATCAATTTTTTGTCAAATAATGAGTCAGCACAATATAGTACATATCACTATTTAGACTTGAAAGAACTACAATCATGTTCAAATCCCTTTTTGCATACTTGTTTAATTATGTTTCTATGGGATCACTTAAAATCAATGAACTTCTGTAAAATAGCCATAATAATAACTGTTGTATCTACTTTGTATGTTTATCATTCAAATGAAATAACTTCCTCTGTCAACTTTAAATAATTACTATATCTACATGTACTATGATGTCTCATATGATACTATATCTACTATCCTTTGAGAACTCAATATTTCTGCTGAAGATTTTTCTAATACCCTTGTCTTTCATTTTATGAATATCATGTTGCTAATTTCCTTCAGCCAACCATTGGGGAAGTGTCTGAATGCAGATCTCATAGCTATTTGATACTACTAGAACTCAATGATTATGAACTGTTATTGCCTTCTTTCTCTTCTATATATCCCAGTTCTCTCATTTGTCTTTAGTCGCCTTGACTCTCTTGCCCTAACTTTATAGGTCAGCCATTTCAATAAAGCTATCTTGTAGCCTTGAATCTCTTGTCTACTTCCCCTGATGTTCCTGTGCTGTGAATTTAATATCATTTCTGGGTAACTTCCTTCATCCATATAATTTCTTTATTCTTATTCAACAGTCATATAACAACACTGAAGGAAGTCCCAACATTGTGCAGAGTATAAGCACAACAATTCATGGTAGAGTAACTTCTGCTGAACTCTCTATTTTCCAGGACCTTTTTAGAATAGTTCTAAGATTTCTCCTTTCTCTTCAGATCATTATACATTCATACTAGAGTATCTACTTTCTAATGAACTTCACTTAACCTATTTCTAGACTCTTTCCCCTTCCAACTATTCTTCCTTCTGTATTCAGATTGTTTTTTTAATGAACCATTACTTTCACAGAGACATAACATATAAACCTGTTCATGAAACTTTTCATTTTAGCCAACTCTTGGAGGTAATTTTCCAAACATCTTTTTTATATGTTCTAGTGCTTTTAAGACTTCTTTCTGTCAGCACATTATACAATGTGGTGCAACATATAGACTGCCCATATCATGTATTATTCCTTCTACATTATCAGGCTGCTTCTTTTTCTTGGAATATATAAAGTGTATATGTGTAAATATAAAGTTTATGGCAATTAAAATAAAGTTTATATACATATATAAACTATTTACATATACATATATTTCAAATAATACAAAAACAAATCCTTTAATAGATATCTTCATAGTCTGGTAAAACAATTTCCATATTAGACATTCCAAAATATATTTCTCCTTCTACATTTTAAGTTTACCTCTCTATCAAGAGCTGTGTTGAATGTATCATCTTTATTCTTTTGGATTTATGATGTATTAATTTATTGATCAGAGTTATGAATTCTTTCAAAGTTGTTTTTGTATAAATTGTTCTACTAGTTATGTTCCTTTTATTTTCTATCAATTAATAAAACCTATTTTCCCAGTTTCCTATGCAGTTTTCCATTTTATCATTTTTATTGTGCAATTATACTCCATTCCTTTCCATTATAATTATATTCCATTACATTCATATGCTACATTTTTTCCCTTCAGACATTATATGTTTCAGCCATACTAGAGTACTAACTGTTCCCAATTCAGAATTCCCTTTCACTTCTGTGCATTTATGTAGTACAGCTCTCAATGCATGAAATACAATAGCTCCATGTATTCCTTTTTTTGCCATTAAGGGCCAGTTCAGATGCCCTCAGATTAAAATGAACCTCTCTACTTAAGTGACCATTATACTATCTCTAACACTTATGTACCATTTACAAATCTTACCTTATATTGCACTTGTGAAAGTCTTTACCTCACCCAAATTTAGTTGTAAGCCTCTTGAGAGACTATTCATTTAAAACTCCTATTGCTTTCCAAAATGCCTTGAACATGAAAGATCTTGATAATTGTTATTAAATTATTGAATAAATGAAGATAAGTTGACATATAATCGTCATAATTAATTTTATTATAAATGTAGATATTATATGATTGCATTTGCAGTAGAAATACAATAAAAATCTGTTTGGTTTTCACAGGACTTGAGGATTCCCTGTTCTCCTTTTATAATTATTATATTTTTATAATTTTATTCTGCCTGTTGTTACTCATCTCCCTTGTTTTTTTTGTTTTGTTTTGTTTTGTTTTTGTAACTTCACTCATAATTTTATGAACATCAAGAATTAGTTTTTCAATTAAGCTACATCAATATTAATCATATTCTGGGCCTATAATGGTCTCTACTTTTGAAATATAAGTTTTTCAGATTATCATTACTATTCTTCATGTTTATTTAAACATATACTATATTATATATCAGCAGTCCCTATATAGGACATTCTCATTATGCCTATTTTCAAAAAACTCCCCAAAATCTCCAAAAAAAACAAACAAAAAGAAAACTATGATTCCCTAAGACAAATAAAAGCATAATGCCAATGTTAGGATATATATATATATATTCCCTAAACCATTTTCTTGAGGTTCATTTAATGTCTTGAATGGAAGGGGGAAAAGAATAATTATACTAATATAAAAGATTCTCTGTATGATGTTATTTGCTCTTATTCTCTGTAGACTCTGTAAATATTTCTAGTCCCCATAGGCAGCTTGACTAACAGGCTTCCCATATGATCATATTCAGTGCTAACCTGAATAAAATTAGCAAAAGACCATAATTTCTCAGTGTCTACAATCTTTTATTTACTGAACAAAAATAGAGAGTTTTTTCATATGCAGATGATTGTAATAATCATAAAAACACTGAGCAATATAGTCGTATCGGCTTTCAAAGTGCTCTCATTGGCATGTAACTTGCTCATTTAGATGCATTTCTTATCCTTAATATTAATAGTTATAATAACAGTATGCTATTGATTCTCTCTTCCTCTAGTTCATACTACCTCCTTAGTAAATTCTTGTTTAATTAAATTGAAATTAGAAACCATTATTATACATTCAAAGAAATAGGTAGAAATCAAATTAGATATATATACATTGACATATATATGTATGTGAGAGAGAGAGAGAGAGAGAGTGAGTGTGTGTGTATTTTGATGACAGGGAGGTTTGTATTGCTGGCGAATATGATTATTAAATTTTTAAAATGTTTTCCCAGGATAGAATTTGGGGAGGTAAATTGATAATCTAATACCTAGAAGTGTGTCAAAGTTTCAACTAAAATATAAGAGCTTAGTGGTCAGCCTTTAGGAAAAGACATAAGGATTCCATATCAGAATTAATTGTGCAAGTAATCCTGCTCATTTTCTAATTATTCAAATCTTAATTACAATTGCATTGGCCCACTTAGTCCAGAACACAAGGCTAATGTTAGGGTTGGGTGGATATTCAGCATCTGTGCCTAAGTGAGAGGCATCTGTTGCTAAGTGGTAGAGTGATGAAAAGTGTCAACTCAACAGCTGTGAAGTCGGGACAAAAGAAAGAAAGAAAGAAAGAAAGAAAGAAAGAAAGAAAGAAAGAAAGAAAGAAAGAAAGAAAGAAAGAAAGAAAGAAAGAAAGAAAGAAAGAAAGAAAGAAAGAAAGAAAGAAAGAAAGAAAGAAAGAAAGAAAGAAAGAAAGAAAGAAGGAAGGAAGAAAGGAAGGAAGGAAGAAAGGAAGGAAGGAAGGAAGGAAGGAAGGAGGGAAGGAAGAAAGGAAGGAAGGAAGGAAGAAGGAAGGAAGAAAGAAGGAAGGAAGAAGAAAGAAAGAAAGAAGGAAGGAAGAAAGGAGGGAGAGAGGAAAGAAGGGAGGGAGGGAAGAAGGAGGGAGGAAGGAAAAGAGAGAGGGAGAGAGGAAGGAGGGAGGAAGGAAAAGAGGGAGGGAGGGAGGAGGGAGGAGGAGGAGGGAGAGAATATTTACTCTATTCCTGGATTGCAATAGAAAATGAATTCAACTTTTAACATTGGCACTATAGGAAGGGAGGGAAGGGGTAGGGAAGGAACAACAACAAATAGTTTTAGGATACCTGAATCTGTATTAGGTACGTGAAGGGAATAAATATGGAAATGGTTCCAAAGAAAGACCTATGCAAACATGAATTAGACATATCACACATGAAACCTAAAGAAATCTAGAAATAATGCAAAAAGAAACTTTGCTTAGATACTCTTTGGTGCGTCATGATGGGGGACCACAGAAAAAATTAATATTTCTGTTTCTCATCTCTTGAACATTGTTTTACTGTCAAAAAATAAATTATCTAGCCAAAAATGGAAATGATTTTCAAAATAAATGTATACTATTTTAATGCAAACCAATTTAAGGGAGAATTATTATGATTTCTTATATTCATTTGCACCAATTGTTTATTTATGTGAAAAAAATATGAGAAATAGATCTAGTCATATCTATTGTTTATAAATATCAGTTGCAAAATGATATAATGCTAGGTCTGGTCTTTCTGATTATTGATGCTGATCTTAGTAACTTTAATATTATATTGAAGAGGAATTCTATTAATAAATTTACTAATTTTACAGGGCCTGTTTAATATTTATGGCTTATTAACATATAATGATGGCATGTAAACTTTCCTGAAAGATAATCAATTCATGGTGAAGAAAAAAGGACTTAAAACATAAAACAGAATTGTTTGCCACTCCAAGTACATTCACTTTTGACCTACTTGCAAGTTTTCATGGCTTTTTGTCATCAGCTTCATTTGCATTGCTTTCAAGTTTTTATTTATTCCCATTTCAGAAAGTACAGATGGAGGAGTGCTCAGATTCATTGTAGCCTGATAATGTTGTTAATTTACATGGGATGTATAGACATTGTAGTACTATGCTGGAGTGCAATAGAAAATGAGTTCAACTTTTAACATTGGCACTACAGATTTTTCAATTACATTTAAACAAAATTAAAATAGAGTTTGGGGAGCTTTTTGAACATTCCACCTCAGTACAGCCTTGTTTGTGAATCACAATAAGCAACTTTGTGATTTCAATGCTACCAGGCAAATTGCTTTCCTCAATTACAGTTTACATTTTAATAGGGATAGTTTTACTCTAGGACAATTAGCCTGAATGGGGACTGCCTCCTGATAAAACATAAAAGAGCAACCTTTCTATAAAATCCAGGCTTCCTGAATTGCTTCCAAGAAAACATAAATAAATCCCTGCTAATCCTATCTCCCGGGGCAGCTAGGTGGCAAAGTGGACAGAGTGTCCTGTCTCGGTTCAGGAAGGCCTATTGGTCTGTGTGACCCTAGGCAAGTTACTTAACCCTGTTTAGCTCACTTTTCTCATCTGTAAAATCAGCTGCAGAAGAAATGGCAAATCAACCCAGGATTTGCCAAGAAAATCCCAGAGGGAGTCCACAAAGAGTCAGTCATAGCTTAAACAACTGCACAGCAAACTTATCTCTTAGTGAGCTTTAACTAAGGTCAATAAAACTTTCTGACTCCAAATGAAAAGAATGATAGTTGATCTGGACATCCTTTAAATGTGATAATAATAAGAAGCATTATATAAAATCGTAAGTATTCTCATATTGTAAACATTATCCTTCCTAGAATATGGAGAGGGTTTTTTTGTTTGTTTTTTGGAAGCAGGTGCAGATAACAGTTCACTAAGTATAGTGAACCTATCTGGACCTGTTTTATTTATTTCTGTCTGTAGCCCCGGAATGATCTAATGCCAGCCCCCTTCATTGCTAAGCCACTTTTCTCACACAGCTGGAGTCCAACTGAACACTACCCATAAAAGGAGGAAAAAATGGACATCAAGAAGGAAAGCAATTAATTATACATGTTTGAATGCTTTGAGTTGCCGCTTCCTCTCTGTGCTGCAGTTGTATTTCACCTGCAGAATACCTTTCTCCTTTTAAATCATACTGACAACGTGAACAGCACATGTATACTTTAAACAACTTACCAATTCAAGTGGGCTACCTTGGCTGTAAGACATGAACTCACAAGTGATAAAGCATGGCACTGCTTCAGTAAAATGGAATAAGAAATCATTTTGACAGAGCCTGGATTTTGGTTTGGGTTGGCTGTTTTTTTTTTTTTTTCCCTTTTTTTTTCTTTCAAGGGCAATATTCCTTTTTTTGTAGAGAGTACATCTTACATGACAGCATGAGACATAAACATTATTTGGGTTAATGCTTTTGGGGTCAAATGGACTTAGAAATGAAGGGAATCTGACCTCTTTTTTTTTTTTTTTTGGCTGACATTGTCCCTATAAAGGTGATTCTTGATTGAATTGTTGCTCTTACATTGAATACAGAAGCTAGGATAGGCTTTCAGCTTCTTGTAAATAAGGGAAATCTATTTCCTCTTTTATGACTGCCCACAACATAAATAAATTGTTTGGAATGATTTACTGTAGCAGCATCACTCAGCACAGGGATTCATAAGTGGATCCTTTTCATTTTTAAGCTGAAAGGATTGGTCATTGGGATTTGAGATGATAAGCCTCTTTCTCCACCTTCATCACCTGCCAGCAAGGTAAGCACCATCTGCTGAGATGCCAACTAGTGATCTAGTGCTCCTAAGGGGCTTAAAACCTGTTTGTGTGCACATTCACATAAGGGTAATCAGTCGCAAACTGCATATACTTATCGCCTATCAGGAATTTATAAAAACAGCTCTTCAAAAATAAATTTTGGAGTCTCATTTTGATTAAAGAATTTGAAAAAGTTAGTTTACTTAGATTACATAGATAATACCTTGCATACTTTCTACAAATATACTAATATACTTGAAAATGAGTTAATTATTTGTTCTTATAATTCTAGAAATGAATACCCTGCTTGTCTGTAATAAATATTTAAAAACAGAAAGCTCTTCAAGGAGCTTACATTCTATCAGTGGAAACACTATATATGTGTGTGTGTGTGTGTGTATTTACACATATAAATTGAGCGTGTGTGCACACGACTAATAAGTGTATGTCTCAAGTCTTAAGAAAATAAATTCCACCTATTTTCACAGAGGCAAGAGGAAAAGAGGTATTAGCGTATGAAGAAACCAAGAAAAGCCTAGAAGGAGGCACTTGAGATGCAGGTAGTGAGAGTTCTGGTAACAATAATAGCTAATATTTATGTATGGCTTTAAAATTTAATAAACATTTTCTGAATCTTATTTCATTTGCTCCTCATAGAAACACTACGAGTTAAGTGACATAATTATATATATTTTACAAATAAGGAAATTGTGGCCCTAGACATTAAATGCTTTGCCCAGAATCACACAATTGGTGAATGTCGGAGACAGTCTTCTTGACTCTGAACTTAGCTATCTAATGAACGAAAGCATTTACTTAATACCTACTGTATGCAAATTTTATTTTTGTCATAAATACTAGTAATACAAATACAAAAGCAGATAAGGATCCTTTTATAAATAAGTGCTTTTCTAAAACCCACATGTCATCAGAAAGCAGCTTGCAATGTACAGGTGTGTTTATACTGTGGCCAAATATATAAAGGTCTGTGTGACTCCAGGAATTTCTTGCTATGAGCTCTCATTCAATTGGTGCAGGCCTTAAACCCTCCACAGATTCTTATGACTTTCTTATCCATTTGTACACATACATACTGGAAAAATCTGTAACACTGTATTCCCATTATTCTTGAATCACATTTTCCCTTCAAAACTAAACAAATATGAATAAGAAAAGTTGATACTAAAGGGACTAGGAACTGCTTCTTTTATTTAAGTTTTTGGGGGGGAGTTGAACATTTAGGCAAATTTTTAATTGTAATAATTAACTTAATCATATATTAATTTTGATAGATATAAATCATCCTCACATTTAAGAAATATGGTCCACCTATAAGAAAAAAAAATGAAGACAGCTGAAAGGATCTTATACTTACTGTTAATTTTAGCATAGTTTTACTCAATAACACATAAAGAGACACAATCATAAAATGTATATGCAAAGTAAAATGAATCTCTTGAATGAAAAGAAACTATGATAATGTTTCCTTTGATACGTTCCATTGTTTAATATTTTTCTTGGATAATTTTAATATATACCCTGGGGAATAAAAAAGAGTTTATGAAAAATATTGTCAACTAGCTGGTCCCTTATTCTTATTTACCCCAATAGTACTCTATTTCAAACATGACCTCTCTAACTTAGATTTTCTCACAAATTGAGAATTCTTTTTCTTGTATTCATTTTATTTTCTGGCCCTTATAGAAACTTGGCTCCTTCTAGATGATCCTGTGTCTCAGACCTTTCCAATGTTGATTATACTTTTGCTTGCAAATCCCAATACACTAATCCTAGTCAGGCATTTAGAATATTCTTTACTCCCATTGCTACTTCCAGACTGCTTCCCTTGTCATTATTAAGCAACCTCTCCTCCCTTTATTTTCACTTTCCCCAAATTTGTCACCCTTTTTACGTTGTGATTGCCATCATCTTTCCTAGTAATTCTTCCTCCTTTTTCCAGGAGATCACTGATTAGATCATACTATCATGAAGTACTTCCAATCACAGTCCTCTACTAGGGAATTTGATAGATAGATAGATAGATAGATAGATAGATAGATAGATAGATAGATAGATAGAAAATTCTTCTAATACACTAACCTCCCAATTCTGAAATTAATTTGACATCCATGACTTCTTCCACTCTACTTCTGAACCAAAACACTTTTTGTTCTTGATATCACCCTACAAGTACCCTATTTCTAAGATCAACACCTCAAAATCATTTTATCTGAGCATAATATTCTATTGTTCCATTTCTCCCTAACCTCCAGTTTCTCCAACCCTCAGTATTTTCCCAGACCATTAACTCTACAACAATCTTAATATCTTCCAATCTTAATATCTTCTTGAATCAGTTCAATTCTTCAGTCTTGCCCACCCTTTTATGGCTTTCACTTTTGTACTACTCCCAACATTTATGCCTTGTCCAAGCCCAACCTTATATTACTTACTATATGCCTTATCTGATCCTGCTCACATGTTAATCAACAGAGAAAATATCAAAACAATGTTGAATGGGGTTTCCAAAATTTTCTGTAATCTGATCTTAACAAGGCTGTCATTGCAGTAAAATAATCTTTTAACTCCTTCCTAATTGTATGGCTACCTCACTTTTTATAACACTTTCTTCCAATTTTACAATCTTTATTTAATCTTAGCTAAGGACATGGCCTGGTTTTATTTGTTTGTTTGGTTTCGCTGAAACAATTGTTAAGTGACTTGCCTAGGGACACACAGCTAGGAAGTGTTAAGTATCTGAGGTCAGGTTTGAACTCAAGTCCTCCTGACTTCAGGACTGGTACTCTATCCACTGTGCCACCTAGCTGCCCCCATGGCTTCTCTGTTTTACTTAAAAAAAAAAAAAAAAAAGATGAATTTGATCTTCTCCACTTTTACTCTTTTCATAGCTTCCTCATATCATATCCTCCCATTTTCTCTTTTAACTCTAATTTCTCATAAAATGTCTTTCTCTCCTAAATATCTTGATTCCATCCTTTCTTGACTTTTCTAGCAATTCCCCCCCAAGTAAATCTACTCACCTTCTTTCTTTCCCTCTCTCTTGGTTCTTTCTTTATCATCTATAATTATGCTTACATCATCCACTCTGAGAAAATTCTTAATAAATGTATTACAATTCCCTTTCCTAACCCATGTCCTTGAAAAATTAAATCACAATTAGTGATTCAACTTCATTTCCTCTCTCTGCTTAACTTTCTTCAAACTGGGCTTTTATCCCATCATTCTTTTTCATTTTTCTTTTCTAAATTCATCAGTGATCACCTTACCATCAAATCTAATGCTTTCTTTTTAAGGCTCTTTGTCTCTGACTTCTCTTATATTTCATATTATCACCCATTCTTTTTAATTATTCTTTCCCTGTTTTATTTTCTGAAGACTGAACTCCTCTTCTTTTCTTCCTACCTGTCCATTTGCAGTCTCCTTTACTTATATATCATCCGTATCAAATTATGAATGCCCCCTAATTTGTCTACTGGTTCTTCTTCTCTTTACTGCCCCTTTTCCTTGGGTGAGCCCATTAAGCTTCCATGGATTAAATTGTTATCTCTATGAAAATGAATATCAGATCCATTTATCTAGCCATATTTTCTCTCCTAAGATCCATCTTTTGATCATCAGTTGCCTATTGGAAGTTTCAAACTGGATATCCTAAAGAAATTTCAAATGAGTACATTTTAAAAATCAACTTGTTCTCTTTACCCACAAACCACCATGAGAGGATGAGTGATATCCTATTCCCCTGCCAAAAAGCAAGCCAGGTACGATTTTCATTAAAAAATATATCAAAACCATTTTCAGGACTTATTTGAGGTAGTTTTCTTAGCATCCCAAGAATGTAAAAGATTTTTGTAATAATTTCTTACTTTCTGAGGACAAAACAGCTATTAGGATTTCCAGGTTCTATCTACTGCTTTACCCTACTCAATCTAACTATGTTGTTGATGCATATTCTTGTGTGCTGAAAATAGCAATTTCAAAGTATAGGTAGAGGTAACTAGGTGGCACAATACTTAAGAGTACAGTGTCTGGAGTCAGAGAGTCCCCAATTCAAATCTGGCCTCAGACACTTACTAGCTGCATGGCCCTAGATAAATCATTTAATCTATGTATACCTTGGTTTCTTCATCTCTAAAATGGGGATAATAATACCTAAAATAGTGATATATAATAGGGACAATTACCTATCAAGGTGTTGTGAACATCAAATGAGATAATTATAAAGTGTTTAGCAGTTGCCTGGCACATAGTAAATGCAATATAAATGTTAGCTATTATTCTTATTCTTATTATTACATTATCATCATCATTATAACACAATCAAAACATAACTCTGTGACTATTCATTTGAAAACAAATAGGTAGTTGAGTTAATTGCAAGCTGAGTGTGATACAGTTTTCAAAAAGCGTTAATGAATTTTAAACTACACAAGAAGTTTAAAGTTGTCTCATGGAAGAAATAATTAAATTATTCTGTTTTGTTTCAGAGGGTAGAACTAGAAGAAATAAGTGAAAGTTTCCAAGACACATTTTTCATCTTAATGTCAATAAGTTTTTTTATTAAAGGTTGGAATTTTCCACAAGAGGGATGGGTTGAACAGTAAAGTTCTAGGTTCTCTGTTATTGGAGTAGAGACTAGATAATATCAGTCATAAATGTTTTGTACAATGCCTGGCATACAGTTAATACTATTTAAAATATTAAATGGTACTCTTGTAAATATGTGATAGATATCTATATAGAGCAATGAATAGAGGACTAGGCTGGAGTTGGTAAGATCTGAATTCATATCTAATTTCAGATAGGTACTAGCTGTGGGACCTGGGCAAGTCACTTCACTCTGTCTGCTTCAATTCATCTATAAAAATTAGCCAGAGAAGGAAATAGCAAACCACTTCAGTATCTTTGCCAAGAAAACCCCAAATGGAGTCACGAAAACTAGATTCAACTAAAATGACTAAACATCAACAATAGTAAATATGTGGTAGAGGGAATTCCACTACTACTAATTGGACCAGATGGCATAAAGTTCCTTTTTATCCTCAGTTCTATGATTTTGATTAAACATGTTCAAATCTCACGGTGCCTCTTTTGAAGCCCTCTAAGTGGTTAATGAACAAAAGAGGTAGAAGATACAGCCTCTTTTCTTTTCAATACTGTTAAGCCATCATTCCTGAAAGAAGTTAATAGAATTTCCAATATTTTTCAGAGTTTCTGTTGTTATTGTTCTTACCATGCAGTGTCATCACATTTGAGAAAGAAACATTCTTCATTTTATGTCGTTTATATCCCCATACACTTCACAGTGAAAATTTGGGCAGTGCTGCTGTATACAACTGATGTAGAGCATATAGAGCCAATGCCAAAATATAATACTCTTTGATTCCAAAGTGTAAACCTATTTCTTCCAATTAACAATGCAGGATTTAGATTGCATGCCAATAACCTATTGGTCCTACTCCAATAGAAGCTGTTTTCTTGTGCATGTTGAAAAAGCCAAGCAAAAGGAAAAAAAATCTCCTTTTCATTTCATCCAAAAGAATCCCAGATAAGCTCTTTTTATACATGTTTAAATGAGAATCTTGAGCTCCTTAGCATCTGGATCCATATTTGCATAGGTATTAGATGTGTGTGTGTGTGTGTGTGTGTGTGTGTGTGTTTGTATAATATATATGCCACATATATTACATTATGTAATATATGATATATATAAATTATAATACATATATATATATTTTTGCATCATCTATATTTCCCTTTATATCACCATCCTCTATCATAGAATCTCTATAATAATGGAGAATATACAAGAATAATGGAAAAAAAAACAAAGGTCTGCAAAATTAACCAACATATTCAAAAAAAAGTTGCTTAAAAGTTCAGTATTTTATAACTGTGGTTTCCAACATTCAAAAGGAACTAGAAGGAAATCTATTTTTCATATATCTTATTCATAGCAAAAGTTGGTCATAATTTCACAGGATTCAGTTTTGATTGTTTTATTGTTGACCTTTCATTTACATCATGATTTTTACTGGCTTTATTTCACTTTGTTTAATTGAGTTTCCATGTCTTCCCATGCTTGCCATCATATTCATCATTTATTATGACACATTAATATTACCTTATATCAATGTAACACAATCTGCAAATTTATTTATTCATTCCTCATTTTATGGACATTTAACATGTTTCTAGTTCTTTATATATTTGGGTAAAAACATGACCTTTTTTGGGCTGATGGAGGGGATTAGGGAGGGAGGTGAGAGCTCACAGGTTTCCTTATTGTGTATGCATAATATAGAAATCTCTCAGCTACAACACAGGTGAATTTTAATCATTTCTTTGGCATAATTCCAGCTTGCATTCCAAAATGATTGAATCATTTGGAAATTCTACCAGTAATATAATAAATTCTGTATATTTCAGCACCACCATTTAACATATTCTTCCTTTGTCATCTTGGTCAATTTGCTTGGAAAAAGACAAACTTCAGAGTTATTTTCATTGGCATTTGTCTTATTATTAGTGATTATAAACATCTTCCTCCTATAGTTATTAATAGATTATAGTTCTTTTAAGAATTCTGTGTTGATTTTATCAAACCACACTCAATGTTCCTATGTAATCAGTGCTATTAGCTTAAATACAAAACTATTCTGAATCTGTTCTGTCATATTTATAATGAAGAATATTTGTGGCAAGAAAAGTAGGAAAAATTTAGATTTCTTTTCTTTTCCTAATAATCACTTTGCCTTCATAGAATAAAAATCAGTATGTCCCTGAGAAGCATGAAAACAAGGATTTTCACCACTTGTTATTCTATGTATTACAATTTTATAATTATTATTTGTGTAGATACTTCATATTTATAACCTTTTATGTTTTACAAAGCCCTTCCTTTGCAACAAATGAATATTTATTGTTCAACAATGAAGGTTTATCAAGCAATGCCATCTCCACTGCTCAGGAAAACTGAGACTCAGAAACCAAACCAAATTATTTGGTCAGATACTCATAGTAAGTGTCTGAGGCTTGAGATTTGACTCTCTAGCATTTGATTGTTTTTATCCTTACAATATAAAATGGTGAACATGAAAGGAAGGTAGTAAAAAGTAGATAAATAAAATATAATCTTGCAATTTCATCTGTGTATTAGGATAAAAGACTCTCAGGAAAAGAACTGAGAGGAATACGAAAAGCTTAATACCCTTCTATTCTGCCAGTGGAAAACAGATAAAGTTATATTATCAGCATTTAAATCATTTACAAAAATTTAATTGTTCGACATTTTTAATCTAAGGAAAAACATCCAGTTAAATTGCAATAAATTTAAGCTAAAGTGAAAGTGTTTAGGTTTCAAATTTCCTTTTATGGGAAGTAGGTGTAAACTCTAAATTAAACAACAAATGTGATAGTTTATCCTAATTTGGAATAATAAAGTAATTTCCAGTGTTCACATTTTATTTTTATAATCCCTTGTGGATATCTAAGAGTTTTAAAGTGACAGAAAGACACTGCATTATCATCTGTGGTGATGATATACCATTATAAAAGACATTATTACATACATTTTTTTTTTATTTTTAAGTTTGCAATAGATGGCTAGGGTTAAGTTATTCTTCTTCACAAGTGATAAGATGACTAGCTACTTTTTAAGAGATGAAAACTATCTTAATCATAGGTTTTATTCATATTCTTTGATACGAATAGCTTCTCAATAAAAACTACAAAATATTTAATAATGAAGTAATTTCAAATATTTTTTAAATTTCCAACTATATATAAAAACAATTTTAACATTTATTTTGTGAATTCTGATTTCCAAATTCTCTCCTTGTCTCATTCCTCTAACCTCTCATTGAGAAAGCAAGCAATCTGATATGTTATATATGTGGTTTATACAAAACATATTTCTATATTATACATTACAAAAAAAAACAGATGAATGAAGAAAATAAAAATAATTTTTAAAAGCATGCCTCAATTTTCATTCAGATTTCATCAATTCTTTCTTTATAAATAAACAGCATTTTTCATTATAAGTTCACCAGAATTGTCTTTAATCATTGTATTGGTGAAAATAATTATTTCTAGTTGATTGTCATTACAATATTGCTTCTGCTCTATACAATGATCTCTTGATTCTGTTCTTACTCTCATTATTTCTTGTTATTGATATTATTGTTTTTTGTTCTTCCTTTGTTTAATTTTTTCTAGTTCTATAAAATAATTTTGCATAGTTTGATTGTTATGGCACTGATTAAGTAAATTAAATAAGGTAGAATTGTCATTTTATTATATTGGCTCAGTCTGCCCATGAGCAATTAATATTTTCCTATTGTTTAGGCTTTTATTTGTGTGAAAATTGTTTTGTAATTCTGTTCATATAGTTACTGGGTTTTTAGTTGAAAAACTTGGTCATGCTCTAGAAATTGTCTATAAATTATTATTTGAGATATGTGGTATTCCAGTCAAATTCAATGAAGAAGAGCCACTGGGTGAAGAAGGGGATGAAGTAGGGGGAAAAAAAAGCTTTGGCTTTGACCTTGCCTTTGGCCTCATTTTCCATCACATATTTTATTGGAAATGGACTTTGCATTCTTTGAAAGGTCCAGAGGATATTAGACTTCCCATCTTTCTGATGCTAGAGACATTCCCAATATCAGCACCATAACAAATATATCATATCTTGCCTAAGGGAACTTTTGGAGCTCTCCAGAAATGAAAGAAAATAATATCCAATAGCCAGAACTGATTACTTGTTACCATTTTATCACATGGGCTCTCTAAATTTTAGCCTACTTTCTCCTTGATTCTCTACTTGTGAGAAAGTATGTCACTGACTGGGAGAATATTTTCTTTCATTATTCTTATTGTACTACTTCATAAA
This sequence comes from Antechinus flavipes, assembly GCF_016432865.1. Taxonomy (NCBI): domain Eukaryota; kingdom Metazoa; phylum Chordata; class Mammalia; order Dasyuromorphia; family Dasyuridae; genus Antechinus; species Antechinus flavipes. The sequence goes on along the minus strand of NC_067398.1, from coordinate 412,253,896 downwards.
TAACCCATCTCTGAAAAAGAAATTAGGCTGGCTGAAGTTATATCAAACTAATAATCAATTTGTAGAAAAAATAATTAACTTCTGAAAGGTATAATTTTACAGTCTTCCCAATTAAAGCAAATGAGAAAAATGTAATGTTTTGTGTTTAATTTACTTTGACTTCTTTATTTAAAAATAAAGTTTCCCAATTGTATTTAGGAGATTTTCTTGTTTAAAATACTATATATCCATATATATTTACATATATCCATTCTATAAATACCACAAGAATAATGGGGAGGATGCCAAAAATTGTACATATTCTTCGGTAAAAAGAACTTCAATAATAAAAATAATGATACATTATATTCAAAGTAATATTGCTTCTTCACACTCAAATTTATAATTTAAAGGCATGTTATTGGTAAATATTGTGATGTGAAATAGTCATAGAAATGGTACTTTATATATAGAACATGGAAAATTATAGAGCAAATATATTTTGTTTTCAGTACTAAAGAAATAATGTCTCTAAGAGTAAGGATCAATCAATCAATCAATCAAGAGGTTATGTTTTTGTTGTTCAATCATGTCAAATTCTTTGTGACTTAATGAACCATATCACACCAATACTGTTCATGTTTTTTTGTTTTTGTCTTTGTTTTTTTCCTTATTTAACAAAGATAATGGAGGGGTTTGCCATTTCCTTCTCCAAGAGACTAAGGCAAAAAGAGATAGGCAAGTGACTTGCCTAAGGTCACACAGAGAGTAAGGAACAAGTCAAATTTTAACTTATGTCTTCCTGACTCCAGATTCAGTATTTTATCAACTGAGCCACATAGATGTCACCTAAACATAAATTAACTGATATTTAAGCACCCACAGGGAGACAGACATTGTGCTAAACAGTAGGAATGAAAAGAGGGAGGCATATACAATTTGTTCAGAGAAGAAAACATGAGGAAATTACATACAAAATCAGAGCAAAATAGATAAAAGGATAAATTCAGAGGAAGGAACAGAAAAGGCTTCTTGTAAGAGGAGGAGATTCAAATGAGTTTTAAAGGAAGGTAGGGATTCTAAGAAGTAGAGATTAGTATGGAATGAAAAACACAGTGATCAAAGATGGAATGTGAAGAACAGTTTGGCTGGCCTCTTGTATGCATAAAGAAGGACTATTTCCTAAAACCTATGAAGATACCAAATTTTGATTAGGAATACCCACCACGACAGATTTTTTTAAAAATTAAAAAGGAAGAATTCAGTGCGAGAAATATTTGTTTAATAAACTTTTCATAACATGAACTATCACTTAGCTGACTGCTGTTATTTTTAGAAGGATGTCACCATATGTACTTGCTTTTATGAAAGGAGTTCTATATCACATAAAAGTTCAGAAATGTTCCATGTGAATTGACCTGCTGGCAGGGATATAATGATTTCATTCTGATATTGTACCTTTTCTATTGCATTATTAGTGACTTCCTATTACCTACAGAATTAAATATGAAATCCTCAGTTAAGCTTTTAAAGTTGTTTTCTTATATTTTATTTTCCTCAGCATATGTTTTAATTTTTATTCACTTCTTTTGTTTCTAATTTATGGAACAAAACAAACATTCACATACCAGTACTTTTTTTTTTTTAAGGTCATTGCACTGCATATCTATTCTTCCCTTCAGCATAGTCTTATGATTCAGTGGTATAGGGCCTCCTTGATATTCCTTGTTCATCATATACCATTTCCCAACTTGATGCATTTTCACTGTCTGTGCCTAAAAGGTATGCCCTACTTATCTCCAAGTCTTATCTCACTTGGTTTTCAAGACTTAGCTACAAATCTCATCTTCTACAGGAAATTCTTCCAACTCTCCCTTATTGTTAGTATGTTTCTTTGAAGATTACTCCAAATTTATCCTATATATCTTGTGGGTGTGTGGCTGATTGCATGTTTTCTTCCCCATTAGAATGCAAATTCTTTGAGCACAAGAAATGTTTTTATCATTCTTTGTATCCTAGAACTAAACAAAATCCCTGACATACAGGCAATGCTTAATAAATATTTGTTGATTTGATTTTACTTTCTCTTCCCAGAATATCCTATTGGACTGGTAGTTTCTACTCTGACTTTAGTCCTGCCAGTGACTTCATTAAAAAGACTCCCTCTGACATTTTAAAACAAATAGCAATAGTATACTTGTCATTACCAAGCAGTTATCTTTAGACTGATAATGATATTAAAGTCTTTATAGATTTGGGTATTGAAAGGGTCTGGGAAATAAGCAAGCCTGTATAATCAGAGCTAAGTTATTCCTCAAGATTATGAAATAACATTACTGAACAACAATTTACTCCTTCTATATCTACTGTGATCTTTAGTATCCCCTACTACTCAGTGCATCTCATGACTATTCAAATATAAAGATACCATTACATTTTGTTCTGGATTCTCATATATATATATATTTGACTATTACACAGATTTCTTCTCACTAAAATGAGGTAAGACACACCGGAAGCACATTCATTTTCTCTAAGATATTAAAATATAATGTGCTAATTATTTCTGTAGATTTACACTTTCACAAGTCAACAAATTCTCATAGTCTATGTAATTGAAGCAGATAATTAAGGCACTAGCCAAGTAACTTAGGTTAATTTTTTGGCCTGAAATTAAAGCAAAATTCTTGGGTTAAATAATTTAGATAATTGTCTTAATAATAGTGCTAATCTGTGTATTTAGATATTGTAACACGATATTGAACCCCACATGGGCCATTTGGATCATGTGCCTGGTATATATTTCTTTGTTCTTAGAAAAAATACCTTGCATTAATTGTCCTACAAGTTTGAGATGGCAATTTACTTGAGCCCATTGTTCTTGTGAATTACTATTCTGATATATTCCAGAGGAAGTCTAATGGCTGCCCATTGTGTTTGACCTTGAAAAAACTAGTCTGGATGCCCTTTCTTCACCTCTACCCTATGTCCAAGTCCAGTGGCACAGGGAATCTAAGTAATCTGAACAAACTCTGGCCAGGTACAAAATTAATCCAGGAAAAACAATTTATTATTAAAGAATTTAATATTATCAAATAATTATTAAATTTGCTAAAGAATTTAAATAATTATATATAATTATTAAAATATTGAATGGTAATAAATATCTGAAAATACTAAAACATGAAATTTGGTACATGAACCTCACTTATACATATCTATCCCCTCTGAGTTCCACTTGTTCTGTTCACTGACCATTTTTATACATGGTCAGTCAATAAATGTGTTTTAAGCACCTTTAATATTTCAAACTGAGGATACAAAGAAAGGTAAAAATTTCCTACTATAAAGCAGCTGACAGTCTGATGGGAAGCTAATATAAACAACTAAATACAAACATGACATACAGGATAAGTTGTAAATAATCAACAGAGGGCATTAAGGGGCATTGGGAAAGGCTTTTTGTAGAAATTAAGATATTGGTTAGTACTTGAAGAAAGTCAATTCAGAGACTTAAAATTCCACACCTACATACTTCATTGTTTGCAAAAAAAAAAAAAAAAAAAAAAAGTGAAAATAAATTACATCAAATGTACTATTTGGAAGAGTTTGCCTTCACTATATCTTAATCCTTCTGCTCCCCTCCTGGTCTTCAGGATGTGATGTAGCAGATTAATAACATATGTGCTCACAGCTTGTGGAAACATAGTAGGAGGATCTTGTATTAATAATCTCAAAATCATAGACCAGAAATGAAACACTGAGAACATATTTCCTCCTCTCACCTGCCTGTAGACAACAAATGGAAATTATGTTGACCTTTGGACTGCCATTGCCTCTAATCAGTGCTGATCATGGCTTAGTGTCTCACTGAACAGGTGGACTGGAAAGCTTCCTCATTCCTCTCTGATTTTGCCATCTTACAAGTTCCCACGAGGTAAAAGGAGAGATTTATAAAAGAAGCACCAGAGACAAGATTAAGAGTGAAATACAGAACAGGGCAAAAGTTATGCAACATGTAGATATTGTTCCTGTCAAACTCCCTTATTTCTTACTTCATAATCCTCAAGGCAGTCAGCTTTTCTTATATATGTTTTTTTCTGTGAAAGCATGCCCTAGGTGGCAATATACTTAGCTATATATCAATGACAAGAGACTATAGGATACCATAATTGCTAAGTTAGCCTGTGTGAATGCACATGGCCCATGATATCAATTTGGCTTGAGACCCTGGAGTATGCTTCACACCACATTCGACATGCCTTCCTAGCCCAGCCATCTCCTTACTACTTGCCCTTCCACTGAACTCTCCTAATCTCATTCACAATTCTCTGCTTCTTTTGCAAAGTATACAAATCAAATCATTATCATCATTTATTCTAGAAAGGGTAGGTCAGTGATTTCCAAATTCCTCCACTTGCCATCTCTGTGACTTCATGAAAACAAAATATCCTTCCTTCTCTGGGTACTACAACTTAGCACAGTTCCAGTTATTTAGAAAGTATGTAATATTGTTTTTCTTTCATTCATTAATTCCTAGGTAGAACTAGAGTGTTATCAGTTCTGGTAATATGCTTCACAAAATGTCCTCTTTTCTGATTCCTCTATGGAAGGTATCCTGGGACTTAGGGTGTCTTGAGGTATTAAAAAAAGCAATGTAAACTTCATGATTACAATACAGTCATAGAATATGAGGGGGAAAGGGATATTGAAAGAAATGAAAGTTACTAACATTGTGAGAAAAGGTAAATGAGTAAACACATTTTTGGTGAACTTAATTAAAAGGTTTTCTACAGGGTTAAAATACAGTATACATGATGGATATAAGTTCCTAAAGACAATAGCCTGAAAAAATATTATATAAAACTTTTGCAACTTATAAACTAGAGCATCTTATAAACTAGATTTGGAAATGTGTACTAAGAGCCAATGATCAAACAAACCCCTGATCGATAAGAATCCACTTTAAAGTAGCTATATGGATTCCAGTATACTTACGTTCGATATAGTTACTTTCCTCTAGACATCTGATATTGACTAATTCTTATATTCTCTTAATAGAACAGGTAGAACTCCATTTATATTCATTAAAGTTTAGATATATCATCTCACCACCTAGTGCTTTGTAGGAACAGAATTCATGGGTCATGATTTACACTTGCTATCTCAAAAAAAAAAAATTATCTGTTTTTAGTTCTAAAAGAAATGGGGCAAAATAAGAATATTTTGGGCATGTAGCACACTGCTGAAGAAGTCAGGAATGAAAGTAACTCATTGAAATTGAAGTAAAAGTCAAACTAAAGTACTCTACTAGATATAGAAGTTGCTTAGTAAATACTTAATTAATAGATTATAAAACCTTAGGAAAACAATGTTGAAATTAAATAGTTTATTATGCGATGGCTGCAATTTAAAATGTGTTGTGGACTTACTATATCTTTGGATCCTTTTTGTGCACTTTGATCAGGCCTTAACTTGTATAATTTATCTCTAGACAATAAAGGAAACTATAAACCCAAACTGTGAAATAACGAATAAAAATAAGTAATATTTTGGGCAAAGAAAGTAATTTAAATATGCAGCTGAAAACTCTATAGAGAATCTCATTACTTAAACCACTGAATAACTGAAGATATTATGAAATATATATTTTTAAATCAATACATTTTGTACATCTATGTGAGAGGAAGTAATTCTGCTCATAATTATTGTACAATCAGTCACAAATAGCACATCAAAAAAAAAAATAGCTTAGAATAACTTAATAGCCATAAACTACATTTCTTCTGAGTAGCTGGAAGCACTTTAAAAGACATTATCCAATTAATCATCACAAAAAATCCTCTGTGCATTAGGTCAGTCTTATTATCACATTGTTACAGCTAAAGATACAGATGCACAGAGCCATTGACTTAGTTGCTAAATGTAAATGGCTTGTTCAGTGAAGAGCCAGGAATAGAAAAGAAGTCCTGATTCCTTGTTGAAAGTGCTATTAACTGGAACTTGCAAACTCCTGGACTAGTTATTCTTTAAAAAAAAAAAAAAAAAACACTATTCCAAATGTGATATAGACATACTTTATTTTAGCTGGCTAAAAAAATAGGAAAGAACAAATGTTCATATATATTTACAGGTATCTATTTTAATCATCTTTCCATTATTTTCTCAGTTTTAAATTACTGTAGATATGATCATTTTAGAATGTTTACTATTTCAATTAAATGGTTCTATTGATAAATTTGATAACTAAAATAAATATTAATTTGGGGGTCTTGTTTGTTTATTTTTAAACACATTGTTTTATAAATCATATCAGGAGAAAAAAATCAGAACACACACAAAAGGGAAAAATCATGGGAAAGATAAAAAAAAGCAAAAAATAGAAATGAACATAGCATGTGTTGATTTATATTTAGTCTACTTAGTATTTTTTCTGGATGCAGATGGCATTTTCTGTCTAAAGTCTGCTGCAATTGCTTTGAATCACTGAATCACTGAGAAGAGCCAAGTCTTTCATAGTTGATCATTAGGCATTCTTTCTGTTAATATGTACAATGTATTCTTGGTTCTGCTTTTTTCACTGAGCATCAGTTCATGTAAATCTTTACAGGCCTTTCTAAAATCAGCTTGTTCACTTTTTTTTTAAATAGAAAAATAATATTCCATTACCTTCATACCACAGTTTATTCAGCCATTTCCCAATTGATGGTCATTCTTTGCTACCACAAAAAGAGTTGCTACAAACATTTTTGCACATGTGGGTCTTTTCCCCTCTTTTATGATTTCCTTGGGATACAGACCCAGTAATGGCATTGCTAAGTACGCACAGTTTGATAGCCCTTTGGGCACAGTTCTAATTTGCTCTTCAGAGCCATCATTTCACAACTCCATCCACAATACATTATTGTCCTAGTTTTCCCACATTCCCTCCAACATTTATCATTATCTTTTCCTATCATCAGAGTTGTTTTAATTTGCATTTCTCTCATCAATGGTGATTTATAGCACTTTTTCAGATGACTATAGATGGCTTTAATTTCATCATCTGAAAATTATCTATTCATATCATATGACTATTTATCAATAGAGGAATGACTTGTATTCTTATAAATTTGACACAGTTCCTTATATATTTTAGAAATTAGATCTTTTTCAGAAATACTGGCTGTAAAGTTTTGGGGTTTTTTCCCCTAGCTTTGTACTTCCCTTTTAATCTTATTTCTGTTGGTTTTCTTTGTGCAAAAACATCTTAGTTTAATGTGATCAAAGTTTCCATTTTACCTTTCATAATGTTCTCTAGTTCTTCTTTGGTCATAAATTCCTCCTTTCTCCAAAGATCTGATAGGGTAAATTATCCCTTGTTCTCCTAATTTGTTTACAGTATCATCCTTTGTAACCAAATCATGTACCCATTTTGACCTTATTTTAATATGGGGTGTGAGGTGCAGTTCTATACTGAGTTTCTGATATTACTTTTCAGTTTTCCCAGCAATTTTTGTTAAATACTGAGTTTTTATTCCAGAAGCTGGAGTTTGGGGGTTAAATATTAATTTTTTAGTGTGACCTAATTGATAAATTATCAGTCCTTAATTGTGATAAGGTCAGCATTATAAAATAAGCCTATATAAATGGCCCAAGCCACTGACAAAGATGCATAGCACATCTCTGGGTGCAATCAGACTGAACCAAAACATTAATCTGAATCTGAACCAGACTTTGGCATATTGGTAAATCAAGGAATTTTTTTGGTAGAGAAGCAGTAATGGATGATATTTATTTTTATAATAGTAACTTGGCCTGTCCCTTGTCTCTGATGAAATCAAGAGTGGAAATCCTGGTGATGATGTTTCTTCTGCTTTGTCATTTTGTGTAGGCATTACTAATGATGAAGACAATGATGGCCTATACATCCTCTTCTCATATTTATATCCTTCCTTCAGTATGCAGGGTAGAATCAGTGAAAGTCAAAAGAGATGGTAAAACATCACTTTTGGTCTCATTTTATAGAGAAGAAACCTGACATCCATAAAAGTGAAGTGACTTAATTAAAGACATACAGGTATTAAAAATTGATTGGAATTCAAAGTCATATCCAATCCAAATCCCTACATCAAACCAGTGATATGAGAGAACAATGAATTGTGAGTCAGAGGATTTTTGTTCCAATCTCAAATATATCACTAACCAACTTTGAGATATTAGAAAAGCCATTCTCTGGTAAATCTTATTTTTTTATTATCTTAAATTGAATAGTGATCTCAGACTTCTTCCACCTTTACTGTTTTGTGTAGATAGATACCATTATTCCTATCCGAAGAATAAAGACACTAAAGAACAGACTTCAACCCAAGTTTGACTTCTAATCCTGTTCTTTTCTGAGCACTCTATCCATTGTAGCATCTAGTTGGCCCTTCTCTACCTTACCCTCAAGTATATTAAACATCAATGAGAGATTATTGGAAGGAAGGCTCTAACACCAGTGTTTTTAGTTCAGAGTGGAAGTTGTAATAAAATGAAGCACTTGAAAATCTTTGAATATTTAACATAAGAATATTTACACAGAAAAAAAAAAAAGATGCTTAATTGGTTCCTAATTGTTCCTTACTGTTTCTGGTTCCTAACAAATACAACAAGGATATAGTAATACTAATTTCTCTACAGCCCTGTGTATCCCTGCCGCCATTCTTTATAGGTCTGGTTAATTGGACAGAATAAGAACTTTCCTGTGGGTTTCAGAAAACTACCTAGTCTGAAAGACCTAGAATCCACACAGCTGTGACTTAATATGTCAGTACATATTGGGAAAATATGTTAGGGAACTATGGGAAGATCAGATGCCAGGAGCAGCTTTTTCCTAAGTCTAATTTATCAATTTATCAGAGCAGCTGCCTTATCTTCGAGGGGCTTTTGGTTGACTTCAAGGCAAGAAAAAATAATAAACTAATTTTTTTTTTAAATTTTGGTAGGAAGAATGTGATAACAATAGTGTGACTTTTTAAATCCTGTGATGCAATTAAGTTTCAAGAATGGTTTTAATACCTTTTAAGGGATAGAATTATCCAGCTCATGTAACTGGGGAATCTGGTAGATGTCCCTTAACATTCTTGTATGGTTATCTTCTATGATTTTCCCTATCTTTTAGCTCCCTCTTTAAGAGTCCTAATACACTGTCTGATTTTTGTTCAGTTCAATCCAATTCAAGTAATTTCAACAAATGTTTATTAAAAGCCTGCCTACTATGCTTCAAACATTGTTAGGCTCATGGAATACAAAGGCAAAAAAAAGAAAGCAGACAAATCTTTCCTATGATGACTTTACATTTATTTGGGAAATAACTACCCAGATAAGTAATTTAAAAAAAAAAAAAAGGAAAGAAGGAAGGAAGGAAGGGAATCAATGACAACTTGAAGAAAATTAACAGGAAAATTGCATATAAGTTGATCATTCAAGAGGAATAGTTCTTTGTCATGCAAAAAAACAATCCACTGCTTAGAATGAGGAAGTTTGAGGTTTATTCCAGCTCTGCTTCAGTCTATTCAAAGTTCTTTGACCTCTCTGGAGCTCCATTAAAAAACACTGATGTTGTTTATCATGAATTAAAGGTCTCCTCAGCTTTTGGATTCTATGAAGATAATCCTCCTCTCATGTGCAGCCTCATTTATTTCCCCAAACAGCTGGTTTATCTGTGAATTAGATTTCTAGGTCAGAAAAGCAGTATCAGTTTCTCATGCCTTTTGAACTCAGGCAAACATACTCTCATGTAGTAACCTTTAGAAAATATTTAACAAGCTTATTCACTTTAATTTCTAACTATTATTATAATAGGGAAAATTTATTAATATAACAGTTGACATTTATATCATACACTGAAGTTTGTAAAATTTACATATTTATAAGCATATATATTATACATATATTTATATACACATATATATTACATACAAGTAAATATTTATATATACATAGACATCTTAGTACTCAAATACATGTGATATATTTTGATTTGATTGCTCATTATTATTTTTACTTAGTAATAATATTATCTATTTTTACATATATATGTGTGTATATATATATATATATATATATATATATATATATATATATATATATATATATATATGTTTACTTAAATTATGCAAAGTTTTTAACAAGTGCTATCCCAGCTTACCCTTACAACAACCCTAGACAGGATGTAAATGCTATTATCACCCTAATTTTAAAGATGAGGAAACTGAGCAGACCATGGTTAAGTGACTTGTCCACAAAACTAGGATCTGGAGTTAGTTTTGAACTCAAGTAATTTTGATGTTAGATCTAGTGCAATAGACAGTAGATCACCTAAATGTTTATACCATTAGGTATCTTCCTGTTAAACTAGAATTAGCTCTTTTGACATTCCTAAGAACACTTTGAAACATATATTATATGTTTATTATCTTTGCTTTACTGATGATAAAACATTCAGACTCAGAAATGGTAAGTGACTTTCTTATGGCAACAGAGCTAATAGTATTCAAATATTCTCCTAAATCCAAATTCATAGCTTTCCCACTTTATATATGTGTATGTATACGTACATATCTGTGCGTATATATACATACACATACATACACAAATGCACATATACATATACTCATATATACATACATATTTCTAGTTGAGGGGTTTTAATCATCACCAGTTGATTCAAAAGGCACCTTGGGTAAGCTTGGTCAGTATTGTTTAGAGCACAAATCAACCTAACTCTCTTTGCCATTCTTAACCACCCCTAAACGGCACCAAAAAAATAAAAATAAAAATAAACCATAAAGACTGTTTATCTTTCAGCTTTTGAAAGGCATGGTACAATTTTTTTGTCATTCAAATAATTAATTTTTCCAGAATTAGCATTTTATGAATAATACCCTAAGGATATTTATGTCTATAAACCTTTTGGATACATGTTTAAAGTTAGAGGGGCAAGTGGTTATGTAATAGTTTGATTGATAAGGCACTATGCAAATAAAATGCATGCTGTCACTATTATGAATAAGGCTGTTCGTTTTCAGGCTCTTAGGAGGTTTTTAACCTCTAACAAAGAAGTTTGGCTTAGGAAGAGGGTTAGTATGATTGATGTTTTTCTGTGCAAGAACATAGTGCTGCTTTTAAAATGTTCTCGTTCTCTCTCTCTCTCTCTCTCTCTCTCTCTCTCTCTCTCTCTCTCCCTTTCTCCCTTTCTCTCTCTCTCTCCTCCATGTGTGTGTACACATACATCATACACACACACACACACACACACACAAGTATGTAAATTTTATGTGTGGATATATAGACTGACAGAAAAGAAGAAAGAAAGAGAGAAAGAAAGAGAAAAAGAAAGAAAAAAAGAAAGATCTCTCTCTCTCTCTCTCCTCCATGTGTGTGTACACATACATCATATATATATATATATATATACATAAGTATGTAAATTTTATGTGTGGATATATAGAATGACAGAAAAGAAGAAAGAGAGAGAGAGAGAGACAGAAAGAAAGAGAAAAAGAAAGAAAGAGAAAGAAAGAAAGAAAGAAAGAAAGAAAGAAAGAAAGAAAGAAAGAAAGAAAGAAAGAAAGAAAGAAAGAAAGAAAGAAAGGAAGGAAGGAAGGAAGGAAGGAAGGAAGGAAGGAAGGAAGGAAGGAAGGAAGGAAGGAAGGAAGAAAACAACTTTCTCAGCTTGGCTGACATAAGAGCCTTTATTTCCTATTCATTGAATTAGAATGATACTATCAAGTGGAGGTCACTAAAAGTTTGCCTTCCAACAAGGTCTGCTGCTTCTCCATTGTCCATGTTTCTTAGAAGTGTATGCCCTATGTACACATCATTTATTTTATTTCTTAAACAAATGTTTGGGGAGAGTGTGTGTGTATGAGAGAGAGAGAGGGAGAGAGGGAGAGAAAGAGAGAGAGAGAGAGAGAGAGAGAGAAGAGAGAGAGAGAGAGAGAGAGAAGAAGAAGAAGAAGAAGAAGAAGAAGAAGAAGAGAAGAAGAAGAAGAAGAAGAAGAAGAAGAAGAAGAAGAAGAAGAGAAGAAGAAGAAGAAGAAAAGAAGAAGAAAAGGGGGGAAAGAGAAAGAGAGGAAAAGGGGGAGGAGGAGAGGGAGAGGGAAAGGAAGAAGGGGAGGGGGGGCTTAAATCAGTCACATAACTCAAGTTAGTACATGAGTTCAGCACAAACAATATGAGTATATGTTTTGAAACTTTCTGACAAAGAACTTGGAATTTAGAAAGTCACAGAGGAAGAATCACTGAAGCACAAAAGGGAATGACAGAAGAATAGGCGTTATTTTCATTATTTTTAAAAATATATATTGACCACCTGTTTTTCTCTGTTATTATTCTAGGAGCTACTTAAAATGAACTGAAATAGCCCCTGCTCTCTAACTCCATATATTGTTAATATTCCATTAAGATAAAGGTAGCAGATTTTAGTGTAAATTTATAGAACTTAAAAAAAAATTAGAGTTGTTGTGGAGTAGTAATTAGTTTAAAGTAATTAGTTTAGAATTATTGAACATATTCAAACCGATTATAGGTAACCATTTGTCAAAATATGTTAGAGAAAGCATTTATGTACTGGATCAGAGTTTGAGCTAGATGATCTCTAAGATACATTTTAATTCATCAAGCATTTATTAAGTTATATGAAAGGCACTATGATAGGAACTGGGGTTAAGAAGAAGAAAGAAAGAATATTTCATGTTTTCAATGATCTTACTCTCTGGTAAGGAAGAAAAAAAAAAAAACAAGTAAACAATTTTTCTATAAATTGGAATGTTAAAATTTCACAAGGTCCCTTCCAAAACTAAAAGTGTGCTTCTATAACATTGAAGCACAAAATTAGGACTTGATAGTGATGAAGCTTTGTAAGAGACTAAAGTATCAAATAGGAGAGGAAATTGATTTATAGCCTGAGACCAATCAGATAAAGACTAATTCATCTTTCACAAGTCAGCCTTTCAGATAACTGAAGACAGCTTTTATGTCTCTCAGCTTCTTAATGGCCTTGATATTCTTCAGATTTCTGGTGACCTAAAACATGGTGCCTTGCACTAAACATAATATTTAGATGTGATGTGACCTAGAATATCACTCAGTGGGACTATCACTCAGTGAGAAAGCATTCATTAAGGCTCCAGTATTGACAGGCATTGTACCGAGTGCTGAATATACCAAAAAAGGTAAAAACAAATATAAACAAAACAGTCCCTGTTATAAAGAAGCATGCCTTGTAATGGATGATGTAGATGTCTAAGTGGTTGTTGTTCAATCACATCCAACCCTTTGTGACCCCATTTGGAGTTTGCTTGACAGAGGTAGCATTTAGTTTACCATTTCCTTCTCCAGTTCATTTTACAGATGAGGAAATTGAGACAAAGAGAGTTCAGTGACTTGCCCAGAGTCACACAACTAGTAATTTTTTGAAACCTGATTTGCTTTTCAGGAAGATGACTGTTACTTCCAGGTCCAGCACTCTATCCACTGTGCCACCTATGCTCCAATACTGCTTTCCTTCAATAAGACACATAATCTTCTCACTTTGTATAAGCTAATTTACAAATGTTATCTTATTTGATTCTCACAACAGCATTGAAGGATTCTATCATTATACACTTTTTATACTTGAAAAAACTAAGGCAAATATAGGCTATTAAATTACTTACACATGGTCACAGAGCTGGGGTTTTTTGTCTTTTGTTCTTGAAGAGGACCATGACATGAGGAAGGTGATGCTATGACATGCAAGTAAGTTAAATTTAAATGAGCAAAGTCATCAGTCTCACTTTCTCCTCGAAACCCATATGTTTCCAGTAGCAAGATAGAGAATAGGACAAATAGAGGTGGCCCTGGATACAGTGGGAGACTTGGGCCTTTTGATTGAGGCAAGTCCATTCAGTGATTAAGGCTAGAAAAGAACTGAGGCAAAAAATGGCCTCTTTTATCTAATATTTTTTTTTAAATCCAATCTGAGAGAAGAAGACTTCAAGTTTTCTAGCCCAAATAGAAATAATTACTATTTACATTCATTTTGAACCAATCAGGACCCAAACAATTATCGATTAAAGTTTGGTCTGGGACCTATTCTTGGCCAATCAATGAGTCAGAATGATTTGGATTCAAGGTATGGTTCTTACAAAACAAATTTAGCTTGTAAATCTAAAGATATTTTGGGAATTTTCAGTAACCAAAAAACCACAAAACATTGTTTTGGTCATAACACCTTCAGATAAAGCTATTTTACCTAATGAAGAAAGAAAGAATGAAGGAACAAAAAGAAGAAAGAAACAAAAAAAAGAAAAGAAAACTTCATTGCTAGCCAGTTGGTTCTTCAGTGGGACAGCTCTGATTACAATTAAGTACTGAACACTAGATTTAGCGCAGATTTTCAAATTCTCGTCTTAACACTCTATCCAATATACTACCAGCTTCATCAACACATTACAAATTATATAGATAAAATTCAAATGGATGTACGACCTGTGTATTTAAAAACTCATTAACAAACATGGGGAAAGAATCAGATCCCTATCTGATCTATGGATAAGAGGAAAATTCATCATAAAAACAAGGAATAAAGAGAATATCAGAAGATAAAATGGATAATTTTTATTATATAAAGCCAAAAAATTTTGCACAGATATAATGAATGAATCTTAGATTAAAAAGAAAATAGTCATTGGGTTAAACTGCAGCAAATCATTATGCTAATGATCTACACAAAATTTGTACTTATTGACAAAAAGTTACTAAACACTGTGTGACATGTGACTGGGATATACAATTGCCAAAACAACATCCAAAAGAAATCAAAAAGAAAAGGTCCTTCCTTTGTGTACAAAAAACATTTATTAAATCAAATCTTTGTGTGGTAGAAAAGAATACACACACATACATACACACACACATACACAAAACCTGAGAATTGTGAGAATTTCTATGTATTGAGAAACATCTGAATAAGTTGGGATATATATTATGAATGTGATTAAATACTATCATTCTGTAAAAATCAAGAAAACAGATGATTTCAAAATGATATGGAAAGTCATATTAGCTGGTACAGACTAAAGTAAGTGAATAAGAATAACTTTTGCTATAAAATCAATATTATAAAAATGAATAATTTTGAAGACATTTAATGAAGAATGTAATAAGCAGAATTAGAAAAAACAATGTATATAACAACATTGTAAAATACAAACCCCTTTGAAAGTGATAAGAACTTTGATTATTCATGATTTTAGAGCATTGATGAAGACACATGCTATCTGTTACAGAAAGGTGATGGACTAAGGGCATAAGTAAGATGTTTACATTTGCACATTTATACATATATATATATGAATGCATTTATATGCAATATATGTGTAATATGCAATATATATGTATTATATACTTATGTATTATGCATCTATATATGCATTATGCATCTATGTGCACAAAGTATGTGTGTACACATTTTTCTATACATTATTTATAAATTTGTTTACTATCTTTGAGGAAATTTGTTTTCCTTAACTATGCATATTTGTTATAATACTTTTTTATTTATTTATTTCTAATGAAGTATAGGGTAAGAAGAAGAGAGCAGATTTTTATTGATTTTTTTTTTTTAAAGAATTTCAGATGAGAAATATTTTAAATATAACTTTCAGGTCATTGAATTATTGTTTTTACTTAGTTGTTTTATTTTGCTACAAGAACCATCTCAGGATATGGGAGTAATATGTAAATATTTACAATTTTAAAAAACATATCAATAAACCTTAAGAAAGAGAGAGGGAGAGAGAGAAGGCACGGAGGTGGAGAAAGAGAGGAAAGGGGAGGGAGAAAAGAGGGAAAGGGAAAGGAAAAAGAAAAGAGAGAGAAAATTGCCATTAAACCTTTAAAGGAGGTTTTTGATCAAGGAAGATTAGGATTGAGATAAAGCAGTTAGATTTGACAACTCAAGAATTATTAATTATTAAATGTTTTTCTGATGGTAATTTTACTTGAATAATGAATTTCAAAGTCAGATTGCAGAAGATTTAAAAAGGAATTAGAAAAGTGAAAGGACCAAATGTAGATGGCTTTCCTAAAAATTTTAGCTGAGAAGGGGAAGAGAAGGATTCTACCAGGAGAATCTTTTGGGCTGATGGATCGATCAAATGAGATTTGAAGGTTTTTGGTTTTGGTTTTGGTTTTGGCTTTGGTTTTAGGAGGAGAGAATTATGTACATTTTTAGGTACTAGGGAAGGTGTTAATGGATTGAAGAAATTTAACAATGAAAAAGAGAGTAGGGATGATAGTAGAGACGATTTGTTTAGGGTTATGAAGGGGTACATGTAGAGGAAATTGATTTGCCAAGGAGTGGATTCACCTCTCCTGTAGAGAAAAACCTTAAGTTATGTGAATTGGAAAGAAAGGAGAAAAAAAGAATTTTCAGTGAATGATCTCATTGTTTTTGATGAAATATGAAGAGAACAGAATAAAGGGGAAGTGGAGGAATAGAATGATTGCCTTGTAGGAGTGGCCAATTTTGGATCAAATAATTTAAATTTGTAGTGGATAGAGTTAGTATGGGTTCGTGATTTCTTCCAGATTATTCTGATGTAGTTAATGTAGCTAAAGATATTAGATGTATTACTGCTTTACTCCATTAATTCTGCCTGTGCAAAACTTTTTAAATTTAATGTAATCAAAATTAATTTAGATAAAATTCTCATTTTTATCATATGTTCTCAGCCTCCCATGAGCAGTTGATTTTGCTCCAATTGTTTAGATTTGTCTTTGTATATGTAAGATATTTTTGCATCATTGTTCATGGATTCAACCATTCCAGAGAGCAATTTGAAACTATGCCCGGAGGACTATCAAACTGTGCATACCCTTTTACCTAGCAGTGTGTCTCTCCTGGATCTGTATCTCAAAGAGATCATTAAAAAAAAAAAAAAAAAAGGATCCCACTGTGCAACAATGTTTGTAGCAGCTCTGAACTGGAAAATGAGTGAATGTCCATCAGTTGGGGAATGGCTGAATAAGTTATGGTATATGAATGTAATGGAATATTATTTTGTTCTATAAGAAATAACAAGCAGGCTAATTTAAGAAAAGCCTGGAAAGATAAGACTGATGCTAAGTGAAATGAGTTAAACTGAGAGAATATTGTATGCAGCAACAAGATTACATGATGATCAACTGTGATGGACTTGGAGCTTTTCAACAATGAGGTGATTCAAGGCAAATCCAATAGACTTGTGATGAAAAGAGCCATCCACATCCAGGGAGAGGACTATGGAAACTGAATGTGGATCATATCATAGTATTTTTACCTTGTTGTTGTTTGTTTTTTTGCTTATTTTTTTCTTTGTCATTTTTTTTTCTCTTTTGTTCTGATTTTGCTTATATAACAAGACGACTGTGGAAAAATGTTTAGAAGAATTACACACATGTTATCTATTTTGGACTGCTTGCTGTGTAGGGAAGGGACACAGGCGGGAAGAAGAAAAATTTGGAACATAAAACTTTTCAAAGGTGAATGTTAAAATTATATTTGAATGTATTTAGAAAAATAAAAATCTATAAAAAATAAATTTAAAAAAAATTTGAATCACTATTCATCAGGAAAATTTGTCTATGGTTTTATATTTGTTTATGTTCTTCCTGGTTTAGGAATGTTCTTTTTCTATTTTCCCAAATAGTTTATATTAGAATTAATTGTCCTTTAAATATCTGAGAGAATTTATATTTAAATCCCTCTGGTCTGGGAAATTTTTTTTAGAGAGTTAATTTATGTCTTGGTCATTTTCTTTGTCTAAATTAGGGTTATTTAAGCATTCATTTTCCTCCATTTCTTCTTTATCTTCTGTCTTCCATCTTCATTCATCCTTTTCATTTTATACCAGTAATTTGATTGATTACTTTTAAAAAAATCAAATTCAATAATTAAATTGATGATTTCTTTATTTGATTATTTCATAAAACACCTCCTTGTTTTATTAACTAGTTCATTTTCCCCCTTCAATTTTATTAATCTCTTAATTTGGAGAGTTTTATTTAGAAAGATTTTAGTGAAAATTAAAATAGCTAGAGAAACGAATCTTAATCTTTTATCTGTCATGGACCTTTTTTTGGCAGTTTCATAAGTCTTTTGCATTTTTAGATCATGTAATGATATACATATAATTATAAGAAACTAATTGTGTTGGAATATAGTTTATTCCCTTACCGGTTAAATTCTTCTACTTTTGAACATAGTGACTGAGTTTAAGAAATTTAAAAAGTTAGCATTAATCATAAAATTATATAATAAAAAATTCTATATTTTTTGTTAGTCAAAAAGCTACATTCTGTTCATTCATATTTAAGCCACTAGTTCTCATCTGGGCTAACATCTGATATCAAGATAATAAATTATTAACAATCTGGAAAGGTTTGATCATAAAACAGGTAAGTTATTTTCCAAAGGTATCATTGTCCATGGAGGCAATATCCTGGTTGCCACAGTCCATCCTAGTTCATCAGAGTTTACAAAGATTCACCGTGATAAAAACTGTTGAAAGACAATTTTCAATTTTATTTTTGTTTGTATTTCCAAATATTTATGTACAAGGCAAATTCTTTTGTGACTGTCCTTATCTCTTCATTGATAAAAATGCATCTTTGTAGTGGTGTGGAAGTGAGTAGGTATGTATTTAACAGTCTCTTAATACCTGCTTAAAATTATATTTAGTTTTGTGTCATTTACAGGTGGATTTGCATCATCTAAACATCACATCTTGGAATATCGTATATTATAAATAGCCATATTCTCCACATTTGCTACCATGAAAGCTCTTGTAGGATAAAGTATGATGTTTTTAGAGAATATGCAGTTTCAGGAGAGAAAAGGAAGAAATGAAAAAAAATAGGAGTAATTTAATTAATCTGGCAGTGTAGATAAACCTTCAAAATTAAATCAGCATATATTTGATACCTAACAATTTCAGTGTTAAAAAGGTGAGAACTATATGTATATATAAAAAATGAATCAAGCACAAATAAGTAATGATATAGGTCAATGATTTGTTAACTTTCCAGAAGTCTCGCACTCCCCATATCATGAATACTTTCTTCATGTAAACTACATGTAAAGTACATATAAACATGTACTTTATGGAATAGGGGAAATTCAATCTAAATTTTAACAGGTGAAAGGAAAATAATGACATAACATATTTAAGGGACAGAGAGTCCAAATGGATAAATTTGGCAAAAAAAAATTAAGAAATTATTCAAGAAAATGAAATATATATGTGTGTATGTATTTATGTATATATGCATTTATGTATGTATATATATATATGCAATATATCTATCTATAGATAGATTTGGGAAAATATGCATGTATAGAATGAATACAAAAAACTTTAAAATGTATCAAATAGAATAGGAATTACTGTGCTCAGGGGCATGATAGGAATATGAATCTTTTATCTATGAATATCCCTTTAAAAAAACTGAATATGGTATATCTCCCAGTATAATCCACCAATAAACTATGCATATTACATATACTGTGATTTTTAAGGACTTATAGAGAGAATGGCTGTTTTCCCACAAAGAGTAGCCCATATATTTAGAATCAACATTAAAAGACAGAATATGTTCCAGGAATATGGTTGTAGTCACATTGTACTATTAGCACCACATGCAATATGGTGCTATTATTAAGGACTATAGAGAGAATGGCTGTTTTCCCACAAAGAGTAGCCCATATATTTAGAATCAACATTAAAAGACAGAATATGTTCCAGGAATATGGTTGTAGTCACACTGTACTATTAGCACCACATGCAATATATTCCTCAAAGCTCATCAAGAGAAGTACATTCAGTTTGAAAGAATACAGTATTATAAGGAAATCTGAGAAAAGTATACTAAGGAAGCATGGCAAAATCACAGTATATATAATATGCATAGTTTATTGGTGGATTATGCTGGGAGATATACCATATTCAGTTTTTTTTTTTTTTTAAGGGATATTCATAGGTAAAAGATTCATATTCCTATCATGCCCTTGAGCACAGTAATTCCTATTCTATTTGATACATTTTAAAGTTTTTTGTATTCATTCTATACATGCATATTTTCCCAAATCTATCTATAGATAGATATATTGCATATATATACATACACAAATGTATATATACATAAATACATACACACATATATATTCTATGTGTTCTAAGATGATTTTATAATGAGTTATTGTTTATAGCCAGGTTAAATCTTCCTTGCTTTATGGAATAAGTAAAGAGAAGGAGGAAAAATTGTTCATGATGCAAATTGTACAGACTCTTCTGACCTAAAATAGCTAGACCTTACAAACTACCTGTCAAGAAAATGTAAATTTTTCATAGGAAAAAATATATTCAAGGTGAAAAATTGGTTGTATGAGTGTGTGTGTGTGAGTGTGTGTGTGTGTGTGTGTGTGTGTGTGTGTGTGTGTGTGTGTGTGTGTGTAAGATCTTCAAAGTATAAATTAGAATCTTACAAGATCAAGATGAAATATTCATTAATATTTTTATTTGTAAAACTCTGCTGCTTTGACCAGTAATAGAGAAAAGTACACATCATATGGAAATGTTGGAAAATAAATTGTACTTATTACTTAATTTGACAATTAATTTACTAGGGCTCCATGTGAAATAGTTCTTTCATCTCCAACTGTGATTTAATTAATATAGATGATTATTTTACTTTATATATTCTAAAATATGGTTTCCACTACAAACTAGAAATTTGTTGAGAAAGAACTAGAAAGTGGTCATTTAAAATGGTGGAAACATTGGAAAATTATCTCAAAGCTGATAGTCATAATGAACACATGTATGCAACTTACATTATAGAGAACACACTAATTTTAGAATTTCTTTTATTTCATTTTACTAAATTTCACCACATAAGATCTGCCCAAGCACTAATATTTAATTAAAAATTTGATATACCTAAATAACTTTCATTCTTTAGTCAGCATTAATGATATGCCTGAACTATTTTTTTTTCATTTTTATGATATAAAAAACATCAAAAATTCTGGCAAGAGGTTTCAAATATGTGTTTATGTACCTGTATGTATATAATACACATGTAAATTATACATAGATGCACACACAGAAAAAATATATACATATATGGAAAGAGGGGGTTTTAAAACAAAATTTTCCTTGATGTTACATTTTAAAATATGTATTATATGTTATAAATACATATGTGTGCACATGTATATATGCAAGTATATATATATATTTACAACATAATGATTATGAATATCAAGTGAGGTATAAAACAGGAAGACTTGCTCCCCAAAGGTATTCATATTATAGAGTTCCAATTGACTAGAGATTCCCAACATTTGGTTAGATCTTCTAAATACTTTTCCTTATAGATGACATATCCTAAGTATATTAAGCCCTGGGATACTTCAGAGTCTCCTAAGTGAAATCTATAATCCCTGAAAGGAATTTGGTCTATCTATCCATGTGGGGCAAAAACAATTAATGAACACCTATTTTATTTCAGATTATTCTATATAGTTGGTTTGGCAACCTATAAAGCTAATCTCACAGTGTGTATAGACACAGGCAAAGTACACATAGGAAATGAAAAACAAGTTGGGAAATTCAACAAAGGACAGTGAGTGTTCTGGATTACCTTTGGTAAATTGAAGTTCCTTTAATGTCCTCAAATTGGGGGTGCTTGCTTGGAGTCTCATAAGTACCAGGTAAAACCAAAACCCTAGATATCACTGTTACCCTCATGTTCCCATGATTTAGGAACAAGCAAAGCCAAAAAAAAAAAAAAAAAAAAAAGAAGAAGAAGAAGAACTAAAATGAACCTTGCATATGACTCTCTATTTTTTTAATTATAGCTGTAAGAGCTTCCTATTACTATTAATCACTTTTTTTTTTGCTTTAGCTAGTCTTATACAATAATGGAAACCTTAACTAACATTGTTTTTGTTTTTTTTCTTTTACAGCTTATTTCCTAAGCTAAATTTGCTTACTTACCTTTTATTTGATGCACCAAATTAAAACAATAATTGCCATTCATTAGATCTAATCTGAGAGTTAGGTGTTTTATATTTTTGAAGGAAGAAAACAAACATTTATTAAATGCCTATTATTTTGTAGTTATTATGCTAAATATTTTTTTAAAATATTACATTCTTTAAAAAATATTGCCTTCAAAGAACAACATTCTTAAAATGTAGAGGCTACTATAATCCCTATTTTATAGAGGAGGAAACTGAAGCAGATAGAAGTGACTTGTTCAGGGTCACATAGCTAATAAGAGTCTGAAGGTAGATTTGAACTCAGATCTTCTTGACTCCAGGCTCAGCACTCTATCGAATATACCACCTTGACTGCCCTAGCTATGCCAATATTCATTATAGCTTATTCATTGAGATTATGTCATTTTGGCGAAAAGGGGGAAAACAAAGAGTTAGGTTGTTAGTGAAGAAATGGAGATAGAGAATGAAGTAAGCTGAGGACATGCCTTTAAAAAATCAGCGAATTAAGTATTTATTAAACTCTTACTATATACAAAACACCTGATATAAAGAAGAGGAGAAGGGCATTGTCTTGGCTAGGCTTTGATCTCCCAAAGTACCTATTACACCGTTTTTCACAAAACAAAAATTTGATATAGAATTTCACAAGTTATAAAATTCTTTCTCCCCCCAAATCCCTTTGATATAGATAATGGATCTTTCAAAATGCCTATTTTATAAATAAAGAAATTGAGATTTAGGAGGTTAATATAGTTTAATTCAACAAATATTTATTAAGTGTTGGACATATAAAAATAAAAACAGCCCAGTCCCTTCATTCAAAGAACTTATACTCTGCTAGAGAATTATATTCTATAAGGTCACATACCTAGTAAGTGGTGGAACTAAGAATAGAACAGCAATATTCTGAGTAAATGTTAGTGCAAGTAATGGTAGAATATTAATTATTTTTCTTTATTTTAAAAAATCTAAGTGGACTATGACTGAGAACAGGTTTAGTCCTGCACCAATACGATACATAGAGCCCCTAAGAATTTATTTGCATAGAGTCTTAACAATCTCAGACTAGCTCTTTTGTAATTTGCATAATGACTCAGAAATAATTATTTGGCTTAAATGTTGCTTCAGTGCAAAGAAGTCACTCTGTACACTCAAGATCTAGATTGTTTAGAATGACTCCTGTTCCTGGAAGCAGCAATTGTCTATAAATCTTTTTTTTTTTTAATCAGTCCTTTTTCTCTTTTTTCTGATACTCTATTTCATTAAAAGCACTAATGATATTACTTCACCAGTTTACATAAAGTGTCAAATCTTTACCTTGTTTTAAAATTAAAAGATGTGTTTGTCAACTTCTCTGTCACTGAACAGATTTTGTCTTCAATAAACCTTGAGGTTTACATTCATTGATGCCATAAAAGACAGATTTCCAAGCAAAGCCTCTGAAAAATGTTAACAATTCTTTAATTATTTTAAAATTTTCTATTTTCGTATCATTACTTATTTGATTCCTCTTATTTTTACTTACATTGGATTTCTAGGTCAGAAGCATGAATTTGAGTAGCTCTTAAAATTAACTCATTTATTCTATTAGAAGATATATTAATAATTAATATTATATACTCATACATAAATGTCATCAACTTCAAAATTTGTAAATTTTTGCTTATTCTTTTATATTTCATTCCAGGTTTTGAGAAGCCTTATCCTAAATTGCTTTTCCACTGATAAGTCAGGTCCAAAGACTTTGGCTATATCTCATCTCAGGGGTAACACTGGGGGATCAAGGGTCCTCTGATTCTATCAGTTTGAGTCCCTATCAGTGTGTTTATGTCTAAAATTATCAGTTGAATGTCAATTTATTCAAAAACTCTTAAGTAGGTTTTATTAATTACATTTTGTCTTTAAAAAATGTTCTGCTATGTCTATAATATATTCTTCCATTCATACATAATATCAGAAAACTAGTAGTACAAGCTCAAGTGAAAATGCATGATAAAAGGTAACTCACAAATCTTGGTTCCTAGAAGTCTTTTTCTCCTTTTCTTAGTTTTTTTCCAAGAATTTCCATTAGGCATTTTATAGTTTCTTTACTACACTACTTGTAAAGTCATAAGTTCAGTCTGTTCTTAGTGCTCATTTGTATAATAAAAGAACGAGGCAAGAATACAAATCAAAAAGTAAATACAATTGCAATCCTGATGGGTCAGTGCTAAGGTAGAGCTTCTGATCCTTCAAGTCCCTTTCCTCCCATTTATGGGATCACCAATAATTTCTACTTAAGCATTGTGCATCTGTTTCCATCTGTTCTTGGTTCCAGATACAAATTCTCCTACCAAATGGTCTACGGGAACTACTAATATATCAATGGGGAAGAAGGGATGAGAAGTCCAAGATCTTCTAAATCCTTTGAAACTTGGAATATCCTTGTCTATCCAAAGCAGGATGGAAGGGAAGAGACATAACAAATTTGTCAAAAATATAAACCAACTCTCTTAATAATTTATAGATTAACTCCAAGGAGTAGCCAAGTTTCCTTGGTCTACCAAATGTAATAGATGATTCTTTCTTATTTCTTGTGCAACAATCAAGATTGAAGTTGTATGAACTATTTATTGGTTGACTCAAGGGTTCAACTAGTAAGATATTAAGCATATGGAATAGTTTAAACTCCTCTCATATACTCTGAATGCAAGTTTTTGCAAATTTGATTTCAATTTGTCATGCACTGTTCAAACCAATGTATCAAATCCATGTTTATCTAATTTCTCAGTTGAACCAACACAATTGGCTAAGTAAAACATCTTTCAATAACTGACTTCAACTGATTTTTCCCATTGAATTAATATATACTCTGCCTTTACATTGCCTAAAAGCTGGATTTTCAAAGTCTTGTCACTTTTTAAAACAATATGATAAATTATTTCTTTGGTGATGTTGGAATATTTCATAATTCAGCAGTGTACTCTGTCCTTTTAGTTGGAGCTTTTGGAGATTATGCTTTAATGTAGTTTAATGAATCTGTATTATATATTCATATTGACAATTAAAATTTATCCATGTATTTATATCTGGAACCATAATTTCAGGAACTAAATTAATATGTTTTATGTTAATCCCCTAAATATTACACTAATTTAAAACTCAACGGGCCTTTTCTTTAGGTCTACCTCCTTTCCCAAATAATTATTCTGCATCCTTAATTTCTTTTAAAAAATGTTTTATAACTTCCTTGTAATTAGGAAAATGAATACCTATGGGTAATAAATAAATGAATGAATAAAATATTTTTAAAACCTCTTAATCAGATAATTATTTGTACCATAATTTTTTTATCTTTTTTTTTTTTTTTTTTTTTTTACTATCAAGAAATGTATGTAGAAAATACTGAGTGAAGAATTTTTGTTTTGGCATTTTATGTCATTTGTCCTGCTAATGGTTTCCCTAGTTCTGGAAAGCAATGATGATCATTGGATGAGAAAATTGATTATTATCCTATTTCAGTCTCTCAAATCACAATTTAGGTTTGGAATATTAAAGATGCACAAGTATTTTCCTGTTAATCTTTCTTGTGAGATTTTAAAATTAGTCTCTTCAACCATCCCTAGGGGTGCTATTTTTTTTTTTCTTAATGGAATCAGCTGGAGATTTTTTCACAATCTCTTTTATATCACAATTGATCATTTCAATTATTCCTTTTACATTCTTCACTGCACAACATGTTGCAACTTCTCTGCTTATATTAATGTATTATTTTATATTAACTTAATTTTTGTTTTGATTTAATTTCTTATGTCTATGAATATATTTGTCTTGAATTTTTGTAAGATTATATTAAGCAGAGTTTCTTTGAATTTGCTTTTCTAAGCATGCACATAAGCACTTCCAAATAAATAATTTTCTGTAATTTTTAATAAATAATTTTGTGATGATGATAATAATTATAATTGTTGTACCATGACAGCTGTAGATCAATGTCTGACTTTTTATTGTACACAAGGATCTATTGTGATGCATATAGAGCAGAACTGATATCCTTACTCATGAAACTGTTGAAAAGTCTGTTCTCTATTCATCTTAAATTCTCATAGCACAGATTATCATAATTAATAAATCTTATTATTGGCTATAAAAGAGAAACATCAGCAATCATACCCTAAATGTTAATCTGATTGGATACAATATAATCATCTTACATTATAATTATAATGTATTTGATTAGAAAATAAAGATCACACTGGAATTTGCCTAGTACAACCTTGGGAGTGATTAAAATATGCTTATTTCAGTACCCTTAGACAATATTTCCCTGTTACAATTCATCTTTTAATCATATAAAGATAACTAATCCATTATCCCTAAAATATCTTTCACCAAAATATTTTATTTATGATATTTCAGAATGATTCATGATTTTATTTAGCTATAAGTATCAGAATACAAACAGTAATTGGAAAATTTACACATGTCCTTTGCAAATTATCTATGAAATGAGTTTTTCTACACCCAAAATTATTAAAGAGAATGGAAAAAATTAAAACCTGTTAAAGGCCTTGAACTGGACATTATATTTATATGATCTTGAGTAACAATAAGCCTCAGTCTTTACCTCAGAGATTAAAAAAAAAATTATCATCCAGGTTTATAATAATTTTGCTCTTAATGTATAGTAATAAAATGACTTTTGATGAACACCAGTGATTAAAAATTGAAGTCATATACTTGCCTTCTTGTCTGGTTAGATCACCTCCAGTGATCTGTAGAGATCTGGCTTTTTATAAGGGCCCAATATATGTTTCTGTTTGTTACAAGCCGTTGTGGTCATACATTGCTGCTTCATATGTCAGGGTCCTTAAAATCTCATACTTTTCCTTTCCTTGTCCTCTTTCATCTTTTTTCTCTGGAGAGATTATTATAATTTACACTATACTGGAAGGAAATTCAGCCCTCCAGTCATGATTTGAAGTTAGCTACCTCTCTTTTCAATCTGGAAAAAAAATACAACTTTTAGTGCTATTACATTCATAATAGGATAACATCTATGCATTCTCCATCTCATATCTTTTCAGCAATAAGTTGCCTCATAGGCATAATTCTGATAACAATCAGTTTTGCTTGAATGAGTGTATGCTTAATGAAGACTAGTAATTACATAGAAGAAAAAATGTGATTCAGTGGAAAGAGCTCTGATTTTGTAATTAGAGAATTTTAGTTATGATGCCAGATCTTCCATAGAACTTGGGAAACACATTTAATCACTCTGAGCTTTAACATCATCATTTTCAAAAATGAAGATGAATAGAGGTTATAAGCTTTAAGGTACTTTAGCTACCAAAAATCTGCAATAATAATCCTAGGACATCTCCATTGCTTTTGATGTAATTTTCGTAGCAAAAGAAGAGCACAAAACTATAACAATGGATATGATTTGGTTAAAGGATATCATGATCTACAGTTGATCCTCTAGTGTTCTCCCAAATCTGTGTTTCTTAGATGGAATTCCGGTGTCCAGGTTTTGATGTTTTGGGGTTTTCTCCCATAAAAAGCTTTCTTGCTTCTGTCTCTGTGAACAATTTGGTTTTAGAGACATTTCAGATAGTTTAGATATGAGAAATGGTCAATCTATCCCTAACATGCTTATGTATAAATATGTTATATACAAACATAGTCATATTACTTTTCTGCCTAAAAATCATGTAGTGTCTCCTTATTGTCCATTAAATAAAGGTATAACTTCTCTTTTTAGAATTTAAGAATTTCCACAATCTGGATGGAATCATTTTTCAGTTATATCCAATTCTGGACACTGGAATGGTTTGCCATTTCCTTCTCTATCTCATTTACCATATGAAGAAACTGAGACATACAGGATTAAGTGATTTGTCCAGAATCACAGAATTAGTAAGTGTCTGAGGCCTGATTTGAATTCTCTTCCTGACTAGGCCCAGCACTATATCCACTATGCCAATTAGCTTCTCTTTCTACTCTTACCACAAACTATTATCTTACAGATAACTTTCATTCAACCAAAATGGACAGCCCTATATCTACTGAATGCACACTATGCTATCAGCTTTTTTCCTTTCTTCAGATTGATCCATTTTCTTGGTATGATAGCTCTTCTTATGCTTGTATTTCCTTATTCAAATGTCATTTCTCCCATAAAGTTTTCTATGATGTCTTTATTCACTAAAAGTTATTCTTTAAAGTATTACCTCATCTACCAGATTGGCTAAAATAACAGGAAAAGAAAAGGATAAACATTAGTTGAGATGTGGGAAAACTGGGGACACTAATGCTTTGTTGATGGAATTACAAAGTAATCCACCCATTCTGGAGAGCATTTGGGAACTATGTCTAAAGGGTTATTGAATTGTGCATACTAGGTATCCTAAAGAGATCATAAAAGAGGAAAAGGACCCACATATGCAATAATGTTTGTAGCGGCTCTTTTTGTGGTGGCAGGAAATAGAAATAGAGGGGTTGCCTATCGACTGGGAAATGGCTGAATAAGTTATGGTATATGAACATAATGAATTGGTATTGTTCTCTCAGAAATGATGAACAAGCTGATTCCAGAAAAGAATGGAAAGACATATGAACTGATGTTGATTGTGAGAGAACCAGGAAAACATTGTCAACAGTAACAGCAAGATTATATAATGAAAAATTATGATAGACTTAGTTCTTCTTCTCAGCAATACAGTGATCCAAGTCAATTCCAGTAGGCTTGGAATGAAAAATGCCATCCACATCCAAAGAGAGAACTGTGGAGACTGAATGCAGGTTGCAACATACTATCTTCACTTTTTTCTTTTTTTTTTCATGTTTTTTCTTTTTATTCTGAATTTTCTTTCACAACATGATTAAAAAGGAAATAAGCTTAAAATTATATATGTGTGTGTGTGTGTGTGTGTGTGTGTGTGTGTGTGTGTGTGTATAAAACCTATATCAAATTGCTTGCTTTCTTGTGGAGGAGAAGCTAAGAAAGAGAGGGAGAAAAAAATTTGGAAGTCAAAATCTTACAAAAATGAGTGTTGAAAACTCTCTTAATAGGGAATTGGAAAAAAAAATAAATAAGTTCCTCTCCAAGTTCAAAGCATAATAAAAAAATAAAATTTATTCTCATTAAAATTCATGTAAGAATTTGGTAGCTCTTTAAGACAATTAAAATCTATTGCTCCATATTAGAGCTATTTGTATTGATTTCTTGTTTCCCTCTTAAAAGCTCTGTGACAGAACTTGGCTATTCCACAGAATTTACCCATTCCACAGAAATTACCAATTCTAGAACTTATCTATTTACACAGTGGGCATTCTAAAAAGGTTTTTTATTGTTAGTGTTACTGAGGAATAGAAGAGGGAAATGAAGAAAAAGAAAAGCAAAAACAAAATCAGAAAGACTTGTCAGAAATGAAGGGGAAAATATCAGGGAAGTAGGGGTAGCTAACAGCATTAAATGTTTCAGAGGCCAAGAAGAATAAAATTAAAAACTGAAAAAGGAACATTTGAGCTGGTGATTAGAAGGTTTTTACTGGTCATTTTACAAAGAACAGTTTCAAGAGATGATAGAAACCAACTATGAGATGCTGAGCAATGACTTGGTGTTGAGGAAGTAAAAAAGCATTGAATTTGTTTCCATGAAGTTTGGCAGAGAGAAAAATAATGACTTTTAGTTTCCAAGCTCAGACAAAATGATATTCAAGGAAAATAACTTGCTGATATTATTAAAGAATCTTTGTTAATTAGTCAAGCACAGGAAAATTCTCTCCCAGCTTGGAAAATCTTAACTTTTTTTGTTCTTAATTAGAAACATATACTTTGAAAAAATAGACATACATAATTCATGCTCATCTTTGACAAAAAAATAGAATAAATTGAGTAGAAATATTATGGACATACAAAATATAATCCAATAATCAGTAGAATATATTGTTCATTAAAAGTAAGTTATTACAAAGTAACTTTGTTCTTTTATGAAATAATATTAGCTTTATATCTTTTACAATGCATCTTTATTACTTCAAAGTTTTTGACATTTTCTTGTGTAATTTTAGACAAATATAAATATGGTATATATTTGTAGTTGGTTGAACAACAAATACAAAAATAGTTTTAATCAATTTTTCAGTTAAAATTTTATTGTCTTTCCCTCCCATCTTCCCCCTCCCCAATGTAAAAAAAAAAATTGTACAAATATGTACATTGAAGCAAAACAAATTCCCATATTGGCCACATGCAAAAATGTATATCCCATTATGTATTTGAGTTCATTTTATCAAGAGACAGGAAGCATTCTTTATCATCAGTCCTTTGAATGATGCTATGTCTTAGCCAAAGTAAATAAAATATTTACTCTACTATTTGTTCCTGGTTCATTCATTTTACTCTACCTCAGTGCTTTTCAAGTATTCTCAGATTAGTTTACATCTTATGTTTGTTTGTATTTTTTATTGCCAATTCTAAGAAGGACTTTTTTTTAATGCTACAAATATCTTGGATCACAAAATCTCAGATATTAAAGTATCTTTTACCCCAAATTCAACTAGATAAAATTCTTGATAAGTATTTATTTAACCTTTATCAGAAGACTTTCCAGTGTACAACTCAATTATCTCTTATTCATTTACATAGTTTTTATTGTCAGGAAATGTCCCTTTACATCAAGCCTCCTTTTTTTCTACAAGTGCACTTATTAATGCAAAATAGTCCCACACTAAACAAGCCTAATCTCTCTTCAACATGGCAACACTTCAAAACTATGACCATAGAGATTATGTCCAGTGCTCCCAAAATCTTCTTTTTCCCAAGATAAACATAAGATCAAGTCCTTTAGAAAAAAGAATATTTTGTGGAGAGCAATTGATCTGAGGAACCTGAGGCTTAAGAGACTTTACATGACTTGTCTAAAATCATAGAGATAATAAATAGGAAATCTGTGTTTCAAACAGTTCTTCCAACGCCATAACCAGTATTCGTCCTCCTAGTACAAGATTTGGTCACCTTCCATTTATTTCAAATAGTTTCCATACAGCATAATTTCTGTATTTTTTATCATCTTGTTTCTCCTTTCCCTGGCTAAATTTCAGCTCAAAATGTGACCTGATCAGCCTAAAGAAGGAATTATGCTTCCCTTATCCTAATCAATATTATCCCTATTAAATTTCATCCAATCAAATTTTTTAAGATCTTTTTTAGACCCTGACTCTCTTATCTAGAATGATATCTATTTGTACCATCTGCAGAATTAATAAAGACACTATTTATTCCCTCATCTAAATCACTGATAAAAATGACAAAGAGCATATCTCTGGAAGCATAACTTCTTTTAATTTGACAATCAGCCAGTAACAGAAAATGATTACCTATTTAAATCCAATTGTTCAACTAATTCCAAATTGACCTATCTGTATCTATGTCTTGTCTACATATTTTCCATCTCAAACAAGATAGTGTGGGGAATTTTATCAAATACTTCACTGACATCAAGGTATACTCTGTTTGCATTTTCCTGATCATCAAAAAAAAAAAAAAAAAAAAGATATAGCATCAGTCTGATATGATTCCTTTAATATAACGTTGCAGGCTCTAACATTCATTGTTTTCTTTTCTACAAGGAACTGTATATTTCGAAATCTCAATAATTAAAATATCACAGAATCACAACTTACTATGAAATAGAATGCAGATAATATCTCTTTCTCTTCCTTGGAAATTATAAGATTGATCCTTCTTCCATCTTTGTTCCTCTCTTTTTCTCTGCAATTAAAAAGACATTATTGGCAGTTCTGCAGCAACAAAATACTTTTAAAAAAAATTTTTTAGTGCCATATGACACAATTCATCTGGTTCTGATTACTTCATTGAGTCCAGCTCAGGCTTTTAAAACCATTCCACATCTATTTGATTTCTAATGCCCTATAGATATTCTTTATTTTTTTTTCTAGTCTAAGAATAATTATCCTTTTAAGATATTACAAAAGTTATCGAATAGCTCTCTGTGCTTTTCAATTTCACCATCATGTATACTCAGAAAAATAATTCTTCTTTGAGATTTATCTTGTCCCATTATAACAATAACAACAAAAACAAAAACCCAAACAAAACAAAAGCCTTTTTGTTCTCATTAGCATTCACAATCAGTAACAACTGTCAAACTCCTCATACCCTCCCTTCACCTCCCAGCTTATTTTGAAATTTAAAGTTACTGAGTTTTTTTTTTTTTAGTATCATAACAATGTTTAACATTTATCTTCTTCTGCTACCTGCCCTATTTCTATCATCTATATTTATATTTTTAAAAATGTAAATTGATAAATGTATTTCCTAGGTAGTCATATTAGTCTCTTTACATGGGTCCCTATTTTTCTTCTTTGATATAATAATGTAATGACCGCGTATTTAAAGTCAGCCGGAGTCAGGAATTCAGGTTAAGGGAAAAATCTTCAATATTTATTGAAGTGAAGAGGTGAATAAAGATTGCTATAGCAAATATAGGCAAGAAAGATTGTGATAGCAAATATAGGCAGTTGCGACAGGAAGCCAGCTAAGAGAGAGCGACGCGAGCCGAGCCAACCATGGCAATGGCCGTCCCAAAGGTCTCTCCTCCCCTTCCTTTTCCACTCCCCTGCCTCCACCCACCAAAATCGTCATTTCCTATACAACACATCAGGACTTGCACAAAGAGCGGGTGGGGGCCATTCTTTCTCCAAGCTTACATATTAATAGAGTATGGTCCAATTACTATTTAGCCTCATGTGCTTGGGACCTCAGTGCATCAACTCAAGCCTCAGCCCATTACATCTCCCGCTTTCTTTTGTTTTAGAACACAGGTGATCATGCCATCCCTGACTCTTCAGGGAGGTCAGAGCCCCCAAGGGGAGGTGATCACACCCTCCCTGATTTCTCAGGAAAGGAGGTGAAAGCACCGAAAAGGAAGTGATCACGACCCCCCTGACTTCTCAGGAAGGGAGGTGAAAGCACTAAAAAGGAGATAATCACGCCCTCCCTGACATCTCAGGAAGGGAGATGAAAAGCACCAAAGGGAAGTGGGGGTTGCTAGCAGGTTTCTGGGCTCAAGGGTCTTATTATGCACAAACCCATCAGCATGGGAACACATAGCACATAGCACATAGCAACAACGCAGAGGCTATTAGTGATGACTCTCCCCACAGTCAGTGCAGGCTTGATGTGGTGTAACAAACATGAATTATACACCCAAGTAACGGTATAACAAACAATATAAATCAACATTGTGTTATAAAAGATTGCCAAAAGTCCTAGAAGGAGAGTATGTAAACAGCAGTCACGCATACACCTCTATGGCAGCCAAGAGATAGTCCAAAACCAGTCTATTGTCCATTGCTTCACATATCAGGGAATCCAATGATCCCCCCAAGTTTTTGAAGTCCAGCAAAAGTCTTTTTATGTCTTAGGGAATCCAATGATTCCAGCAGATTTTGAAGTCCTGTAACAGTCTTATCATTTCTCAGAAAATCCAATGATTCCTGAGGGCTTTCAAGTCTTATGTCTCAAAGAATCCAATGATTCCTGAGGGATTTAAAGTCCTACAACAATCTACTGTCTCAGAGAATCCAATGATTTCTGAGGGTTTTGAAGTCCAATGATTTTCTATGTCCATGAGTCAAACGCCATAACTGCCACACTCTTTCAATGGTGAGCACAATCAGCAACAGAACCACCCGAAGTTTCTTGGGTCTTCTCCTTCGCTTCAAGGGTCTGCTCCGTCTCTCTGCGATGGACAAGGCGAATACGGCTCGTTGGCACCCATCTGATTCCTTCTCCACCTGTAGAGATACAAGCAAACCCTCTCCCCCAAGCAGTTAGCCTATCTGGTCCCTTCCATTCACCACTTTCTGGGTCTCTCCACATCACCTGGCGATTATCTAAAGATAGTGGAGCTGCTCGCACTGGACATTGCCCTTCCGGTGGGTTATAAAACCTGTTTGCCGGAGCCAGTGCATCTTTGTCAAAAATCAAGAAGTTAATAGTATAAAGTGCTAGATTTAGAAGCTCTCTAGGGTTACCCGTGGCGCCCCCTTTCTTTTGTTTTTGGAGCAGCATCTTAATATCTCTGTTTCTCCTCTCTACTATTGCCTGTCCTTGAGGATTAAAGGGCATGCCAGTGGTGTGTAAAATCTTATACTGTGCACAAAAGTGTGCAAAATGTTTGGAGGTGTATGCAGGACCATTGTCTGTTTTTATTGCTTGTGGCACACCCATAATGGCAAATGCTTGCAGGAGGAATTCAGTGACCACTCGGGCTGTCTCTTTTGCTGCTGGTATGGCAAAAGTGAATCCTGAAAAGGTGTCTACCACAACATGGATAAAAGACAGACGACCGAAAGATTTATAATGGGTCACATCCATTTGCCAGATTTCATTGGGTCTCAAACCACGAGGGTTCTTCCCTGGAGGCAGTGTAGGAGCATGGAAAGGAAGGCAAGCTGTACAGCTTTTTACTATGCTCCTAGCTTCCTCTTTTGTAATCCCAAATTGTAAACGCAAAGCTCGAGCAGCCTGATGGTACTTAGAATGGGATTCCTGGGCCTCCTGAAATAAAGGTGTACTGGCTAACATAGTTAAAAGGCTATCTGCCTTTGAATTCCCATCAAAAATAGGGCCTGGGAGTCCACTATGTG
This sequence comes from Antechinus flavipes, assembly GCF_016432865.1. Taxonomy (NCBI): domain Eukaryota; kingdom Metazoa; phylum Chordata; class Mammalia; order Dasyuromorphia; family Dasyuridae; genus Antechinus; species Antechinus flavipes. Next base: position 412,219,204 of record NC_067398.1, on the reverse strand, counting down.
AGTGGACATGCAAGATATAAATCTTACCTGGATGTTTTCTCACTTGCTCCTGAAGTTCCTTAAAAAGTTGATATATATTAGAAGCTGCAAATTTTATTTGGGCTGTGGCAATTCTTTGTACCACACCTACTGAATAGGCTGAATCAGATATTATATTTATGTCTCCTGGGTAATAAGTGAGAGCTAACATGATCGCATACAATTCGTTCTGCTGAGTGGACTGAAAAGGAGTTCTGACTACTCTCTTTATGGTTAAATCATGAGAGTATACAACACAAATATTGTGTTTGGATGCATCTGTAAAGATAGTTGGTCCTTTAAGAGGAACTTTAGAAACTTTTTCTTCAAGAATCCATCGCCAATTATGTAAAAGTCTGGTTATCTTTAATGGAGACCCATGTATAAAATTAGGAGCCATGGCTAATAAAATTTGCCACTCTGGGATGGTCTCACAACACACATTAATTTGTGTATTGGTGTAAAAGGTGTATATCTTATCAGGTCTTGCCCCAGATAATTGTACTGCTCGCTTAATGGCCTTTAACAAAATTCTAGCCACAAGCACTGGGTAAGAAGTAAGGCTTTGTTCTGGTTGTGCCGGGAGGTTCACCCACTCTATCACACTGTCTCCTTGATGAAGGACTGCTGTGGGTGCCTCTTGTGTGGCAAAAACTGTTGTTTCCAAGGGTTTTTGAGTGACTCTCTCAACCACATTGGATAAAGCCAGTTCAACTTCTCTCAAAGCCTCTTGAGCTTCTTTTGTAAGCTGGCGTGGTGAATTTAAAGCACTGTCTCCCCTTAAAATATCATATAATGGTTGTAACTGATAGGTAGTCAAGCCTAACACTGGTCGCATCCATTGGATATTTCCTATCAATTTCTGAAAATCATTTAAGGTGTTTAGCTTCTCTGTTCTTAAGGACAGTTTTTGTACTGTAAGCACCTTAGGGTATACTTCATATCCTAAATATTGAAAAGGAGCATGTCTTTGAATTTTCTCTTCAGCTATGTATAATTTGTAGTATCTTAGTGTTTCTATGGTCTTTTGCAGACATGTTTCTAGCATTTGTTCCTCAGGTGCACATCCCAATATATCATCCATATAATGTAATAGTATTACTTTTGGAAATGCTTTTCTTATTGGAGCAAGAGCAGCAACAACATACATTTGACACATAGTGGGGCTGTTTTTCATTCCCTGTGGCAAAACTGTCCATTCATATCTTTTATAAGGCTCAGCTAAGTTAACACTGGGCACTGAAAACGCAAATCTTTTCATATCCTCCTTATCCAGAGGGATAGAATAGAAACAATCCTTAATATCGATGACCCAAAGAGGCCACTCTCTAGGCAATTGAGTAGGAGATGGAAGTCCAGGCTGAAGAGTTCCCATAGTTTCCATCTGTTCATTTACTTTTCTTAAATCAGTGAGCATCCTCCATTTTCCTGATTTCTTTTTTACAACGAACACTGGGGAATTCCAAGGACTTAGAGAAGGTTGTAAATGTCCTTGTTCAAGCTGTTCCTGTACTATATCTAATAAGGCCTGAATTTTATTGCTACCTAAGGGCCACCGTTCTATCCACACTGGTGTATCAGTTTTCCATTGGATAGGAACAGGTGAAAGTGTTGGCAGGCCTTCAACAGCAGCCCTGCTTAAAAAACCGAAGTACTCATTTTTAACCCTAATTGTTGTAAAACATCTCTTCCCCGATTGATGGGGAGTTTTTCAACTATAAAAGGAGTAAAAACTCCTGTTTTGCCTTCAAAAGTCCATCTCATAGGGGCAGCACTAACTTCAGCTGCTATTGATCCTCCTACTCCAGACATATAGGTGTCTGCTTTAATCTTTGGCCAGTGACTGGGCCAATTGGCACCTCTAATGACTGTACGATCTGCACCTGTGTCTACCAATCCTTCCAATGGTAGGCCATTTATATAGATAGTGAGCATAGGTCGGTCAGCTGTTACAGCTGCTGTCCAGTAAATTCCTGGATTTTGTGGTCTGGAGTCAGAACCTGGGTGACTATCACCAGGTTGCTTATTAGGATTCTGTATGAGTAAACCTGATGCTACTACTTCTCCTGGGTGATAAGTCACACATTGTCTACCTGTATTAGTGACTGGGATATTATCTACACATTCCCCAGTTTCCCATATCAGTGTGTGGATGGACACTGTTCTGTACGTACAAAAAGGGGGTGAAATGGTCAAGCCTACTGTGCCTGGAGGTAGGGGATCCATAGGCTGGAGAGGAACAGATTTCACCTCTCCAGGGGGTATCTCAGTTGTCCCAGCTGCATACAGCTCTATTCTCCCCAATTGTAATTCCCTTCTGCCATCAGGTTGCTTCCTGGCTGGTTGACTGTGTAATCCCCTTCTCCCATCATATGGCTTTCTGGCTGATTGGTCATGTCTGGGTATTGGCCTTCTAGGCCCTCCCTGGGTGCACCATTGGCTGCCATCATGCCCCAAGTGTTTTTTGCCTTGGGCCCTGGGGCTGGGCCCCTCATCCCGTTTCCCTGAATCTGTCTTCATTCTGAGGCCCAATGGAAGCCTCTGTTGCATTTTGGACATGGGGTTTGGGGTCTTGTTCTCCCACCTTGTTTTCCCATTCTATCTCTATACCAACATTGAGCTTTCAGATGCCCTACTTTTCCACACTGAAAGCATCTACGAGTCTCTCTCGAAGTCCCTTGCCAAGAGGGATTCTGTCTTCCCATGTTTGGATTTTGGGAAGTCTGCACCATAGCCTGGGTATAAAAGGCACCTGTGCCCACTGTGGCACAGCGTCTTATGATCTCCTCTAAAGGAGCATCCCTGCGCAGTCCTAGTATAATTCTTCTGCAAACCTCATTAGCATTTTCCTTAGCAAGCTGCCTTATCAAAACGTCTGTTATTAGATTTTCTCCATTTGTTCTTGTGATAGCTGTCTGCAAGCGTCCCACAAAGTCAGCAAAGGGTTCATTTGGCCCTTGTGTTATTTTTGTGAAGGCCCCCCCCCTTGTCGTCTTTACTGTGGAGGGAAGCCCACGCTTTGATAGCATTAGCAGCAATTTGCTCATATGCTGCTACAGAAAAATTAATTTGTGCTGCGACATTTGCATAAGGACCTGTACCTGTAAGTAGGTTATAGGTGATTGCAGCATGAACTCCACTTTGACTATTTTGTTGGGCTTGTATCCTACAGAGCTCACTATATTCAGAAAGCCACAAGTAGTTTTGTCCAGGTTCTAGGCATATTTTTGCTATCGATTTCCAGTCATCAGGGGTCAAGATTTCAAAAGACAAATTTTGTAATAGCATCTTAACATAAGCTGATGTAGCCCCATAAAGAGTGCAAGCTTTTTTCAGGTCTTTGAGGATATCTATATCAAAAGGAGAGTATCTTCTACTTTCTTGACCTGAAGAATTAAACTGTTGAATAACTGGAAAAATGTGGTGTTGGATTTCCAATACATTTCTCCCTTCTTCTTTGGCCTTAATTAGTCCCTTTTGCAATCTACTCAAAGGAACAGCTGGACGCTGGGGGGGAGGTGCTGGATGCTGGGGGGGAGGTGCTGGTGCTGTCACTGCCCCCCCCCCACTACCCCTCCTCCCTCCATCCCGGAGGGTGGAGTTGATGGAGGAGAGTCAATTACCTGCTCCTCAGGTGGGGTTGAAGCTGCCTCAGATTCACCCCGCCCTTGAGCCTCACTTAAGTCTTCATGCCCTGTGGGGATATGGCCATTAATCTGTTCTTTGTCTTCCTCCTTTATCTCAGACTTCCGCATTTGGCCATTCTTAGAGTTTTTTCCTTTTATCCTAGAACTTATACCGTATTTTAAGGCCAACTGTATCGTATTGTATAAATAAAATGCCTCGAAGGGAACTGACTGAGGACCGTTTTCATTGTTATATGCGGAGATCTGTTGACCAACCAATTTCCAGTTATCTAGAGAGATTTGCTCTTCCTCTAAGAACCAAAGGGAGGTGCGTTTTAATATAGCCAGAAGTTTGGCTGCATGTTCCCAAGTTACAAGTAGCCCTTGCTCTTCTATCAGCTTAATCAGGCTTTTTATAGCACCACTCCTGGGTGGGGCTGGAGGTGGGGAGGTTGGGGTGGGGGATGGAAAATCTTTACCTAGGATCTGTCCCATTTCAGCCAAAAAAGTTACTGCTTTAGTCTTTAAGAAAATAAGTTCCCTGTTTGTCTTATACTCACCTAAGTTCCTGGTCACTGGAGACTTCTTCAGTGAAAGTAGGGTCCTTGGGCCCCACGTTGGGCGCCAAATGTAATGACCGCGTATTTAAAGTCAGCCGGAGTCAGGAATTCAGGTTAAGGGAAAAATCTTCAATATTTATTGAAGTGAAGAGGTGAATAAAGATTGCTATAGCAAATATAGGCAAGAAAGATTGCGATAGCAAATATAGGCAGTTGCGACAGGAAGCCAGCTAAGAGAGAGCGACGCGAGCCGAGCCAACCGTGGCAATGGCCTTCCCAAAGGTCTCTCCTCCCCTTCCTTTTCCACTCCCCTGCCTCCACCCACCAAAATCGTCATTTCCTATACAACACTTCAGGACTTGCACAAAGAGTGGGTGGGGGCCATTCTTTCTCCAAGCTTACATATTAATAGAGTATGGTCCAATTACTATTTAGCCTCATGTGCTTGGGACCTCAGTGCATCAACTCAAGCCTCAGCCCATTACATAATAATATTATTTATTATTTGTATATCATTGCACTAATTGTTCCTTATGTCTGAAATGCACTCCCTCATAACTCTGACTCTTTGAATCCTTAATTCCCTTCAAGAGACAGCATAATACTTAAACTGACATTACTGACATTGCATGACTTTCTTGAGAATTAACTTGTAGTTATTTTCCATATGTTTTATATCTCTATAAGTATGATTTTCTCTTCTGGCAAAAAGAGTAAATTCTTTAAGAGCAGGATATAGTTTGCTTTTGTCTCAAAATTATATTTTTGAAGGCATAAAATGAAATATGAAATAATACAAAGGAAACCAGTTATGTTGAAATAAAGTTAATTCCTTCCTTTTTCTTTTTCTTTTTTTTTTCTTCATTCAAGTTGAGGAATACCCTGAAATCTATACTGTGTTCTATTTGGTTAAGAACTCTGTCTTGTTGAATATTTCATGAATATGAGTATAACAATTGGTTTGTTTATCTAGCATCTCCTTGCTTTCACTATATGATCAGCTCAACTCCTGATTATTTATTTCCTGGTGATATTTTCTTCTTCTTTTGGAGTGCAAATCACTATTAATTATATGCTGTTGAAGATTACCTTATACCTCTTTGTTCTTTCTGCATTATGCTACCTTATAGACAAATATTAATACTTAAAATGTATCCTATTTTTGGATTGCTTTATTTTGCCAAAAACATGTCAAAAAAGAAAAACCAAAAGCTGGCAGATCATCTGCATTCCACTTACTGGTTTACAAGAACTTTAGAGGAAGATGAAAGTCTGTAATTATAAGAACATGGTAAGATGTAATGTAATAAAATGGCACCATAAAATAAAAAATTATAAACTCATTTATAAGTTGCTTCTGTATACTCTACCTTAAATGATTAAAAATATCTTTTCTATGCCAAATGACTTTAATTTATTCACTTGGTTCATTACTAAACTCTTCGAGAGTTGTGAAATGTAATCCTGATGGATGAAAGAAAAAGTGTTGACTTCTTAAAAAAAAAAAAAAAACTTTATAGTATTGTCATTCACAGATTCCAGTTCTCCCTGGCAATCTTGGAGGAAGTTTTTCTCAAGAACTCTGTATCTAAAAGAATCTAATTAAAGTCCATCACATCATTCCAAGGTGATATTAATTTGTACAATAACAGTCATTAAGAACACACTTCAAAGAGTGTATGCATTGCAATCTAGTTGCTTCTATTAGAAATACCAATTCCATGCTAGGACAAAAAATTGAATTATTTCTTTAACATCTTTGGGATTGAATAAATGATATTTGAATTGTTTTCATACAATGACAAGAAAGAAAGAAAAAGATCTTTATAGCAAGTTCATATTAAATTATGTATTAACTTGTACTTAAAACTAATTTTCTTGTTTTAACCTCTGAGCCCTCTCCTGTCTTTCAAGAAAGCTAACAATCAATCTATTATGAAGTTTCTCTATTATTATCCAACTCCATTCTGTACAGGTAATATCCTCCCCAACCCCACTACTTTAATGGCCTCTGTATACATCCACATTAATATAAACACACATACACACACAGAGTAATAGAAAAATTTTACAAATAAATAAATGTTAAATTGAAATTTATTTAAATTCTCTGAAAACTTCCGAAATAGTCTAGCATGATATTTCTTGCCAATGTGTTTCTTTCTATAAATAACCATGATCCCATTCCCTCTCATTTTTCCCTAACAATTGCCCCAAAAAGGGTTCATTCTTTTTCTCTAATTTTTAGTGTCTCCCTATCTGCTGATTCCTTACAACATACAAAAATGTTTTAATCTCTCATGTCCTTCAAAATCCAAACAACTCCCCATCCCAGATCTCATCCGATTCCTACAGACTAATGCCCTATACCTCTATACCTTGAAAAAGGTGTGGAGAAGGAAATCTGTATGTTCCTGTCTTGTTTTCCTTTTTATTTCCTCATTTTTCAAACCTTTTTATCTTGACTTCTGATCTTATCACTAAATTGAAACTGTTCTCTCAAAAATTATGCTCCCAACTCAGGATCTTCTTGATTCTCATCCTTATTGATCTCTCTATAGTATTTGAAACTTTTAACCATCTCCACATATTCATTCTCTCTCTCTCTCTCTCTCTCTCTCTCTCTCTCTCTCTCTCTCTTTCTCTCTCTCTCTCTCTCTCCCCTTTATCTCTGTCTCTCTTTCTGCCTCTGTGTGTCTATCTCTCTGTAGCTCTGCATCTTTCTCTGTCTGTCTTTGTTTCTCTCTTTTTCTCTCCCTCTCGTTTTGTCTTTCTCATCTTTAAGACCAATTATTTAGTATGCTCTACCATCACTCAAAGAATCTATAACTGGGAAAAACTTAAGGCACTCTGGTGGGCCCTCTGCCTTTTCTTTCGATTCCTTACTTGGATGTCTCATCTGTTTTTGTGCATTTAATTCTAATCATCATGCAGATGACTCAATATTCCAGTTCTATTAAGTCTCCTGAGTTCTAGTCATATAACTTCTTGTGCCTATGGGACATTTCAGTATGGATATACTATAGTCATCTCAAACACAAAACATGTGAAATCAAATTCATTATCATTCTCCCCAAAAATTCACCTCTCTTCTGAACTTCCTTATTTTAGTCAAGGATACTGAGATCCCTCCAGTCACCCAGGTTCACTCCTTTGGTGATTTCCGTAACTACTCACTCTTGTTCACCTTGCTGAATCTTGCCTTTTTGATTTGTATACTTCTCACATCTCTATCCTTCATTTGACTTACAGAGACCATGTCTGTTTCAGATCCACTTCATCTCTCATCTGGACATTTGCAATCACATCTTAGTTGGCTTTTCAGGATCAGTCTATTCTCCACAGGTGCCAAAGCCATAAACTCCTGTATTTTGATTTATTAAGTCCTTTATATCCTGGTCCCATCCTGCTTTTCCAGGTTATTATATTAGTTATCTTCATATATAAAACCACACTTGACTTCCTACTATTCTTAATATGTGACCTTCCAGATATTCTGTCTCTCTACCTTAACTAGATCTTATCTGACATTTCCCCATCTTAAATACACATTCTCCACACCTTTGCCACTTGAAGTCCCTAGGTTGTGCTTATTATCATTATTATTTTGTTTTGTTTCATTTCATTCCCCCCTTTTTGTAGTACCCAAATCATTGTATCACCATCTCCTTAGGGACTTTTATTTATTCTCTTAAGAAACTGATGTTTTTAATAACAAATACACATATAGATATGTATATACATATCTTTTGTAAGTATGTATATATACATATATATGTTCATTTTTGTCTTTTATTTCTATCTATATTTCCATAGTTCCCTTTCACCCCTTAAAATGTAACCTTTTTGAGACTGTTGTCCTTTTATCTCATTTTCTCCCAAGAATTTGTACAATAGCTAGAACAGTGACTGACATAGAAGAGAAACATAATTAATGCTTGGAAACTGATTAATAGTTACATATAATTTTTCCAATTCTTTTTCTCAAGTGTTAATTAAAGGAAAATGAGTTTTATTCAGTTTAAACTGAACCTGGTTGTTTTTAATGGTTGCTCTCCCTCTCATCCTTTTCCTCCTCCTATTCCATTGTTTCATAATTATCATTTTGTTTCTCTTTCTGTTTCCTTTTCCCTGTTGTCCTTTAATTAACCCACCCCTTCTTTCTCTCTGGATGTTACTATCTATTCATTTGAAGAAGCAATGGAAGGATGTAGATCTGACATTGAATTCATTCTTATTAGAATAGAAAGGGAAATTATTCTAATGTAATTGTCTATAACAGTGTGATAATGAACTTTCTGCCCCTGAAAGTATTTAATCATAGGATATATGACAACTTGCTTATCAGGGATGTTATAGTCCCTCTCCTTTTTCCCTCCCAGTAACTGTTTTTTTTTTGTATTTGTAACCTACTTCATGATCTGACAATAAATGCTAATAATGTGACTCTTTTCTTTTAGTTTCTACAAAGCCTTGCCCATCATACATGACCTAGAGTTTTAATTATCATCCAGTACCTCAATCCTATATTGTCACACCCAATAGAGGTATATATAGATACAAATATATAATGCACACACACACATACACACACACACACCCACACACACACACACACATACAAATATATTATTTATATATATATAAATAAAATCAAGTAAACAAGGAAATGAGTTGCTTTTTTGATATCTCATGGAATATCAATGAGAAAAAAAATAATTTGAAGTTGCTAAGTTCTAGTTCCATATGCAACTCAACTCAGGGATCCACCTATGATGATACCCAATGGAAAGTTTGTCATTTTTGTGAACAGTTTTAAAAGAACTTTCAGCTTGGAGATGAAAGATTTCTATAGGAATTGCATATTTATTCACTCTTATGTGTAGAAAAATAACAGTGAAAATTATTAGATTAAATATTCATCTCTAAAAGAAGTATATTAAAAAATTATCCCCATATAATTAATATAAAATTTTATTTGATACTTTAAAATATATTTACAAAGAAAGTAATATTAACATTGACCTCAGTGATCTGATGTCAATGGTTTAACAATTTTTCTTCCACCAAAATTTTTTAGTATGATAGTAACAATTATATATAATGATTCAAAGTCCCTGATGTTTGTTGGATTTAATTATGAGGGATTTTTAGAGTTATTTTGAAGTTTGCTTAATACTTTAAAATGAATATATAACAAAGCTTATCCTGTTTTATTAACTATTTCATTTTTAAATGGCACTCCAATTCATTTGTGAATATGTACTATAGAAATTTTTGACAAATTGCCATATTATGTATTTCACAGATTACTTTTTTTTCTTCCACTAAAAAAAAGATGTTATGTGTTAAGGGATATTCCCTTTACCACCCTTTTTATTTCTTTTTTTTTTTCTTAATCTGCTTCAATCATCTGGGCAGACATGGAACCATTATCATTTTTCAGAACTGGAAGATGGGGTATCTGTCTCTTTATAACTAATAAAATTTATAACACAGTTGTCCATGCCTCTTTCCAAGTCTCTATTTTTGCTTTATTGTGCAATTCCAGTTTATTTTCAAGCATCTTGAACATTTAGTACAGTCAGTTATAATTTGCTACTGTGTGTTTATGATCCTTTATAGCATTCTTTGTGTGCTTTCACTATTTGTGCCAGATGTGATATACTTCATCTCTATTAATCCCTTATTATGAGATCATGTTTTCAAATTTTACAAATTTTGTTTTTCTTTAGTAGAAGTAACTATATAAAGCTCAGTATTACATACTATACCAAAAATTTGATAAATATAAGGATATTTAAGAATTGGGAAAATAATGGACAAATATATATATGCATATTTATATACTTACAATGCTTCTAAAAACTTGTTTTATATGGGCATGCAATTGTATTTTTCATTTACTTCTTGTCTTTGTTCAACAGATACCTAACGCCAATTAACAAATATAACTTTCATGCATAAACAATAAATAGGATGCTAATTTTAAAATTTACTAATTGTCTTTTATGAGTATTAGTTTAACTTTTTATCTTTCTAATTTTTGATGTGGAGTCATAAACTCAGAATCAGGAGAGTACTGGTGCTCCATTTCTAGTTTTGACACTAGAGGTGTAACATTAAAAAGAAATATAAAGTCATTGACCCTCAGTTTTTTAATCTCTAAAATGGGAATGAGATTATTTTCATTTTCTCACACAGTAACTCTTTGGTATGTGCTTTATTAACTGTAAAGTGATGTGAAAATTTACTTATTATAATTCCTTCTAATATATAATGTTATATATGTGATTTAATATATATGTATTAGAACTAGAATCATTCTTTCTATTCCCTAAAACATCTGTATCTTTTCTCAAGCATTCCTTGTATTTTGCAGATTATATGATACCTTTTTACATGCTTAAAGATATTCATCATAAAATTCTTCCTCTTTTCTATAGCATATCTGGACATAGGAATGAATAATTCTACTGTTCTCTTTAATAATAATAATTTTATCAATGTGTTGGATAAAGGTATGAATGGCAGAGTTATCAGATTTTAAAATTGCACAATTAGGGGAGGATAGTTAACATGTTGGATAATAGAATAAAGAACTATCTTGACAAGCTAGAATATTAAGCTGAATATAATAAGATGAAATTCAGAAAAGGTAAAAAAAATATTTTACAAGATGTGGAAATTCTGAGTTTAAATGTTCTAGTTCGGACAGCTAGATGGTGCAGCAGATCTAGCCCTAGTTCTCAAGTCAGGAGGATGTGAGTTGAAATCAAGACCAAACAGTGACTAGCTGTGTGACCCTAGGCAAATTACTTAATCCCAATTGCCTCCCAAAAAAATGTGGAAAAAATGTTCTGGAAATTTTAGATTAAAATAAATTCTTAATCAGTTAACAAGGCATGAACTCCAATCATGAGTGTTTTCCTGGGTTTTGTTTTGTTTTGCTTCTTTTTGTCCTGGAATATAATTCTAAATATCATAGGTTAAGAATAATATTAATGATTTGGAGAGTATCCAGAATTGAGCAATCAAGATGCTGGAAAACCTCAATTCTTTGCCATATGAAGATCAGTGGGAAAACTTGAGTTAGTTCTCCTTGGTCAAACTACAAGAAGTAAACAAAATTTTTAAGAGACAGATTTATACTAGATGTAAGGGAAAATATTCTAATACTTAAAGCAATCTAGGAGTGAGATAAATTACTTTAGGATAGTGTGGGTTGCTCCTAACTGAAGATTCTTAAGAAATGGCTGGAGGAACAAACACTTGTGAGATATAATATAGAAGAGTTTTTTGTTTGTTTTGTTTTGTTGGGATTTTTTGTTTGTTTTTGTTTTATTTGTACAGGTTGTTATAGTTTGTTACTAATGTCCCTTCTGACTCAGAGAGTATGTGATTTTATGACCCTATGTGATTAGCATAGGCTAGTAGAAACAAAATGAGATAAAAGTTTATGATCCATGCTAAGGGGAAAAAAAGCATTTAAAATATGATTGAAACTATAGGAAAAAAAGATCAAAGAGGACCTATATAAATTAAATATTTTCTTAAATATTTCTCAATTATATTTTTGTCCAGTTCAGGCTGTGCTGCAGAGTGTTTCAGGAGGCATCCAGCCAGTGTTTGATATCTCTGTTATAGAAAATTGAAAAGTAATATACATCAGTTATTCAAATCACAAGCCAGGGTGCTCTCAATAATTGACAAAATTTTACAATATATTGCCCAAAGTTTCAGCAGATACCAACAATAAAATTTCCCTTGGGTTTATCACCAATATATTCTGCCATTTGTGGAAAAAGATGAAAGCTGCCTTCTGTACATATTTTGTTTATCAATAAAATGTATAAGGAATTTAAAAAGAAATCAATTTGGAGGCTCAAATTGCAAGTTAACAATGAAGGACTTTAAATGCCAAAGAGAGGAGTTTGTATTTCATCTTAAAAGTAGTAGCAAGCTCTACAGTTTCTTTAACAAAGGTGCAATAAGTTCAGTTGTCAGTAAATCGACTAGTATTTATTAAGCTTGTAGCAGACACTGAAAAAAATAACTAAGACAAAACTAGTATCTGCTTTGTTTCTATTAAAGAAGCCAATATGTCCTTCTGTATGTCAATATGGACAAAATAAATGCAAAGTAACTTTGTAGTAAGGTAGAAATTACAGGGATTTAGAAAAGTTTTATGTAGAGTGTAGCATTTCAACTGAGCCTTAACAGAAATTAGGAATTCTAATAGAGGAAAGAGGAAAGTAAAGGAATATGTTTTAGGCATGGGGAACAGCCAACAAAGGGGGTACAGAATGTCATATGTGAGGACCCTGCATGGCTATACAATAGAGAGTGTGTACATTTATTTCTCCAAATTATAATTGTGGTGGTCTTCTTAAGAGTAAATAATCACCCAAATCACAGCCAGGTGATAAAAGTTCAGATCTTTTATTGTCTCTAATATAGCCGGGTTAGTTTAGAGCCCTCGGAATGTCTCCAAATCCAAAGGTTTTGTCCTTCAGAAGCCTCTGCCTCTGCTTTCTTTAGCCTCCAGCCAGCTCCACTCGTCATGTAATTCTGGTGAAATCTCGACTCATAGCTTCTTCCTCTGAAAACTCTTCTTCCGCCACCAGCCAGCCAAGTGGAAAATATTCCAATCAATCTCTCTTGCCTCAGAGAGAGGGCTTCTGGCATAATTCAGCTGAAATCTGACCGAGAGCTTCTTTTATACAAGAGGGAGGAATTGTGGGATATGAGAAAGAGGGATTATGGGTTTTCTCCCATAGTGCTCTCTGGCCCTAAGAGCTTCAAGGGAGGTGTGAATTCACAAAGTTACAAAGTTTACTTTGTGAATCTGGCATACTTGTGAACTCCGATGAGTAAAGGTGTGAACACAAGCATTGTACAAATTAGTTCTACTTAGTACCTTGTTTCAGGTTCTGGCCCAAAACATCTTCTTGTAAGATCAGATCAATAATCTATCAACTCTAATGAGTTAGCAGTTTGTAAAGATTCCAACAATAATGATTATTATAATTACTAGTCAATGAATATGAATAAAATTTAGTCAGAATTCTGAAGTTGAATTTTAAGTAAAGGAAATAGTATAAGAGAAAAAAAATGAAAGAATAGAATAGATTTCCTACTTATACTAGGGCACTGTATTACTGTATTTTCCCTGGATATGAGGAAGGATTATGATATTCTACACTCTTGGAAAAAGGACCAATTACTATCATCCTAAGATCATGTAACTCTGAAGTTTCCCTTCTACAAAATGTAATTCTGGATTAAAAAAAAAAAAAAAAGGAATCCAGAACAATCTCATTCAATTATGTAAATACTAAATTAAATTACAATGTCACAATATACTATACAAAGGAATTTTTTTCTTTATAATCACATGATCTGACCATAACTGTATGAATTTATTTCAGAAGTGTCTACCCTGAATTTAAAGAGGAGTCTATTCTCTAGATATTCTAAGAAAAATAAAAGGGCAATTAAAACTTGTCAAATCAGAGACAGATATATCAACATATTGTGTATGTATGTGTGTGTAATCAGAGAAAATATTTTCTTAATTAATTTGACCATTATAATGATTTATTTAATATACATGTCTTGCAAGAACATAAGAACAGGAGGTAACAAAGTTGAACTCTGAAAATTCTCCTTTAAACAACTTTAAAATATCAGATTTTGGAGCAGCAGAGCCAACAAAAAGTCAGAGTGAAACATTTTGCCAGTCTAAGGCAAGTTAGAAGGTCAGCAAGGTCTGTGACATGGGATGGTGATCCTTGAGACTTGGAGGTGGCTTTAATAGTAGTGATAGCCACAGAAACAGTAGCAAATTCAGGAGTTCTCAGCCCAGAGATAATATGCAGATCAGACAACAGAACGAGATGATAGAGGATCCTTTGCTGGCTTTGGAGGTAACTGGCACTGATTAATAACTATTATCCATAAGCACTTGGTGAAACTGAATGTTTCTGGTCAGTCATAAATGAGTAGGGAGTTTGGTTATAGTTACAAGGCAATAAATTCAGAACACCAGTACTTGTGACTACAGAAGAGCAGGGGATCTGGTAAGAGATAATCTGGTTTCAGGGCCAAGAAGAATGCTGGACATTGCAGCTTCAAGGAACCAGGGGGCCCTATTGGGCAAAGACCAGAGCATAGAGAAGAACAGCAATAATTACCCCTATCCCTAAGTCACATATCCTTGGAAGGACTGAACATTTGCAGACTCCTAGAACTAGCTCTAAAAACAGTAGCAAGAAAGAGCCTGAAGTTTGAAACAATGTATCCCCAAACTTAGGTGAACAAATCCCAATTTTAATATAAAATTCAGAATCAGGAAATAGATTGTAAAAGTAAAAACACACACACACACACACACACGAAGTTGACTATAAAAAATGTTATAATTGCAGGAAAGAAGATATAAATTCAGAAGCATATAGCAATGTGAAAAGAGTTGTGAGCAAAGGCTCTAAGAAATATATTAATTGTACCCAAGCCCAACAAAAGAAAAAGAAAAGAGTTATAAAGGAAAATCTGGGAAAAGAAGTGAGAGTGAAGCAAGAAAATTATGGAAAGAGAATTAACAACTTGGTAAAAGAGATGCAAAATAACAATAATAATAATTGGCCAAATGGATAAAAAGATATAAAAGCTGAAGAAAATAATTCCTCAGAAATTAGAATTGTGTAAGTGTGAGCTAATGACTCCATGAGACATCAAAAAACAATAAAAGAGGATGAAAAAATAGAAGAAAATGTAAAATATCTCATTGAAAAAACAAGTGACCTAGAAAATAGACTGAGAAAAGAAAATTTAAGAATTGTTGGATGACTAGAAAGTCACGATTTTTTAAAAAAAATTCCAACATATCATATTTTAAGAAAATGTAAAGGAAAGCCACTTTGCTATCTTAGATCCTGATGATAAAAATATAAATTGACAGAATCTACCCATCATCCCCTGAAAGAGATCCCCAAATGAAAATTCCTATTAATATTACAGTTAAATCCAAGAGTTCCCAGATCAAGGAAAAACATATTGTGAGCAACCAGAAAGAAATCATTCAAATATTTTTGAACTAAGGATCACAATTTTTAAATCATTTACACCTTGAACTTGTGGGAATCTGGGAATATGATATTCCATAAAACAAACAAGCTAGGTTTCTCCCAAGAAAATGAATATAATCCTTCAGGGAAAAAGAAGGATATTTAATAACATAGAGGATTTTCAAGGATTCTTGATAACAAGAAGAGAGTATATAAAATCTCATATTTAGACATGATTCCCAAGAATAAAAAGGTCTACATAAAGGCAAACACTCAAAAGAAGAATAAAAATAAACCACATGAAGTAAAACTGGACACATTCCTATGTGGGAAGATGATATATGTAACTGGAGAATTTTATCATTATTAGGGCTATACATAGACAGAGACTATAAATGTGAGTCATTTATGTTCAGATGATCTCAAAAAAATTGAAGTGTTTAGAAACAGGAATGTACTGGGAGAGGGAGAAGGGAGAGATAGAAAGGGGAAATTTTCTCACATAAAAAGGACACACAATAGCTTTCATAATGAAGGGGGAACTGGGCATTATGGTCAAGGAATGCATCAAGCTTATTCTCAAAGAGGGAAATGCAAAGAAAAAAAAAGGAAGAGAGAAAAGGAGAGAATGAGGGAAAGATCGATACAGATAAATGCATAGTGTACATCTATATCTAATTCTATATGTGTGTGTCTAAATATATATATAGACACACACAACAGAGAATCCAGTGGAAACAAAAATTAAACTTGGCCAATATAGAACTAGGAGAGGAAGGGAATAAGATATATGAAGGCATAGAAATGAAAAAAAGGGGGGGGGAAGCAATAAAGAAGGCACTAGTCAAAAGCAAAAGAGACTTTTGAGGAAATATAGGATAAAAAAAGAGTGAAAGGGATAACCAGAAGAAACTATGTGTTATGAGTGGGATGAACTCACTCATAAAAAAGAGCAGAAGTGAAGAGCAGAAAGTATTAGAAAACAACATCCAAAAATATGTTGTTTATAAGAGACACATGAAACAGAAAGATACACAGAGTTAAAAATAAAGCGCTAATAAAGAATCTATTTATTCCCTTGATGCAATTGAGTTTAAGTGACTTGCCCAGGGTCACACAGTTAGGAAGTGTTAAGTTTCTGAGACCAGATTTGAATTCAGGTCCTCCTGACTTCAAGGCTGGTGTTCTATCCACTGCTGCCCCAAAAACTTATTCTTCTTAAGCTGAAGTTTAAAAAAAAAAAAGCAGCAGTAACAATAATGATCTCAGACAAAGCAAAAGCAAAAATAAATTTAATTAATGGAAATAATCAGGAAATTTGCATTTTGCTAAAAGGTGTATGAAGTAATTTAATTTTTTTCAAATTTCTCTGATAAAAACCTCATTTCTCAAATATATAGGGAACTGAGTTAAATTTATAAAATCAAAAGCCAGTTTCTAATTGATAAGTGATCAAAAATTGAAAAGGTAGTTTTCAGAAGCTAAAGCTAACTATAGTCATATAAAATGCCCTGTTAAGAAAAATACAAATTTAAATATCGCTGCGGTACCACTTCATATCTAGCAAAAATGATAAATAGTAGAAGAGAAGAGGGAAAAATAGGTACATTAATAAAGTGTTGATGGAGTTGTTAACTGTTCCAATCATTCTAGAGAATAATCTGGAAATATGCCCAAAGGACATAAAACTCTGTGTTTACACACACACACACACACACACACACACACAGAAACATATATATGTATGTATGTGTACTCTTTGATTCAGTAGTAACATTAACTCAAAGAGATCAAAGGAAGAAGAAAAGGTCCTAGATTACAAAAATGTTTATAGTGACTCTGTGTTAGTAAGGAATTGGAAATTGAGGGGATGTTCATCAATTAGGGAATGGCTGAACAAGTTGTGACAAAGAGGTTGATTTCAGAAAAAAACACAACAAAAGTAAGATCTATATAAACTGATGGAAATATCTATATAAACTGATAGAAAATAAAATGAGAAGTAGGAGATCATTGTGTGCAGTAACAGAAATGTCTCAATAATGATCATCTGTGAAAGATTTGCCTTACTTTGGTCTAAAACAATTCCAAAGGATTCATGATGAAAAAAAGCTGTCTCCAGAGAAAGAACTGATGAACTCTGAGTACAAATTGAAGTTCAACTTTCTCTTGCTTTTAAAAAATTTTTTTTTCAATGTGGCTAATATGGAAATATATTTTACATGATAAAAGAAAAAGAGAGAGACAGAGAAAATAATACAAGAATTTCCTAATATATAGCATTATTATTCATGCAAACCTGTAAGAGTGGCACAAAAAGATATTTTGAAAGACAGGCTCTTTTGTTAAGAATTTGCTATCATGTAAATGGTCAAAGGATATGAACAAAGAATTTTCAGACAAAGAAATTAAAGTTGTTTCTAGTCATATGAAAAAATATTCTTAATTACTATTGATTACAGAAATGCAAATTAAGACAACTGAGAAATCCCACTTCACACCTCTCATATTGACTGAAATGACAAGAAAAGGTAATGATAAATGGTGGAGATGATGTGAGAAAACTGGGAATTAATACATTGTTAGTGGAATTATGAACTGATCCAGTGATTCTGGAGAACAATTTGGAACTATGCCCAAAGTGCTATCAAACTGTGCATACTCTTTGCTTCAGCATTTTTTCTATTGGGTTTGTATCCAAAGAGATTACAAAAAAGAGACAGAGACCTGTATGTGCAAAACTATTTGTAGCATTCCTTTTTGTAGTGGCAAGGAACTGAAAACTTAGTGGATGCCCATCAGTTGGAGAATGGTTGAATAAGTCATGGTACATGAATGTTATGGAATATTATTGCTCTATAAGAAACAATCAGTGGTATAATGTCAGAGAGGCTTGAAGAGACTTACACGAACTGATGCTAAATGAGTTGCTGTACACAGCAACAGCAAGATTATACGATGATCAATTCTGATGGATGTGGCTCTTTTCAACAATGAAATCATTCAGACCAGTTCCAATAGACTTGTGATGGAAAAAACCATCTGCTTCCAGAGAGAGGACTATGAGGACTGAATGTGGATCACAGCATACTATTTGCACCTTTGTTGTTGTTGTTGTTGTTGTTGTTGTTGTTGTTGTTTTCTTGTTTATGGTTTTCTTTCTCATTTTTTTTTCCTTTTTGAGTTGAATTTTTTTATGCAGCATAATTGTGGAAATATATTTAGAAGAATTTCACATATTTAACCTACTGTATTAAGATGTCTAGGGGAGAGGGAAAGTAAGGTATGACAGGGAAAATTTTGGAATACAAAGTTTTGCAAGTGTGAATGTGAAAAACTATCTTTGCATGTATTTTGAAAAATAGAAAGCTATTATTATTTTAAAAAATAATTTTCTGTCATGGATAGAATAGTAGGGGAATATAATGTGGTAATCATTAAAACATTAGTATTGTTTCTGAGTTTAAGTTAAGATTAATTTGATAATTTTAAAGATATAGGTATATATACACATATATGTATATTTTTTTCTTAAGAGAAAACAATGAATGTGTAGTATAATACCAAAACTCTGCCTGTTCATTTCTCTGATGTCAAATACTATATTATCTGCCCACAGACAAAGAAGAAGCACAATGCCCTTTTGGATAGAGAAGTTGGCTTGAAGATCTGAGTTTTAATTCTGTTTCTGCTAGATACTTTATCATTTTACCTCTTTATGTTTCTGTTTCCTTACCTGTAGGAAGATAAAAATACTTATACTTCCAACCTCATGGTTATTATAAGGCCAACTGAGATAAAGTATGAAACATGCTTTGAAGATTCTGATAAAGTAGAAATATTCTCTATTGTTATTAATCAAAAAGTGGTAAAGCTCTAGCTTCCTGATTTATACCCTCAAAGATTGGGTGACAAAAAATTAAGAAATTATCAGTTTTAATGAAGTTTGAAAATAAGGATGAATGTATAAAGAAACCACTACTAAATCTGTATGTTTCAATGAGCATTTTAATCCAAATTAAATTATGTACTTAAAATTAAATTTGCAGTTTTCAAATCAACAATTCGGGTTTTTTTTTTTGTTTGTAACTTTAAGCCAAATATTTCTAGTTGTTTGTACCTCAAAGCCAATAAAAGATAACATGAAGCTGAAAATAGTAAATGGATATGTGTATAATCTTAATCAATAAAGTCTAAGTCTCAGTGATTGATACTGACACACACATCATTTTTTCAACTCTCCAAGTGATCTCAATTAGCCACAGAAAGGGGTGAAAATGCCTGGGATTTGTTTGGCAACATGTTTATGAAAATCAGCTCAGTGCAGCTGTCTTCCATTTGTTTGATCTGGAGATTAAGCCAAGCTAAAGTAGTTCTTCATGATGAAATGGCAGGGACCTGCCAAGATACTTTTATTACTTAGCAACTTGGCAATAGGAAATGCTAAAATATTACAATCACTCATATCTGTGAATGGAGACAGGCTTTCAACGGATGTCTTTCCAGCATTAACATGATTAAGATGTGTCCACATGTTCCTGGCTTATAGGTAGAACTGATAGGAGGATAATTTTAAAATTGGGGACTTTTAATATTTCAATATTAATTTCTTTCAAAAGGCCCTTATTTGTAAGTGGTATTCTTAATCTAAGGATTTAAAATGACTGACCCTAAAATGGCTTGGTGTTGAGAAAGACTCCAGGCTAACTGACTTTTGGTATTCCTTTTTCAAATGAGAGTGAGATTGGGAATTGAGAAGGGTAAAACTATTGAGAAAAATGTTTTAAAAAATAGGATTCAAGATACTAAAATTTATGCTTAAATCAAGATGCAGAATGACAAGGAGCTTACCATTCATTTCCAGAATTTTAAAAGTTGTTGTATGTTACTTTTTGACTGCACAAATTTCACAGTGTGTGAAAGTGACAGTGATGACACCAGCTAGATGAAGCATCATTTAAACAGCTGCTTTTCCAGATTTTCTTTTTAACTTTACTTTGCCATTGTGCAAAATGTATCCTATTTAAATCCTTTGTCTCTTTTAAAGAAAGTTTGTTGACAAATAAATGAGTGATCCTGAGGTAAATATGTGTATGTGGAGAAATATACATACATACATACTGCATACATACATACATATGTATTTATATTTATTTTCCCCCAAATGCTTTATCTGTTCAATTTAAAGCTTCTTTGAAATTGTAATTGTCAGATTCCTATGGAAGTCCTCAAAAGTTTTTTTTTCCCCCATTGATTCACATATTCAGTCAGAAAAGAAAAAAAATTCAGGAAAAAATGGACAATTTTATCAAATGTATTAATATATTATAATAAGATCAGAAAACAGTAAAGAGGAAAAAAAAAGATTTGAAACATTAAAGTGTTTATTTCATATATTTCCTTAGTGGCACATAGGTATACTTTAAATATGAAATTAATAATTTAGTTGGGTCAGTGACAATCAGTGACTGATACAACCAAATGACATTTCAGTCCTCAGTTAAATGAGTTAATGCCATTAATAGTACAATGTCATTTAATTCTTCTTCTAAACATCATTCTTGCTAGTTACTATAATACACCCTGATTACAAACACTTTCCAGTCAAGGAATTTCAATGACAGTGCTGGGTTCTAGGAGCTACTTCCAAGTAGCTTCCAAATACTACCTTCCTAGAAAGGTAAGATGTATCTCCTTTTCATTACAGCAGAAGCTACTTTCTAAATGAATTATTATCTGGTAAACACTATTTTATTGCCACTAAAAATGATGGCTTGTTAACTGCATCAAGCCATATGTTTGACTATGATTTATTAATGGACATAGTCCAATCATCTCATTGGATAACAAATATTAAAAATATAAATGATAGTAATATTCTCTTGGGTTCTTCCACAAGCGGTATATGCTGCTCTTTGCAATGTTCCTGATCTTTTGTCAGCCATCAAAAATTCTAATTTAAGTATCATTATCCATGTGAAATATGTAAGACTACACTTCTTGGGCAGCAATGTATTTAGAAGTTGCTTATTATATAACTTATCAAAAGAGCAAACCTTTATAATATGGATTTAAAAGATTGGGAATACTGATTGACTAGTATATATGTGATTATATCTTGTAACTAAGTATCAGTTTTATGAAATTTCTTTTTCCATGCACTTCTTGGGAGTTTTTTATCTTTTCCCAATTCACATTTTAGGAAGTTGTTGCTCTCTTGCATAGCTTCTCTTTCCTTTCCCCATTTTTCTTCTAGTTCTCTTTTAAGGTTTTTAATAGTCTCTTCTAGGAGAGCCTTTTGTATTGGGGACCAACAATTGTCTGGAGACTATCTGCTATTAGTTTCTTTAGGGTTGAAAAGCTGTTCTCTTTCTGTATAAAAACTATCAATTGTTCTTTTGATTTTTTTTTTACTCATTTTGTTAAAGCCTGTAAGGTCTGCCATCAGAGCCAGGAGGCTACCAGCTTCCTCTGCAGAGCAGTGATAGGTATATGGATGGGTAGCTGTCCTGCCAGCAGGCTACAAAAAGCAGCAAGGTACTGCAATGCTCTGGGAAAGAGTTCCCCACCCGGGAGTAACTCAGGCCTGCAGGGTCGAGCTGGGAAAGTGCCCTGCAAAGAACACCACCCTCCCCACCCCCACCCCCCCTGCTGTGTGAGATAATGACTGCCCTGGGGCTAGACGCTGAGCAGTGAGAGTTCACTACCCCAAGCTAAAGCCTGCCCTGGGGCTATGGGTGTTAGCAGTTGAGCAGTGAATGGATTTAAAGGGACTGGAAGAGTCTGCCCTGGAAGCACAGTCTGCTGGGGAAGTTCTATTGCCCCAGGCCAAGCCCCCCCTCTGTGCCAATTAGAGGCTGCCCAGGCTGCACACCCCCCCCCCCATATGGATTTGTAACTACACCTGCAAAAGCCCCAAACTGCAGGATGTGGCTGCAGGGTATGGGTCTGCCTGAGTCACTTCCCGGTTTGAATGGTTACAGCCAGATCGTTAGGTTCTGGCGTTTCTTAGAGTACCCCTCTGTTTTAGGCTTTAATTTCTTCGCCAGTTTACTGCTTTGTAGTCAAGGCAGAGCAGTTAGCCTATAGCAGAGTCTTCTCTATAACTTCTCTGGCCATAGAGGTCACTCCTGCCCCTGGTCTGCTTAGGATGCTAGTCTCTCACTGCCTGTGCTAGTCTGTTCCTGGCCCCTCAGGACAAACCTTTCCCCGTGATCTTCCAGATTGATTTGGGCTGGTACGTTGTAGTGCTTCTAATCTTCATGAATTTAAGCAGTGAAGAGCTATTTTTGAGGCTGGATTAAATAGTTGGTTATGAAGGGAATGAGAGGAGTTTAGAGAGTCGTGTGTGCCTTCTCCGCTATCTTGGTTCCACCTCCGGAAGTCAATTTTATGAAATGTCTTGATGCTCATGCAGCTATCTTTAAAATGAGTATAAATCTAGATTGAAAAAAAAAAAGAATTTGAAACACAAAACAGAAATTAATATTTAGTTGAAATGCAGGAATTTTGCTGGTTCAATATAAAATAAAATTTCAAAAAGTCAAAAAGTGGTCCTATGCTCAGAAATACTAAATGTGTGGGGGTTTTTTTATTGTTAAATCACTCGGATCATTTTTCTATCAACAATCATCGACCTGTTTTCTATTCTTTCTCTATTTATTGATGAATTTTAATTCCCTGGATTTTTTTCTTTTAACTTCTTTTCTTCCAATTCTATGCATCCTCTAAAATTTACCATTGAAAGCAAAGTAACAGATATAGATAATAATGTTATTTCCCAAGGAGAAATGGAAAACAAAGGGTTAGTTAGAAGAATTACACACAAGTTCCTATCCTAAGCATTAATGAGAGTTCATTGCCAGTCCATTGGGCCCTGTTTTTGTTTATCTAATTACAGGATTGTATTATTTATAGTACCCAAGTGCCTGTTTTGGCAATGGGCTCTCAATATATTAACCAAATAACAGAACAATACACAAGCACTCTTTCCTTTAAAAAACAAAGCAGCCAACATAGAAAGAGAACTATTTAGTGGCTATTTAAACTGTACCAATTGCTGCAAGGAAATAGAATGCATATAAATATGAACGTGTATTTGTTGTGTCAGGTTAAAATAAAACAAACCAGCTAATATCATAATGATAGGGCAGTTAATCAAGGAAAATCACTGTTTTACAGTTTCAGTTTATATTAAACAGATCTATGCAAAGTAATAATAGGATAGAACCACTGAATGAAGCTTGTCTTGTCTCTATCTAAAATCCAGAATAAAAATAGAAAAAGAAGTAGCATAAAGTAAAGCAGAATATCATGTTTGTCACCTTAACTTCATTTAAAAAAAATTACTTGTCCAATCAGCTAAATTTTGATATTAATAAGTTACAAATGATTTATTTATTATGTCTTCTCATATGACAGAGTTAGGTAATGTTCCAACCTATAGTAAAATGAAACTTCCCTCATGCTCTTCTACCATCATCTCAAAAAAAAAAAAAAAAAAAAAAAAAACAAAAAAAAACAACAACAACAACAGAAATACCTCCATCTTTCTGATTTCATTGTAATATCAGAAATTACTACATTTATAATATTTAATTTGTTGGATAGAAATGGCCACAATACATTTAGCACTAGCTTTATCTCCTGTCAAATATATGAGTTGTATATTAACATTGTAATCTGTCACTAGTTTATTCCTACAGACTATTATTACTCTGAATAGCTTTTGACATTGTTCACTACCTTCTAGATACTTCTCTGTCATGATTCTACTTGTCCCTCTTTACACATTTGAATATTTGTTGAATTATTTTCCATTTCTGGTCCAGTAAGTGAAGAGATTCTCTCAGATTCTCTCCTGGACCCTCTTTTCTTCTTTATCTATTTATTTCTTGGTGATCTCTTAGTCTCAGGACTTCAATTGCCATTTTTATTTAGATAATCCTAAAATCTCTATAATTATGCCTAATTGCCCTATTGTGCTTCATTTCTGCATCTCCAGCAGCTAGCTGGACAATTCATGTATTATCAGTATTTCAAATTCATAATTTCCAATTGAAAACCCACAATTTTCTTCCCAAACTGATCCTTCCTCCAAACTTCCTTTGCTCTATTGAGGGCACAAATATTGTTGCAATCACTGAAGGCCACATCATTAGAGTCAATTTTGTTTCTTCCTCTCTATCATTTTCTATGCGTGTTCATTTGCAAGATTCTCTTCTTTTTATTCATACAGTCACTACTTTAATTCCTAATCTCTCTAACATCCAAAAATGTCTAAATCATTTTCATACTAAAAAACTGTCAAACTACCTCTTCCTCCAAATTAACAAGCTCTCCCCTATTTCTCCCATCCCTAATACCGTTCACTATTTTGCCTTGAATATATTCCTTCCCCACTTCTATCTATTAAAATTCTCCAGCCTTTTTCAAGTCTTAGCTCATGTACCAATTGTTATGAGCAGACTATTCTCATTCCAAGTTTATGTTCTCTCCCTCCACAAGTTATTATGTATATATTTATCTATATATTCCATCTCTCATTAGAATATATGTTCCTCGAGGCCAAAAGCTAGTTTGTATTTTGCTTTGAATGTAATGTGCCTCACTGGGGGTGGGGGGGAAACTAGGACAATCGCATGAAATACATGCCTTGAGGGCCTTGGCATACTAATATTTATATAAGTCCTCTTGGGATAAGATCTAGCTTTTCAAATCTGATGGAACCCTAGCTTCTGAATGTATCTTTGCAGTGAATAGGTATATATGAAAAATAGCTTAAGACTCTTATCTCCTTCCATCTGTTGTAGTCTTTGAATTTATAAGCATATTAATATGTCCACATGCTCATTGGACCATGTTACTGTTCATTGACTTGCTTGTCAAGAATAAGTAGTTAAGAGATTTTTGGCAACTTTATATATCTATGCAACACAAGATTCCCTCTCCACTAACTGCCTGACTTGATCTTCACTGCTTTTCAGATGGGGGCCTCTTCTTCTTTCTCTTCTTAAATAGAATGTCCAACTGCTTTTAATTTTACCATCACCATTGAAAGAGTATTTTGAAACTGTTCGATATTAATGTGAAAATTATTTCTCTTTAAATAAGAGAAGTATAAAACTCATCAAACAGCTATCACTGGTCTATAGAGATCAACTTGATCTATTATCTATTTACTTATCCAAAATTGTCCAATCAGAATTAAAGTTTATGTCAAGCTACCTTAGTTTGACCACAGAACAGTAAAAATTTCCTTTGCTTTTTTTTTTTTCTCAAGTCATAGGTGGCAACAAACTATTAAGTGGTGATTTCTTTAAAGTCAAGTATTTATTGAACACAACTTTTTTTTAAAAGTGTATTCATGAAATAAACCAAATCTTTACTAAGCATAATGTGATCGTAAAACACTCATTAAAAAAAAATTAGAAGAGTATATTGTACAATTAACATTGCAGCTTATAGAGCTCCAAGCCTGGAATCAGGAAGCTCTGACTTCTAAATTGATTTCAGAAACTAGCTGTATGCCACTGAACAATTCTCTTAACTCCTATTTGCCTCAGTTCCTCATCTCTAAAATGGGAACATACTGAAGAGATACACATCAGATATGACTAAAGGACTACACTACTATAACTATGCAATTAAATTTTAAAAACAAGACAGAACAGAAAAATCACATTTTAAGGCTATGCACGGATGGTCACAACATAGCCTCTATATGCAAGACTATTAAGAGCTGGGCATTTTTGTATGTAGCAGAGAAGGTAGCAGTTAAAAACTACATATTAAAAAAATACAGTGTAATAGAAAGGAAAAAATCCAGAAGACTTTGCAAGGGAATGGATTGTGGTCACATGGAAAGTGGGAACAAGAATTGCTACTCCATCACATAAGGAGATATTAGGAGAAAGAAGTGGCGTATTAATATTTGAGCAGGGGCAGCTAGATGGTATAGTAAATAGAGCACTGATGCTGAAGTCAGGAGGATCTGAGTTCAAATCCAGCCTCAGATACTTGCTAGTTTTGTGACTCTGGGCAAAGATTTTTATTTCTCTAGCCTTTAGCTCCTTAATTTCTAAAAGGAGAGGTCTGGAACTGGTAATGTTTAAAGTATGTTCCAGCCCTAAGCCTATAGTAAAATGAAACTTTCAGATACTAAATTTTGGAGAAAAAGAGCTTTTGATGAGTAGTCTCACTGAGGTCTCTGTTGAGAAAGAGGTCAGTGGAATTGGTTTAAATGTGTCAGGCAGAGAAACAAAGATTCTGAGCAAAAACTATAGAGAGTGCAATAGAGTCAGTCAGCAAAGAGTAAAAAGATTGCTTTGCAACATTGAGGGTCTAGATGAAACTATATAACTTAAGTTATTCATGGATTCTGTCAGTTACATACTTGTGTTTCCATAGCAAAGAATCAGGTGGAAAGAAGATGAATGGAAGGGATAACCCATGATTTAGTTTTGGCATGGGAAGAGCAATGATGTAGAGTTAGAGAATTGATGATAGAAATAAGTATAAAGAAACATCTAAAATATGAATGATAGAAAGTTAAGGACAGAGTAGGTAAAACCCAAGAAGTGGGTAAGAAAGTTGGGTGGAATGATTGGAGGTTGCCTTAAGGAGGAAGAATAGGTTTAGGAATGATAAGGACTGGGAGAGGAGGTGAAATCTCCACAGAGGAGTTTCAGAATTTGGAAACACAGAACACTTGTGAATTATGATGGGGTCAGGTGAATAGCTCTCCTGGTATGTGGCTGAGGTAGAATAAAGTTCCTGAGAGTTGAGGAAGTTGAACCAGGAATCTACGTATTTGAAGGGACATTGACTGCTTTTCCATCCCCAAGGATAAAAGCAGAGACTGCCAAAGATTTTAAGGAAGTGAGAATGACCTGGGCACAATGCTCTGGTTACAATGATAGAGTTGGGTGGAATGAGATTCTAAAGAGAAAAAGGTTTCTAAGCCATGGCAGCAGAACGATCATCTGGAAATTAGAAGTAAAGAACAGACCTAGCCCTCCCCATGGCTAGTTTTCTGGTTTTGCTTTCTTTGGTTTGGTCAGAGAGTAGGGAGTGCCAGGATTGGGGTGGTGGTAGGGTCAGTTCAGAAGGCTAATGACAAAAGATGACCAATACTAAGAAGGTTGCTGGTGAAAGAACAGAAAGGACATGGGAGGAATAGATATGAGGTGAATAGGGATGGAGCAAGGAGTGCTAGCATAGAGAGTTTTGCCTAAATAATCTTTGACCTAAATCTGGAAAAAAAAATTTAAAAGTTATTAGTGCTCAAGTGCAAATAACAATTTCTTAATTTTTTCCCAAAGAAGTAAATAATTCTTTTTAAAGCATGTAGTTTGCAAAGTGATGTATATGCATATGTGTTTATAAATATATATGTATATATACATATTACTAGAAATGAGATTATTTGCATACATGCAATTATTTAAATGATATGTATATATGTATATATATTTTTTCTCATTTTATCTCCAAAATAAACATTTGAGTTATGGAAGAACAAGTATTACTATCTGTCTTTGTTCACGTAAGTAAACTTAGGGAGAGGATTTCCATTATTTGATTAAGTCATAGTTAGGTTGCAACTAGGTAATACAGTGAATAGAGCATGGTAGGACCTGAGTTCAAATTCTACCTCAGACATTTGCTAGCTATGTGACTTTAGGAAAATCACTTAACCTCTGTTTATCTCAATTTCTTTTAAAGTAGATATAAAGTAGATAAAGTACCTATCTTTTCAGGACTCTTGTGCAAATCAAATGAAATAACAATTATAAAGCATTTAGTGCAGGGCTTGGCATATAGTAAATGCAATATAAAAGTTTGATGATAATGATGATGAAGATAATTAATAATAAAATTTATATAACAAAGTCTATACTAGAAATCTATTTCAGTCTTCTATGTGTTTATGTATATACATGTATATATGAGTATTCTTCTTTTCCAAGTATACTATGTTGCCACACTTGTTGAGGCATGTTACTAAATAAAATAAAAGAATTGTTTCACATCTCAGTTATAAAGAAAGCTCATGAAATGATCCAAAGGAGCATGTAATTGTGAACTTTTCAGAAAATTACTGCCATTGAGCACAATTAAATTTCTTTAAAATGACAGCTTTCTTTGAAAGAATGTTCTACACTTAAATTCAGAATTTAACAGGTAATATTTCCAAGAATTTGTTTAATATAATTAACTAATCAATAAAAAAAAATCTGAAGTACCATAACATAGAAAAGATACCCACAGAAACTCAAGTAAAACCTGAGCAGAGAATAGTGACAAAACTTAGTAGCAACAAAACAGATATGGGACTATGGGATCTACAGTCCTCTAGCACTCATGGTGTTAAGAAACACTTAAAGTAATCATATAATCAGTCATAAGATGATTCATCTCTTATTAGGTTTATATAGCCCTAAATTTAGTAATCTCCAAGTTCATTAAAAAGATATGAGTCAAGACTACACATATTTATTCATGTGAATAATGATACAAATGTTATATATGGTATATGCTTATTTTCTTCTGAAAAGCATCATCAAAATGGAAGAGCTATCTTTAAGAGGAATAAATAAAATATAATAATAGTAATATTATTTAAAACTCATGTTGAAGAATGGTTTCATTATATTTTAAGAAAGTAATGAAAAGCTATATTTAGTAATTTCTCAAATGAAATTAAACTTTTACTGTTAGAAAGCAAAGTTGTATAGGAAAGGGTCTGTGAATAGAGCAGTTTATAAAAGTCATAAAGGTGCTTTATTCTCTATTAATTTGGAGTTTCTGATATTCTTAAAGGATCTGAACTAAACTTCATTTTTGCTTATTAAGCTCTTTCTTCACATTGCAAATTAATAATGTAAGCATGATTAAAAGGAAAACATTTATAATATACAATGAAACAAATTTTTAATTTGAAGTATCATTTATAGGTATTTTATAAATTATTTTACCCCTTCTCTCCTACATACTTCTTTGAGTAACATATCTCAAGTAACCCAAAGGCATTTTAGATTTAATCATCACAATTGTTTTTTCACTAATTCATTCTCTATCTTTATCTTAATTAGGGAAATTTCACTATAGTCACAGAACATATGGACTTTAAAAAATACACTAAAAATAAATTAATAAGATAATTTTAAAATCAACTGTTGAAGGAAGTATTCAATTATGAAAAGCAATGAAGTCATATTGCAAATTTTATATGTTAACATAGTTAAAACATTTTTTTTCCCTTTACAAAGAGAAATCTTTTCAAGGTTGCAGAAGTCATGCAACAAGTTCTTTTTGTAAATAAAGATAAGTAGTTTGTTATGACTGAGGATTTCTGTGCAATGTTTCATTGACTATAAAATATTGATGGCTAGGTATAATTTTCTAATCAAATATTCACACGTGATAATATATTTCCTCTTGCATAAGATGGCTTCATTAGTACAGAAAAATGTTAAAAGATCTATAATATTCTTGGTTTGGTCAATTGCCAACAAAAAAATTGTATCTACTTAAGGAAAGTACAACTCTCCTGTCATAGTTGTCTCAGAGAGTTGCCATGAATCATTTTGAGGTTAAATGACTTGCTCAGAAGTTTAAAATTCAGTTTCAGCAATAAGATTTGAATTTAGATCTTATTGACTTCAAAATCAGTACTTTCTCCAAAACCCTACCCTGTGCCTGTGGGCATATTAATGATAAAAGAGAAATGAGCTTAATTTATGTGCAATCCAATACAATCTTGCCTCTGTTTTATTATGGTTAGTCTTGTCTTCTGAAGTGTTCATTTTTATTTGTCTTTTATTTCTAAAAATTTCCAAATTGATCATTGCTTAATATCATGAAATTATCTTTATAGCTGAGCATCTGTTTCAAGCTCCCGTTATCTTTGAGATTATAGGAAATGAGCCCTTTGCTGCCTGCATATTCCTTTCAACTTCTTTGTTTGGAATTCTGCCACTAATGTATATTCAATTATATAAGGAAGTTAAATAATAATAATTTTAAAAAGCAAACAACTTAGATACTACTAAAACTGAAAATAAGGAAAACTTCCTCTGAATATCTCTAGATTGCAGAACCAAGACAAACCAATTAATCAGCAAATAGTTATTGAGTACTTGCTGTGTGTAATCAATTAGTACATTTATTAAGTGCCTACTTTGTGCCAGGGATTGTGCTAACTTGTGGAGATACAAATAAGAAGACAAAAGACAGTCCCTGACTTCAAGGAGTTTACTATATAATGGAAGAGATAACATACAAAAGGAAACTAAGTGGTGGGGGAGTTAAAGTGGAAAATGATGATAGTAGAGAAGAATCCAAAGAGGATAGCACATGGAAAATGGATTTGCTAGTAGTGTGCCAGATGCTGAAAATATCAAGGCAAAAATAAAATTCTGTATTCTCACAAAGTTTATCAGGTTTGTGATTATGTGCTTGTTTTGTAATTTATACAGCATTCCTCCAATCAAATATTTGTTGAATCCATCTTTCATGGAGTCAACTTAATGAAATAGTCATCTATCTTTACATGAAACTAGAAGCTCCAAATTAAGCAATGTCTATATTTTCAATATCAAAATTATTTCATCAATAATTCTATTTGGCTATTATACAGTGTAATTTTTCCTCAATGAAAATCCACCTCCATAATTTGCAAGACTGTAGAAGATTCTCTTATTTCAAGAGAATATTCTACTGTGTGCATAAAGCTCGTCTAACCTAGGAAAAATTTAATATCTAAATGTTGCTATAATGTATACCTTTTACTTGAATGTATATGTATTCAGATAAAGTTACTATACTTATTTTAAGTAATGTAGTCCAAGAATTTCTCTAGTAGTTAACTTGAATGTGTTCACTTGAATGTGTTTCTTTTTTAAAGATTTCTAACATTTGACTCGCCATATTTTGTCTTTTCCCATTTTTCTACACAACAGAGTTTATTTTAAAATATTTTATTTTCAAAACATATGCATAGGTAATTTTCACCATTCACCCTTGCAAAACCTTGTGTTCCAAATTTTGTTCTCTGTCCCTTCCTCCCACCCTCTCCCCTACACAGCAAGTAATCCAATATAAGTTAAACATATGCAATTTGTCTATTCATATTTCCACAATTATCATCACCATATATTGTTGTATACATGTGCCTCAAATGTTTAATATATGACCTGTTTTCTTACTCATATTATTTATGAATAGAGGATATCTTTTGCTATATAGAAGTAATTACTTGATGTGGCTATATCACTTCATATCGTAAGGAGTTTGACATTGTTATTCAAAATAAATACTCACTCATCCCTATCCACAATCTGCTTGCATACTGGACTACTGGATATGTTCTTATTCTTTCCATCTTATAATCTTACAGCTATGTTATATTATTTACTTGTAATTATGTTTCTATCTCTATTTAAAGATTATATATTTATCCTCTTCTTGTTACTTCCACTTAGCTTTTCATTTACTTCCTTGGTTATTTTAATGATATCCACATTATGCAAAATCCCATTCCAAAACATGTGTTCTTTTAATATATGGAAGCTTTGTTTCAGTGCTAATACACCAGCTGCACTTACAGTTCTTATTATAGAGTTATTCTTTTGTTATTTCATCTTAAATATTATGTACTTATCCTTATCTCAATCATCTAAAATTTTACTCACTCATCCCTATTTTTTCTATTTAAATATTTTCTGTTTTTATCTTTTTCATCAAATCCTCTTGCTGTGTACTATCTACTTTATCAAATAAGCACACCACTTCCCAACTCTTCCCTATATTTTTGAGTTTTCATGTCATTTATTGAGGAGAGTATTGATGTGGGGAATGTATTTGCTATGATACTGGGATATGTAGACTAACATAAGACCTCTTTCCTTTAGAGTAGATTCTAAATTTCTATGAGCTATTCTATGAGCTCATATGCATTCTATGAGCTACATTAAGGACTGTAACACTATTTCCACATAAGTGTACTGTGCTATACTATACTGCATTTAAAGAATAATTCTAGAATTTTTAGTCCTTAGTATACTAAGTAAATTCCTTTCTTTCACTGCCCTGCTATATTCAAAACCATGGAGGGCTCCCTCACCTTTGGATTCTACCTTTGTCCCAAAGTATGTATAATCCTGTTTATATCCTTTCTGTCTTTCCCAAAAGTGATATTTTCCTAGAAGTGATAGCTTTCCCCCCCCCTCCTCTCCCTCTCTCTCTCTCTCTCTCTCTCTCTCTTTCTCTCTCTCTCATATGAATTTTTTTTTTGTTTTCTACACAGACATAATTCCCTTCCAAAGTGCTAGCCATTTAACTACTGCTTGCTTAGAAAGTAGATGAATATTCTCTTTAAGTGAATGCATGGGCATTTATGTAGATGATATTAATTCAAATATATAAAAAAATTGTTGATGACATCTATAACAAATCAGAGATTTTGGACAAGTTCACCTTTTTAATTTGTAGATAAATCAAAATTTGGGTTCAATATAATCCTTTCTTATTTTGCTATTCTACAAAATGTGTATTGATTTTATTGTTTGTTTTTTAAACATGGGGAAAAATTCTTAGGTCTTACCTTTCTCTCTCATTTAGTCATATTTTATTCTATTCATTGATTATTTCACGAAAATCTTGCTATTTGTAATGTTGGTTTATTAATTTTACCTAATGACAATATACAAGATCCCACCTTAGATTTCTCAAATTTGTATTGTTTTAACTCACCTTGCAACAAATTTTGTTTTGTTTTTAGCAGGACTTCTTGGAGGTTTTAAAAAAGAAGCCAGCATTGACTAAAGTGTTCCAATAAAACTTAAATAAATATTTCTCAAACATGGAAGTATTATGTAAATAGATTGGGAAAGAAGGTAATTTTTCTATAAGTTATCCCACTCTATATAATATAAACACACATAGTGGAAAGAGTTGTCTCACTTGTTCAAAGAAGTAAGTTTAAGTTCATATTCTCCATGTACTAGATATGTGAGTTTTGATAAATTATTTTATCTCTTAGAGTCTTGGTTTCTTCATTTATAAAATGAGAATAGTGATATATGTTTTAGGTACACAAAGTTATTATGAGGAAAGTACTATGCAATTCTTAATGTATTTTATAAATGTGATTGTGCTTTTAAAAAAATAAATGTAATAAAATGTAATAAATGTAATAAAATTACAAAAGAGGTTTTGTTAAATTTGAGGATAAACTTATTTTTTCCCATTACGTCAGTCTCCTTACTTGTTAACCTGATTCTAATCTTAGTAAGAGTAATATAGATGTGCTCTAAAATATATTTTTTCCTGATTCATTTGGTTTTTATTATATTTAAATAAAATTAAAGTATATATTTAAAAATAACCTTAGTTTTTAAAACCTTGAAATGAATTATAGTCATTGATGTAATTTAGATCTTGTGCAAAAGAATATTTCTCATAAGAAGAGATTATCAATGACATGCCTATGGTGGGTAAAATAAATTCCTTTTTCAAGTGATAATGAAAAGTAGTAAGCAAAGTATACCCCTAATTAATAATGTAAGGAATAAATTTCTGCACAGTTGAATGGACACTGAACTTGGAGTCAGGAACTTGATGTTCAAATATCAAAAATTCTTCATTATATCAGACAAGACACTAGACTTCATTTTCCTCACTTATCTTATCTAAGAGATGGTTAGACTAGATGATATATAAGATCATTTTAAACTAGATCTATGATCCTAAGTGTCTATTCTGTTACTGAAGGTTTGTATAATTGAAGAAAACTATCTTTGCAAACTTGGCATTTAAAAATAATGTTTAAATATACCTCTTTCAGAGCAGCTAGGTAGCACAGTGGATAGAGCACCAGCCCTGAAGTTAGGAGGACCTGAGTTCAAATCTGAATTTAGACACTTAATACTTTCTAGCTGTGTGACCTTAGGCAAGTCACTTAACCCCAATTGCCCCAGCAAAAACAACAACAAAATAAAATAAAATAAATATACCTCTTTCCTGGCTTTTCTCTTAGTGATTCTAAGAAGACTGATACTATAATTACTACTAAATCATGTTCTCAGTGACTGAATCAAATGCTAATATTAAATTAGACACTTTTTGAGGGACTTAATACTTTCAGTATTCTTGGTCTTATTCGTGTTTCATTTATTTAACTGCAACTTAGGTGCTATAAAAGTTGCAAACAAGTTTTCTTAGCACTTAAATTTTTACTAAGACATTATTTAGGCACCTGGTTCAATATAATAGTTTTATACATGTCCTGAAAGATAAAAAAGACTGAATGCCAACTAATCATCCAGATATGAGAAAATGGTTTGAAAGATACAAATGCTGAATCTGCTTCAAACTAAGATCAGGTCCCTAGTCAATAAAAATTGTTTTTTGGCTATTGTAGATTGCTGTTCACACCATGAAGCTATAGGCTTTTCAAAAATTTCTTGAGGTAACAACATTCATTGTCACGAGTCTATGTATAAAAGAAAGTTCCTTAAAACAACAGTTAATGCTATTCAAAAATGATCTGGGATATTGTAAGTTTATTGGTTTCTGCCAAAATCACATACTTTTTCTCTCTTTCTTTACTCCCAGGGTCTTGAAAGAGCAAAACAAACAAAAATCAATGAGAAAAGAGAACGAGGGAACAAACAAATAACACCATCCCCATCCCACCCCACCATTCAAAAATTTTAAAAAGCCTCCTCCTCCACACTACCACTACTGATTAAAATACGAATTGGAAGAACATGGGCTAAGGATCCTGTTAGTCAATAAATATTTTAAAGCACCTACTATATGGCAGACTCTGTTAAATGCACAGGATATAAAGAAAAACTCCAGAATTAAATTTATTCCCTCTAATCTAATCACCATGTTACTAATGTGAGCCATGACTGACACCAACTCCCTGAGCCTTCTTTCCCCTTTGACTAAAGAGCATAACAGCCACACTGGAAACACTGAAGGCTCACAGATCTCTCTCCTAGGAAGTCTCTGAAGTATAATTTCTGTACCCACAACTGTCCATGGTCTTCCTAGAGGAAAGGACAAAAGTCACTGAGATGAGTTCCAAGTTCAGCAGTTGAAAAAGCAGCAAGACAAGCAGGGAGAAAACTGCAAATTTCTGACTTTTTTTTTTTTTTTTAAGATAAGGCAATGGTGGAGAAAAGGGATTAGTATAATTCAGATGTGAATTCCTGAAGATATAAAAAGAAAAATTTTAGAGGAAGAAGAAAAAAGGAAGAGTTGGCTAAAAAGATATCTACTCACACACAGATAATCATTTATAACCAAATTTGATTTTTAAAAAATACATATAGAAGATTGAATTAAAGGCAAGTGACTTGTAAAAAATGTAAAAGGCTAACATATATTGTAAGTAATAGAAAAACTAATGATCAGAATGGGCTGAGACTGGTGAGGAACACTAAAGACTACTCTGGTGAATGAATGATCAAAACTCTTTATTCAGAGGCTGAATTATCATTTTGCTTCTATCTCAGTCCTTCCATCAACAGAAATAATCTGTGCACTCCCAAAGACTGAATAATAATACCTATTTGCATGTTGAAATCCAAACTAAATATTGCTATACATAAATATAAATAGCATATGAGTACCAGGCTGACAAATCAAGTCACTGAATGAATTATACTCCTGAGTTCTGAAAAAACTATTAGATAAGCTTACTAAGCTACTATTAGTGATTCAGGAAAACCATGGATAACCAAAGAGAGCTAGGTTGTACAGTTCATAGAGTTCTGGGCCTACTATGAGGTCATTAACCCTCTGTTTGCCTTAGTTTTCTTACCTGTAAAATTGAGTACAATAATAGCACCTACCTTCTAGGGTTTTTGTGAGTATTAAATTAAAATATTACTTAAAAAGTGTTTAGCATAGCATTTGACACATTTTAGGCACTATGTTAGTATTATTAATATTACTTTAATTGTTGAAGGAAAATGTATTGAATTCAGAAAAACAGATCAAAATGAGGTGAGAAAACAATATAGACTGACAAGCTTGACTTTGATTCCTGATACTATTTTGAAAGAAACAATGATCCTAAAGCTCCAGAATAACTTCATCAAGAATAGTCATATTAAAAGCCATACTGTATTACTTAAAAACTCAAAGGATATAAATAAAAATGTCACAAAAGAAGACTTGTGAACTACTTTGGAAAATATGCTCCAACTAATTATTAGTAAAAAAGTATATATTTCTTGGCCATTTCCAAGTCTTGCTTCCTGTACTATGGACATCCTCCTCCCACTGAAAGTTACACTATGTCCCTAGGACCTTACATTCTTCTTCTTTGACCTTGGGTTCAAACAATTGAACTTTTGGCGTGTCTACTCAGAATCTAGATCACTGCATACTTCTCAACCATTTCTAGAGTGAGCCAGCATAAGTTTCCCTCTTCATACCTTTTCAAACTTTATGTGTTGTTTTTCTGAATTAAAATATAATTTCTCTGAGGTCAGGGACTAGCTTACTTGCTAGTATTTTTTAACACAGAATCTTATATATATTTAATCTTTGATAACTTCTTAATTCTTTATTCTTAATGCAAATTAAAATCAATTTAAAATTTTACTTCACATCTCACCAATTAGCAAAGGTGATAAAAGTAGCAATAGACAATGTTGGAGAGACTTTAAGAAGCTAGACTGATCAGTCAACTAGCATTTTATTGAATTGAGAGTTTAAAGAAAGGGAAAAAACCCTTAAACAAAACCAAAAAGCCAGTCATTTCTGTAAAAGAGTTCATAGCCCAGCGGGGAATGCATTGTACAAACATCTTGAACAAAAGAAAATGATAAATATGGGATAATTGGTGGGAGTTGGGGAATAGTCTCAGAAGGAAGGCACTAAGATTATGGAGGACTGGGAAAAGCTTCTTACAGTAGGTAGTGGAGTCTTAAAGGAAGCCAGAGAAATTTGGAGATAAGAATTGAAGAAAGAAAACGATTAGTCACAGAAGATAGTATCTTCTTAGGAGAACATAAAAGAGCCAATATTACTGGATCATAGTATATATGTGGAGGGAAGTAATATATAAGAGGACTGTAATGATGGAAATGGATCGGGTTATTAAAGACTTTAGTATCCAAATGAAATGACTCATATTTGATTTTGAAGGTATTAGGGAGTCTCTGGAGTTTAATGAGTTAGCAGGGGAGTGACATAGTGAGATCTGAACTTTAGGAACATCTATTTGATAGTTGAGTGGAAATAGACTGGAAAGGGGAGAAACTTGCTTGATATGGACACCAAGTAGTACTCAATCACAATAGTCTTAGTAGAAGGTAATTAGGACTTTGTATGATGGCAGCATTATAAAAAAGAAAGAATGGCTATAGGAGATGTAGTATAAAGGTAGAAATTAAAGAAATTGCCATATAGAGGATTGGATATGTTTGGATATGGGGAATGAAAGAGTATAGAGTTAAAGAATGACACTTCAGTTTTAGCCTAAGGGACTGAGAAAATAGTAACCTATACTATATACCTATACTATACCTATACTATACTAACTCCCTTGACACCTATATGGGAGTTAGGAAGAAAGGAGGTTTTGGGAGAAAAGATAATTCCATTTTGAAGATGTTAAATGTCCAAAGATTGTGATGACCACATATTTAAAATCAGCCGGAGTCAGGAATTCAGGTTAAGGGAAAAATCTTCAATCTTTATTCTTTTTGAGGTGAAGGGGGATTGCAATAGCAATATGGGCAGCTGTG
The DNA here is from genome assembly GCF_016432865.1 of Antechinus flavipes. Lineage (NCBI taxonomy): Eukaryota > Metazoa > Chordata > Mammalia > Dasyuromorphia > Dasyuridae > Antechinus > Antechinus flavipes. Next base: position 412,181,156 of record NC_067398.1, on the reverse strand, counting down.
ACAGGAAGCCAGCCAGCAAAGGTGAAGGGGGATTGCAGATGAAGGGGGGATCGGAGGTGAAGAGGGAGTTGCAATAGCAATGTGAGCAGCTGTGTCAAGAAACCAGCCAGCAGTCTCTCTTTCTGCTTCCCTTTCCATTCCCCTGCCTCCACCCACCAAAAACGTAATTTCCTATACAACACATCAAGATTTGTACAAAGAGTGGGCGGGGGACATTCTTTCTCCAAGCATATATATTGATAGAGTATGGTCCAATTACTATTTAGCCTCATGTGCTTGGGACCTCAGTGCATCAACTCAAGCCTCAGCCCATTACATCTCCTGTTTTCTTTTGTTTTAGAACACAGATGGTCATGTCATCCCTGACTCCTCAGGGATGTCAGAGCACCCAAAGGAAGGTGATTACACCCTCCCTGACATCTCAGGAAGGGAGATGAAAAGCACCAAAGGGAAGTGGGGATTGCTAGTGGGTTTCTGGGCTGAAGGGTCCTATTAGAAACAGGTATGCACAAACCCATCAGCATGGGAGATATTACATAAGCCATAGCAATAATGCAGAGGCTATTAGTGATGACTCTCCCCACAGTCAGTGCAGGCTTGATGTGATGTAACAAACATGAAATGTACACCCAAGTAATGGTATAACAAACAATATAAATCAACATGGTATTGTAAAAGATTGCTAGAAGTCCTAGAAGGAGAGTATGCAAACAGCAGTCACATATACACCTTCTTCAGTAGCCAAGAGATAGTCCAAAACCAATCTATTTTCCATTGCTTCACATGTCATGGAACCCAATGATCCCCCCAAGTTTTTGAAGTCCTGCAAAAGTCTTTTTATGTGTTAGGGAATCCAATGATTCCAGCAGATTTTGAAGTCCTGTAAGAGTCTTATCATTTCTCAGAAAATCTAATGATTCCTGAGGGCTTGCAAGTCTTACAACAATCTTATCATGTCTCAGAGAATCCAATGATTCCTGAGGGTTTTGAAGTCCAACAATTTTCTATGTTCATGAGTCAAATGCCATAACTGCCATGCTCTTTCAATGGTGAGCACAATCAGCAACAGAACCACCCGATATTTCTTGAGTCTTCTCCTTTGTTTCAAGGGTCTGCTCCATCTCTCTGTGATGGACAAGGCGAATACGGCTCGTTGGCACCCATCTGATTCCTTCTCCACCTGTAGAGATACAAGCAAACTCTCTCCCCAAAGCAGTTAGCCTATCTGGTTCCTTCCATTCACCACTTTCTGGGTCTCTCCACATTACCTGGCGATTATCTAAAGATAGTGGAGCTGCTTGCACTGGATACTGCCCTTCCAGTGGGTTATAAAACCTGTCTGCTGGAGCCAGTGCATCTTTGCCAAAAATCAAGAAGTTAATAGTATAAAAGGTTAGATTTAGAAGTTCTCTAGGGTTACCTGTGGCTCCCCCTTTCTTTTGTTATTTGGAGCAGCATCTTAATGTCTCTATTTCTCCTCTCTACTATTGCCTGTCCTTGAGGATTAAAAGGTATGCCAGGGTGTGTATACTGTGCACAAAAGTGTGCAAAATGTTTGGCGGTATATTCAGGACCATTGTCTATTTTTATTGCTTGTGGCACTCCCATAATGGCAAATGCTTGTGTGAGGAATTCAGTGACCACTTGAGCTGTCTCTTTTGCTGCTGATATTGCAAAAATGAATCCTGAAAAGGTGTCTATCACAACGTGGATAAAAGACAGACGACCAAAAGATTTATAATGGGTCACATCCATTTGCCAGATTTCACTGAGTCTCAAACAACGAGGGTTCCTACATTGGAGGCAATGTAGGAGTGTGGAAAGGAAGGCAAGCCATAAAGGCTTTTACTATGCTCCTAGCTTCCTCTTTTATTATTTCAAATTGTAAACGCAAAGCTCAAGCAGCCTGATGATATTTAGAATGAGATGCCTGGGCCTCCTGAAATAAAGGCGTACTGGCTAACATAGTTAAAAGGCTATCTGCCTTTTAATTCCCATCAAAAATAGGACCTGGAAGTCCACTATGAGAGTGGACATACAAAATATAAATCTTACCTGGATGCATTCTCACTTGCTCTTGAAGTTCCTTAAAGAGCTGATATATATTAGAGGATGCAAATTTTATTTGGGCTGTGGCAATTCTTTGTACCACACCTACTGAATAGGCTGAATCAGATATTTTTATATCTCCTGGATAATAAGTAAGAGCTAGAATGATCGCATACAATTCATTCTGTTGAGTGGATTGAAAAGGAGTTCTGACTACTCTCTTTATAGTTGTCATGAGAGTATACAGCACAAATATTGTGTTTGGATGCATCTGTAAAGATAGTTGGTCCTTTAAGAGGAACTTTAGAAACTTTTTCTTCAAGAATCCATCGCCAATTATGTAAAAGTCTGGTTATCTTTAATGGAGACCCATGTGTAAAATTTGGAGCCATGGCTAAAAAAATTTGCCACTCTGGGATGGTCTCACAGCACACATTAATTTGTGTATTGGTGTAAAAGGTATGTATCTTGTCAGGTCTTGCCCCAGATAATTGTACTGCATGCTTAATGGCCTTTAATAAAATTCTAGCCACAAGCACTGGGTAAGGAGTAAGGCTTTGTTCTGGTTGTGCTGGGAGGCTCACTCACTCTATCACACTGTCTCCTTGATGGACTACTGTGAGTGCCTCTTGTGTGGCAAAAACTGATATTTCCAAGGGTTTCTGAGTGACTCTTTCAACCACATTGGATAAAACCAGTTCAACTTTTCTCAAAGTCTCTTGAGCTTCTTTCGTAAACTGGCGTGGTGAATTTAAAGCACTGTCTCCCCTTAAAATGTCATATAATGGTTGTAACTGATAGGTAGTCAAGCCTAACACTGGTCACATCCATTGGCTATCTCCTATCAATTTCTGAAAATCATTTAAGGTGTTTAGCTTCTCTGTTCTTAAGGACAGTTTTTGTACTGTAAGCACCTTAGGGCATACTTCGTATCCTAAATATTGAAAAGGAGCATGTCTTTGAATTTTTTCTTCAGCTATGTACAATTTGTAATTCCTTAGTGTTTCTATGGTCTTTTGTAGACATGTTTCTAACATTTGTTCCTCAGGTGCACATCCCAATATATCATCCATATAATGTAATAGCATAACTTTTGGAAATGCTTTTCCTACTGGAGCAAGATTAGCAGCAACATACATTTGACACATAGTGGGGCTGTTTTTCATTCTCTGTGGCAAAACTGTCCACTCATATCTTTTATAAGGCTCAGTTAAGTTAACAGTGGGCATTGAAAAGGCAAATCTTTTCATATCCTCCTTATCCAGAGGGATAGAATAGAAACAATCCTTAATATCTATGACCCAAAGAGGCCATTCTCTAGGCAACTGAATAGGACATGGAAGCCCAGGCTGAAGAATTCCCATAGTTTCCATCTGTTCATTCACTTTTCTTAAATCAGTGAGCATCCTTCATTTTCCAGATTTCTTTTTTACAATGAACACTGGGGAATTCCAAGGATTTAGAGAAGGTTGTAAGTGCCCTTGTTCAAGCTGCTCCTGTATTATATCTAATAAGGCCTGAATTTTATCGCTACCTAAGGGCCACTGTTTTATCCACACTGGTGTATCAGTTTTCCATTGGATAGGAACAGGTGAAAGTGTTGGCAGGTCTTCATCAGCAACCCTGCTCAAAAAACCAAAGTACTCATTTTTAACCCTAATTGCTGTAAAACGTCTCTTCCCCACAGATTGATGGGGATTTTTTTCAACTATAAAAAGAGTAAAAACTCCTGTTTTGCCTTCAAAAGTCCATCTCATAGGGGCAGCACTAATTTCAGCTGCTATTGATCCTCCTACGCCAGACATGTAGGTGTCTGCTTTAATCTTTGGCCAGTGACTGGGCCAGTTGGCACCTCTTAATGACTATGATCTGCACCTGTGTCTACCAATCTTTCTAATGGTAGGCCATTTATATAGATTGTGAGCATAGGTTGGTCAGCTGTTACAGCTGCTGTCCAGTATATTCCTGGATTTTGTGGTCTGGAGTCAGAATCTGGGTGATTATCACCAGGTTGCTTATTAGGATTCTGTATAAGTAAACCCGATGCTACTATTTCTCCTGGGTGATAAGTCACACATTGTATACCTGCACTAGTGACTGGGATATTATCTACACATTCCCCTGTTTCCCACATCATTGTGTGGATGGACACTGTTTTGTACATACAAAAAGGAGGTGAAATGGTCAAGCCTACTGTGCCTGGAGGCAAGGAATCCATAGGCTGGAGAGGAACAGATTTCACCTCTCCAGGGGGTATCTCAGTTGTCCCAGCTGCATACAGCTCTATTCTCCCCAATTGTAAGTCCTTTCTTCCATCAGGTTGCTTTCTGGCTGGTTGATTGTGTAATCCCCTTCTCCCATCATATGGCTTTCTGGCTGATTGGTCATGTCTGGGTACTGGACTTGTAGGCACTCTCTGGTTGCACCATTGGCTGCCATCATGCCCCAAATGTTTTTTGCCTTGGGCCCTGGGGTTGGGCCCCTCATCCTGTTTCCCTGTATCTGTCTGCATTCTGAGGCCCAATGGAAGCCTCTGTTTCATTTTGGATATGGGGTATTAGGTCTTGTTCTCCCACCCTGTTTTCTCATTCTGTCTCTATAACAACATTGAGCTTTCAGATGCCCTACTTTACCACACTGAAAGCATTGAAGAGTCTCTCTGGAAGTCCCTTGCCAAAAGGGATCCTGTCTCCACATGTTTGGATTTTGGGAAGTCTGCATCATAGCCTGGCTATAAAAGGCATTTGTGCCCACTGTGACACAGTGTCTTATGAGGTCCTCTAAAGGAGCATCCTTGTGCAATCCTAGTATAATTCTTCTGCAAACCTCAATAGCATTTTCCTTAGTAAGTTGCCTTATCAAAATGTCTGTTACTGCATTTTCCCCATTTGTTCTTGTGACAGCTGTCTGCAAACATCCCACAAAGTCAGCAAAGGGTTCATTTGGCCCTTGTGTTATTTTTGTGAAGGCCCCACCCTTGTCATCTTTATTGTGGAGAGAAGCCCATTTGATAACATTAGCAGCAATTTGCTCATATGCTGCTATGGAATAATTAATCTGTACTGCGACATCTGCATAGGGACCTATACCTGTTAGTAGGTCATAGGTGATTGTAGCATAAACTCCACTTTGACTTTTTGTTGAGCTTGTATCCTACAGAGCTCACTATATTCAGAAAGGGACAAGTAGTTTTGTCCAGGTTCTAGGCATATCCTTGCTATAGATTTCCAGTCATTAGGGGTCAAGATTTCAAAAGCCAAATTCTGTAATAACACCTTAACGTAAGCTGATGTAGCCCCATAAAGCATGCAAGCCTTTTTCAGGTCTTTGAGGATTTCTATATCAAAAGGAGCGTATCTTCTACTTTCTTGACCTGAACAATTAAACTGTTGAATTACAGGAAAAATATGATGTTGAAATTCTGATATATCTCTCCCTTCTGCCTTGGCCTTAATTAGTCCCTTTTGCAATCTAGTCATAGGAGTGGCTGGATGCTAGGGGGGTGGTGCTGGTGCTGTCACTGCCCCCCACACCCCCACCACCCTTCCTCCCTCCATCCCGGAGAGTAGAGTTGATGGAGGAGAGTCAATTACCTGCTCCTTAGGTGGGGCTGAAGCTGCCTCAGATTCACTACCCTTGAGCCTCACTTAAGTCTCCATGCCCTGTGGGGATATGGTCATTAATCTGTTCATTATCTTCCTCCTTTATGTCAGGCTTTCCCATTTGGCTATTCCTATTCTTTCTTCTATAACGTATACAACTTCTTAAGGCCAACTGTATTATATTGTGTAATAGAATGCCTTGATGGAAATTGAATGAGGACTGTTTTCATTGTAATATGTGGAGAGCTGTTGCCCAATTAATGTCCAATTATCTGGAGAGATTTGCTCTTCCTCTAAGAATCAAGGGGAAGTGCGTTTTAATGTACCCAGGAGTCTAACTATCTGTTCCCAAGTTATAAGTAGCCCTTGATCTTCTATCAGCTTAAGCAGGCTTTCTATAGCGCCACTCCTGAGTGGGGGTGGGGGTGGGAGGGTGGGGGATAGAGAATCTTTAGCTAGTATCTGTCCCATTTAAGCCAAAAAAGGTTACTAGTTTAGTCTTTAAGAAAATAAGTAAGTTCCCTGTTTGTCTATTATACTCACCTAAGTTCCTGGTCACTGGAGACTTCTTCAGTGAAAGTAGGGTCCTTGGTTCTCACGTTTGGGCACCAAATGTGATGACCGCGTATTTAAAATCAGCCGGAGTCAGGAATTCAGGTTAAGGGAAAAATTTTCAATCTTTATTCTTTTTGAGGTAAAGGGGGACCGCGATAGCAATATGAGCAGCTGCAACAGGAAGCCAGCCAGGAGAGGTAAAGGGGGATTGCAGGTGAAGTGGGGATCGGAGGTGAAGGGGGGTCACGATAGCAATGTGAGCAGCTTTGTTAAGAAACCAGCCAGCAGTCTCACTCTCCACTACCCTTTCCACTCCCCTGCCTCCACCCACCAAAAACATCATTTTTGATACAACACATCAGGACTTGCACAAAGAATGGGTGGGGGCCATTCTTTCTCAAGCATATATATTAATAGAGTATAGTCCAATTACTATTTAGTCTCATGTGCTTGGGATCTCAGTGCATCAATTTAAGCCTCAGCCCATTACAAAAGATGTTGATAAAATTTCAAATTTGAGGTGTCCCATAATTTGATGGAAATGTCAAATTGGCAGAAAAACTAGTAAGTTACTGGAAAAAAGATAATAAAGTATATTCCTCCTTTGGTAGAGAAGTGATGAGCATAATGCAGAATATTGTAGACATTTTAAGATATTATATTGTGGGTTTTCGTTAAAATGTTTTCCTTATATTCTAGAATGGTTAGGGGGTTATTTCCAGAAATGACTAATATAAATATAAAATGCATCAATAAAACCTATTTAGGGAACAAAGAACAGGAGGAAGAATATAGGCCAAGTTGCCTCATTGTTTTGTTGCTTAAATTGAAGCATGTCTTTCATTCTGTGTGTGTGTGTGTGTGTGTGTGTGTGTGTGTGTGTGTGAGAGAGAGAGAGAGAGAGAGAGAGAGAGAAAGAGAGAGAGAGGAGAGAGAGAGAGAGAGAGAGAGAGAGAGAGAGAGAGAGAGAGAGAGAGAGGAGAGAAAGAGAGAGAGAGAGAGAGAGAGAGAGAGAGAGAGAGAGGGAAAGATCACTTATGTAATTTAGGATTGTTTGGATAGACTCAAGAGGAGCCAGTGTTGATTGGATCTCACTTTTTCCAGGTTTTGTTGAAGCACCTGAGGGTGTCTTTATCTTGCACTATTTAATTTTTTTATGATTTTGATAAATGCAAATATAGAATGCTTATCCATTTTTCAAATGGCATGATTGAAGGAAGGATAGATACATCGAAATACTGCAATAATAAAACAAAATCTAGACTGGCCAGAATATCAAACATAATCTAATGAGAAGAAATTTAATAATATGAATATAAAACCTTTTTTGTATTGTATGTATTTAAATAGTTCAATATAACAAGTAAGGGATCTAGAAATTATAGCTAGATAACATGTCTGATGCCCATTTTTAAAGAAAGCATTTATAAGCTTTTACAACTGCATTTTCAAATATACCCCAGAAAATGTGCTTCTGTTCTTCTCTGTCACTCCTTCTGCCCATACCTTCAGTTTGAATACTTATATCTGTTCATTGGCACACAGTCATAATGAGTATATGCAAATTCATAGTTATACTATTTCCATAAATAAAAGATGAGCAAAAGATACATTATTGTTTTATGTTACAATTAATCTGCAATGATCCAGAATTACCACAATTTGCCATTTGATTTCCTTAATTGTGCAATTCATGCCGGGTTTTTAAAGGCCCACTGCCCTTTCCAAGCAGCAGGTTTTAAAAGTCTTGATCATCATCATATGCATAATGATCAAATAGCTTTAAGGTTAGGAGTTTGCTGGGACTAGTCTGTTATTGCTCAAATATCTGACAACCAGCTTGCTTGTGCTATAATTAATGATGAAATGTTATGCTTATTGCTGTTTATTCGAGGCAATGAAAATGACAGCAAGTATGCAATAGAAATAATCACATATTGTGACTTTAAAAAGCAACCATAACTTTAGTTGTTTAATACATGCAAAGTTTCTCTAAGAGGGCAATTTTCAAGAAGATAGTAATTACAATATTTAAAGCTTAAGGCTGATTGGGATAGGACATTGTAAGAATGAAGTGAAGGGAAGAAATGTTTTATATTATTCCTTCCCTTTTCTTCTGGGAAGAATTTTTCCTATTCTCCAAGTATGTATGAAAAAAATAAAAGACATATTTATCTTACATCATTTTGAGGATCTTATTTCAATGTCACAACTTGCTCACTCACCTACAACAAAGTCTTCAATTCTCCTATCTAACTTCTCTAATAGAGTCTGCCACTCCTTCCCAACCCCCACATAGTAAAGGAATTTTGAGTTTTCTGAGTTATCTCTGCTTAGCAAAATAATTCCATTATGTGTTAGTGATATTTATAGCAGACTAACAGCTAATAACTCATGCATAACTCTGTAACAGTGTTTAATCTTGCTCTTCATCCAAATCAGTGTTCAAGAGCCTTGTTTTCTCTGATTATTAAAGATGATGTGCAAGAATCATGTCAACCTTGAGTTCATAGAATCTAATGAGGTACAAGGTCAAGCTTTCCAAACTAGTTATTAAAAAATGACAGATGATAATTAAAGGTATGGCTCCTCTGAAAAGACAGAATTGACTATCTCAGATTAAGAACTTCAGATTATATTAATACTGTATTCATTCTCTCAACACCATTTAAATGGCTGAATTTTTACTGCCAAGAAGATTTTTGGGAAAAAATGAATAATTTAATTTTTGACAATTCAGAAAAAGAAAGCTGTTTATATCAAGATGAGATTCTTTCCTTCTCTTACCATTCTCCTTCTCCTCCCACTCTCTGCCATACTGGATTATAGTAGATGAAAGAGAAAAAGCATGGCATAAGAACATTCTACTCTGACAATATAAGACTACATACATTTACTATTCTTTCTTGAAAATCTGTGACTCAATTTCCTAAAATGTCAGGCACATGTTAGTATTACAAAAATCTTTCATTCTACATATTCTTCTCATTTTGACAATAGCTCACCAACTTACTAAGCATTTAAAGGAGATTTACAAATGTAGTACTAGAGGAGAATACTTAATAATGAAGATAGAGTAATAAAAGCATTTTTCAAAAAAATTTAATTTCTTATAGCCTATTTCTGCTATTCTACTAATTGCAGAATGTTTGCCTCTATCTTTAGCTCCTTCAAAGCATTAATTCTCATTGCCTTCTTGACCTGGCCCTTCAATTAGTTCATCTCACATTTCTCAATCATTTCTTTCCATTGATTCCTTCTCCATAGTCTTTAATCATATTATGTCTATATTTTCCTTAAAAACAAAAGGTAAACTTTTTATCCCTCCCTCCCTCCATCTCTCTCTCTCCCTCCCTTCATCTCTCTCTCTCTCTTTCTTTCTCTCTCTCTCTCTCTTTCTCTGTGTTTCTATCTTGCTCTGTGTCTCTCCCATGCAGCACATATACACAGACACACACACTTATTTTGATAATGTTGCTTTTTCCTTAAGGAATTGTCTTATCTACTATCTTCTAGTTCAATCTAGTTATTAAACTAGGTATTTGATCTAGTTCAAACAGTATCAATTTGATAGTATATTATCAAACTTCTAGATAATGTACTCCACTTTCTGTATTTCCATTCAACCCTTATTCGTTTTTTTTCCGTGATTCTATTCATGTTCTACTGAACCAAGATTTCTTATGTAACCTTCTTATTATCTAATCTAATGGTCATTTCCCTCCATTGTATTTGAGATTCCTGATGAATTTACTACTTTCTAAAAATTTCTCTTTCAGAAAAGTATTTCTTTTGCTTCTCTTGCAGGATAGCTGTCTTTTGTGGTTCATTGTCTATTTTGATAACTATTTGACCTTTGTTTCCTTTGCTGATTCTTCATATCTCTGCCAAGTGGTTGTCATAATCTTTTTTTTTAAATTGTATATAATTGGATTTTAAATATATTTCTACCATGTTTAACATGTATTGGACTACTTGCCATCGGGGTGTGGGGAAAGGGGGAAAGCTGGAACATGAGATTTTGCAAGGACTGTTGTTGAAGAATTGTCCATGCATGTTTTGAAAAATAAAAAACTTTTTAAAAAAAGGAAAAGAAAAAATATTTATATCTATACTCAGTTCTTTGGTATTGTATTCATTATTATGTTTGCACTTATAATCTCTATGAAGAGAAGTACCAAATCTGTATCTATAAATTGCTTTCCAGATTTCTATTTTTTTTCCAACTACCTGCTGGATATCTCCATCTGGCTTTCCTGCTGGCAAGTTAAACTCAACATATCCAAAACTAAATTCATCATCTTATTCCCCAAACATAAACTTTCCAACTGTTCTATTTCTGTTAATGACACCATCATCCAAGACACCTAGGCTTATGACCACAAAATCCTTTTTTACTCTTCCTTCTTCCTTTTCTTATACTGGATTAGATATATCTCTATTTCCTCTTGCAGAAAGACAGCATGATATAGTGGACATTAAGAAGATCTGGATCCAAGTCTTATCTATGTAATAAATGAGCTATATCATCTTGAACAAATCTTCCATTCTCTCAGTGCCTCATGCTATTCTCTGAAACTAAAGCTGCAAAACACTTGCCTATATGTACTAGTTAAGAATGTCTCTTCAAGGGGGATTACCTATACTAACTGAATCACAGACCCTGAGCAAGTAATAAAAATCATTATGGTAGCAGTGCTGGTGCTGCCGCTATTGATGTTGATACTTAATTCTTGAAAAGAAACAGAAAATAAGTTGAGTTTATACATATGCCTGTAATGTAAATTTGTCCTGAGCATATGATGTCATAATATGGAAAATTTGAATCATCTGGAACTCTGATGGAGTTCTCTATATGACAAGCAGAAGAGCTGTTAAATTCTTAACTTGTAATAAAAAAAAGTACTATATATTTTCCCTAAAGAAAGCCAATCAATTTACCTTCTGTTCACTTCTGGACCTAGTTTGTTGTTGCCTATGTGTAAAGTGTCTGTCCAAAATTGATATGCAAATGGCCTTTTTTAAAGAATTATATATCAACAATGAATCAAAATCTGAATAATACATATTCACTAACCGTTTTTTTTTTCTCTCTGTGTGTGTGTGTTTGTATGTATGTGTACAAATAAGTAGACTGAACTCTATTGAATGATTATTGATGAAATAGAAAACTGAAATTCTGAGAACTGATAAAATAAGTACAAAATTATCTAGAAACATATGTATTTGTAGAACTTTACTATTTTATAGTTACATTTTATTTCTGTACTGAATCTTCTCAATGACAGTGGCAAGCTCCTTTGGCAAGCAAACATCTCCCTATTTGAAACAACATTAATTAACATTAATAAAGAGAGGTTTGTTGAAATTCTCATTTTTAATGTTTTAAGAAAACATATATAATTTTTATATAAATACACAGGTGACACCTTGACATAAGAGGCATGATTGATGTATTGTTCGTCTGAATCAACTACTTTTAAATATATATTTCAACAGATAATATACATGATGACATCTTTTATTCTTCACTCTTCCTTTTAATATTGTGATAATAAAGGCATGGGCTATTATGTCTTTAATAGACTCATTTAGATGTATTTATTAATTTTAATGTAAATTTTATAAAGATACAAGGATAAATTTACCTATTATTAGTTATTTATATTATTTTCATTTACCATTTTTGTAACAATAAAAGACTAACATTTTTCCAAATTTTCTTATTTGTATTCTCTTGTACCTCAGTTGTAATTGAATGGTCTAAAATTTTTCAAATGAAATTATTTTTTGTTATATCAAGATTATGTAATCATAATCTATGCATGGGAAACATTTGCATTGAAGAGAGCATTTAAAACAAAATTTTATTCTACCCAATCAAAAAAGTGTTTTTAAATAATCAAGAAATGAAATGAGATCTTTTCATCTCTTAACCTTTTTTACTGCTGTTTATTGTCATTTGCTGAAGTCTACTTGTTCCCATGTGATGCTTTTGTGTAGTCTACAGGTTTTTGTCTAATCTCTTTTCTTACTCTTTAGCTTTGTTTTCTAATATAACTATTGACATCCTCTCCTTCATTTGAATTTAAATCATAGAATATTAATTCATTCATTTCCTTATTTGGAGGGCTATAACAAAAATCCTTATAGAGTTCACATTCTCTGAAGCAGATATCAGTGTTTAAAATACATTTATTTTCATGTTTGTAATTTTTGAAATGATTAAAATGAACAATGAGATATACAAGATGGCCAAATGTACCATGAACTGATGTTTCTTGTTGCCTTGGAGACATAATACAGTAAACTTTTTTGTTTGCCTTTTTTAGGATGATCTGTGAGTCATCTTTTCATTAAACTACAACATATTTTTTCATTTCATTGTAGCAAACTTGTTAACAAAGATAATAATTCATTTTGTTTAGCATTACTTTATGTCTTCTAATTGTTTGCTAAGAAAGGATCTTGCATGTGGTATATCATCTCCTGAGTATAATATTTATAAAATGTCCAAGTATGTAATTCTTTTTTTAATTAAAGCTTTTTATTTTCAAAACATATGCATAGATAATTTTCAACATTCACTCTTGTAAAACATTATGTTCCAACTTTTTCTCCTTCCCTTACCCCCAATTCCCTCCCCTAGACAGCAAGTAATCTAAGTTAAACATATGCAATTCCTTTATATATATTTCCACAATTATCATGCTGCACAAGAAAAATTATTTCAAAAAGGGAAAAAATGAGAAAGAAAACAAAATGCAAACAAAAAAGTGAAAATACTATATCATGATCCACACTCCTCTCTCTGGATACAGATGGCTCTATTCATCACAAGACCATTGGAATTGGCCTGAATTACCACATTGTTGAAAAGATCCATGTCCATTAGAATTGATCAATGTATAATCTTGCTGTTGCTGTGTACAGTGTTCTCCTCGTTCTACTCATTTTACTCCGCATCAATTCATATAAGTTTCTCCAGGCCTCTCTGAAATCATCCTACTGATTGTTTCTTATAAAATAATAATATTTCATAACCTCATATACCATAACTTATTCAGCCACTCTCCAGCTGATGGGCATCTATTCAATTTCCAGTTCCTTGCCACTACAAAACAAGTATTTAATTCTTAACAAATTCTGCCTCGTTATTATGGCATGGTCAGTGTAGAAGCCATTATAGGACTAAGGTAGCTCGTATGTGTTGGGATGTATACACACACATATACATTTGTGTATACATAATATATGTACATATTTATATAATATGGGTATGGTGTGAGCTATCATAAGTATATATTTTTATCATTTATCATGAACTCACAAATAGACCAGGCTTCTGATGATCACTCTCTCTATACATAGGTTATTTGATTTCAGAAAATGCAAATACCATCGAGTCAGGATTCTATGTCTTTCTAACATGATAGAAATTTCCAGGGTTTATATTCTGGTTTAGTGTTTGAGAAGCCAGGGTCACTTCCATGCTACAATGATAAATCAGAAGAGGTTTTTCTGTGACAATTTTTGGTTCTGTACCATTAATAATACATCTTTAATTTCTTTCCCCTAAAGTAGGGGTTCTTAAATTTTTTGTATGTCACAGATGCTTTGGCAATCTGGTGAATACTATGGTCCCCTTTTCAGAATAACATTTTAAATATGAAAAAAATACATCAGCTTACAATGAAAATCTTTTGTATTGAAATACAATATGCCACCAAAAGTCTTCGTCCAGTTTTAGGCTTTATAGTTTCAAAATTGCTCAAAAGTTTTAATAGCTTAAATCTACACTAATGCTTATGGGATATCATATTATGTTATCAATTTATAGCAGCTAAAAAAATCTCTTTCTATAATACAATTTACAAGAGGCATTATAATACTAGTAGTTTGTGAAAATATTATTATCCTATAAAACCAATAAAGAAACCAGCATTTATATTATATGACTTACCATAATCAGAAGGCTAGCGAGTGGTTCAACTGTAATCATCCATATGAAAGAATGTTATGTAATTATGTAATTATAGATATGGATGAAATCCTAATATATCTTTTAAGTTTGTGCATGATCCCCAACTCTACTAAGACACTATTTAAAATAGCCTGAATAGCTGAAGGCTATGTGACATATGTGAACTAATCATCTCATGTTCATTACTAGAAAAATAACAATGAATAAAGGCTTACAAAGGCTTTTCTTTGGATGACAAATTTCTCTTATGAAAATGTATTCACATTTAAAGCAAATATGAGACAGAAGAGAATGGATTAATAACCTACCTTCATGTTCCATGTCACTCTGAATGTATTTTCCAGATGTGTCCTTTTCCCCTTCTTAGACAAAAAGAATCTATGTACTGTGTACTATATATAACTATAGTAGTTACATGCTTTATTATCCTAGAAGGGCTGGCAAAGTTTCTAGACATATAGTAACAGTTTAGAATTTTCATGTTTAATTGGAAATGCTAAAGTGAAAAAAAATTAAAGAAAAAAACCATTTTCAACCCAAAAAATCCTTAATGAAAAAAATTCAAATCATAACAGAAGGAATTTTTAAATGTATAAAGAATCGGTTATATCAGTGCTTTGCTTTTCTTTGGATAAATATTTACAATGTGTGAATATATAATTACTCTCACTGATGATGCATTAGATGCAGATCTGATCATCACAGTTTGGTGGACTAAGCTAGTGTCTTTATATGTGTATGTCTTCATATGTATAATTATACAGAGGTGATTAAGAATTGTGTCATTACTCAAATTTTTCAAAATGTATACAAACACACCTTTATTTCATACCCTTATCCACATCTATATATCATGCCTTAATCCCCACCAAAATATTCAAATCCATGATAGACCTCAAATCCATTTTCTGTTACAATATCCCACTCTTCGAAAGGAAAGCCATCTTTGTGTTTTGCTAAGGTTCTTCATTGGGAAGAGAAATTCTATTTTGCCTTGTAACTTGAATCACACTTTATTTAGATTTTTTTTTTCTAGCTAGGCAACTGCTAGATTTGTAATGCTTACTCCATTAAAGGATGAACTGTATTTTGAGATATGTATGAACTGAAAATTGAAGTAGATCATTAGGTATGGGAATTCAGTAATGACACTTGCCCCATTGCAAGGCTATAAAAAAGAAGAGAAAAAAAAGTTTTCTTTTTTCTGGCCTTTTTTCAAAGACAAACTTGCCAAGTTAAATGATCAAAGGTATCCAATGAAACAGTCTCCTTTTGAAGATATTTATACCTTCTAGTCATAAGACACTTCTTAAAATAAAGATGTCCCCCAAGGGCTTCTCTCTTAGCATGATCCTGGGAATTTTTTTAATTTTATTTTTTGCTTTTCATGCAAGAATGAAGGATGAAAAATATTCAAGTTATATTGACTATACTAAGGGTAAGGGAATCTCAGTTAAATCTCAATTAAATTTCTGATCAAGAAATTTTATTTATATAAAATGAAGTAAAATTAAGTCATTCTTAACTATGTTAAATATGAAAAGTTTTCATAGAAAAATGGCCCATGCATAAATTCTTTCTGGATTTAGAATGGCATTAATGAAAGTTTAAAGTGAATTTTTTTTATTAAAGGGAGGATCCCTAGGACTTATATAGAAAATGGCACTAGCTATTTGAATAGTTACTGAATTGACTAGATGTTATCTCTTCCTAAACTGTCAGTTTATACCCAGAGGACTGGGTAACATAATAAATTTTACTCTGAGAATTGGAACACAGAGGAAAATCATAAAGCCCTAAATCCATTTTCAACCCAGACAGGCATCTTCAACAAAGAGAATTATTTCACATAGAATTTTGAACTGAGAGGATATGAACAGTTGGCATCATGGTAGAGTAGATCAGGTTCTCAGTTAGGAATTTGTGACTTCAGAGCCAAGGTGGCAGAGTAAATTCAGGAAGCTGCTTGAGCTCTCCCAGTTTCCCTTGAAAACCATATGAAACTGAGCCTCTGAACAGAATCTGACTGAATGAAACCACTCTCCAGCTCAAGACAGACTGAAAAAACTTCAAGAAAGGTCAGTCTTAGTAGAATGAAAAGGTGTTCAGTCCAATTCAGACAAACTCTGGGAAAGCTAGTGAGAAGGCCTTAATCACAGCAAATCAGTGGGGCAGCTTCCTGTCCCAGCTCAGAAGGCAAATTCTAGGAAACCAGGCTGTTTGGACAGCATCCTCTATGTCCCACGAGCAGAGCTCCACTTAAAAAGTAAAAAAAAAAAAAAAAAAAAAAAAGAGGAAATACCAGAAGAAAAGGAAAGAAACATAAAAGAACCTTGATCTTAGAAAGCAACTTCAGTGACAGAGCAGACCAAAATGCAAACTCAGAGGAGGACAGAATGTCCACAGAAGAAATCTCAAAGAGTAAAATAAATTAGTCTCAAGGCCAAAGGGGCTTCTTGGAAATGTTCATGAAAGACTTCAAAAAGCAAATAAGCAGTAGAAAAAAAAGGAGAAAAGAAATGAGAGGTATGTATGAAAGAGTCAACAGCTTGAAAAAGGAATGGAAAAAATTGAAGAAAATAAACCCTAAATAGTAGAATAAACCAAATGGAAAAAGAGATACAAAAAACTGAAGAAAATCACACATTAAAAACTAGAACAGTGCAACTGGAAGCTAATGATTTTGTAAGATAGCAAGAATCAATTAAACAAAACTTTTGGAAATGGAAGAAAATGTGAAATATCTCATTGGAAAAAGAACAGATATAGAATATAGGTCTAGAAGGGACAGTTTAAAAATTATTGGCCTACCTGAAGACCATGACCAAAAAAAGAGCCTGGATAGCATTTTACAAGAAAGGATTAAGGAAAATTGCCCCAATATTCTAGAAACAGAGGGGGAAATACTGATTGAAAGAATCCATCAATCACCTTTGGAAAGAGATCCCACAAGGGAAGAAACATTGTTGTGAAATTCCCAAACTATAATCTCAAGGAAAAAGTACTACAAGTTGCCAGACAAAAACAATTTAAATCTCAAGGAGCAACAATCAGGATTATACAGGATCTGGTAGCTTCTACAATAAAGGATCTGAGGGCCTGGAATACCATATTACAGAAGAAAAAGGACCTGGAGTTATAACCAAGAATTAACTACCCAGAGACACGCGGCATCATCTTTCAGGGGAGGGCATGGAGGAATTCTGAAGCCTCTTTTAAAGTCATAGTTCTGCTAATAACTGTACATTTCTTCTCAGAGCTTTATTTCCTATTTAAATACTATTAGTTTTTAAAACATAATAGTCCTGATATTTTTATTAGGAAAGTTGGTAAGAAAAACTTTTAGTTGCCCAATTAAAGGATTCTGTTCCTAATCCAGTTCACATTAATATTTTATAGGGAAGCAGATAACTGAATGTGAAAATGCCAGAGGATAGAAAGACAGGCAAAGCAAGGGCAGGGTGGGGGGAGGATGTCTGGAGAGAGCATATTCAGTATGAATCAGGTTTCCTTTTCAGGTTATTTATTAGTGCTAAAACAAATGATTCTTCTATTTCTTCTCTCTCTCTTTTCTTCCAGTTTTACTTTAAGTAGCTTGTCTATTCTAAGCACTTAAAACTGTTATCATCAGAGTAATCTCTACAGTGAATTTTTTTTATGTTCTTAAATTTATTCAGTCCTTTCTCTGCTTGAAGAGTCATTTTAAGGTAGCTATTTGATAACTTTTGGGAGGGGAAGGGAGGTATGCAGCATTGGAGAGTGTACACATAATTGCTGTGAGCTTAGTGTGATTAGTATTATTGGAAAAGAGAACCGAGAAATAGTGAGTAGTTTTTGAGTAGTAATACTGGGTATCATTGCTCCTGGTTTAACAACTAGGAAATTTTAAGGAAAATACATCAGTAAATAATTTGGACTATAATGAAAGGTTGTTTATAAATAATGACCTTTTTGCTTGATCTTTTTACTTGTGTACATAAAGAAGATAAACAATCTTTATTACAGTAGACAACTGTTATAACCAGTATTGATAGGGTGATAGTTTACCATTTGAGCATTAATGTTATATAAAATTTATCTTCTTCAATAGTTTAAAAATAAACAGTTTAATCAGTATAGGTTGATTTCCTATTGTTGAAGGTAATAGCCACATTTTAACCAAACTAGAATATGGCCTTAAAAAGGTATTATGACCAAAATATATACTATGCTGTGATGAATCACCTGTGATGAGTCTTCAGATAAATAGACATATACCATTCATATATTCTAATTTTTCAGCATTGATTGGTTTTATAAAAATTTGTCCTCTACTGACAATTTTTTTTAAAAGGGTCATTTTAATGTATTATGTGACAGTAGATATTAGTGAAGGATTGCAATTTTATGCCATGTAATTATGTTTTAAGGAAATAAAATTTGTACTGAACTTAATTCAAAAGGTTTCTCTAGCACATATTTCTATTAAGAATTGTATATTAACAATTTTATTTTTATTTATTTAACGTGGTTAATTGTTGCTCTTTGTTCTCAAAAAGGATTAAAATGGTGTCACTATGTTAGAGTCAAAATTACAGTGTGTCTGACTGTGACTGATCCAGACCAACATGAGGTCAGAATGCTCTACCACATATTGGGCACAAATTGTCCATCTGAACAGTGGAGTAGTTTTTTTCTAAATTTGTGCATCTCGTTTCTTTTGAGCTACTTCATTTTTGCTTTGCTTATAGAGCATAGCATTTTCTTTGATGAGGGCACTCCATGCTGGGCAGTCCTTTGCCAGTACCTCTCATGTCTTACAATTAATACTATAGTTTTTAAAAAAAACTTTCAGTGTTCTCATATCGCTTCTTCTGACCTCCATGTGATGACCTGCCTCGCATGAGTTGTCTGTAAAATAGTCTTTTAGGCAAATGTATGTTTGGCATTTACACATTGTGACCAATCCATCAGAGTTGTAATTTCTTCAATACAGTTTGAAGGCTTGGCAGTTTATTGCAAGAAAGGACTTCATTGTCCAGCACCTTATCCTTCCAAGTGATCTTCAGAATCTTCCTAAGACAATTCAAATGGAAGCGACTCAATTTCCTGGCATGGCATTGGTGTACTATCCAGTTTGCACAGATATACAGCAATGAGGTCAGCATTATAGCTCTGTAGACCTTTGGTTTGATAGGCAATCTAATATCTCTTCCCTCCTATACTTTTCTTTAGAGTCCCCATAACAAAGAACTAACCCTGGCAATCTGTATCCATTATCAATGTGGATGCATAGTGTTGACTGGTAGAATACCTGTGTCATCTTGGTATTCATTTTTGGACCAAAATTAGCACAAGTAGAAGAGAATCAACTATTCTTTGTTGCATCTCAGCTTCAGAAGTTGCATTGAGTGCACATATATCTGTGTACAAAAATATCATGTACATACTCTTCCTCCACTTTAATCTTTAAGCTATCTAGTAGAAAAATGAAGTTGACAACATCAATTCAATGTATAATTCAGTGTATCATTTGTAGCTAGAGAAAAATAAAATCATATTATGCAAACACACACTGAACCTTTAAAATAGTTTCTGAATCTAGTTTCTTGTCTCTAAATAGTTTCTAGTCTCTAAAATAGTTTCTAAGCTTATCAGTAATACTGTTGTGAAAAAAATTATCATTCAAAAATTCTATGCATTACATAATGATGGATAATTTGCAACATAGTTTTTAAAAAGCCACTTAAAGAAATATGAAAAACAGCAAATTCTAGCTGATCTATTTTTATTCATCATTCTAAATATGTTTTCTTATAACATAATGGTGTGGCAGTAAGATAGCAGCATAGTCGAGTGCAGGGGAATCACAAATTCAGGCAGAGGATTAAATCTAACCCAGGATTACAAATTATTCTTAGCCTGAGCCTGGACAAAAAGAAGCAACTAGCTAGATTTGACCCTCAGGCCATAGTTTTCTGACCTGTAGTATAGCAGATACAGATTCAGCTTTGCAGTCCAGAAAATTTGAGTTCAAGACAAACTTCTACCATAAAAGATTGTGACTCTCTCTTAGATGACAGGTGATTTAACCTAGCATTACCTTAGTGAACTCTCAAAAGCTTTAAGCTACAACTAACTTGTCAATTTATATTGATTAAAAAAGTTTCCATACCAGACATTCCCAAAACATATTGATTTCTTGATTTGGATCAACTAGAAATGTCAATCAAGACCATTGATTTTTTTTTCTGAGGTCTTAGCATTAACATTTTTTTGATAACTTTTAAAATATATAGGTAATAAAAAATATATCATCGTATCCCAACCAGACTGATAGCACTACTACAAAAATAATGAAAATGTAGCTTATTGAAATATTTCTCATAGAATTAAATTATTCCATTATATTCTGTGTAATTGTTGACTCAAAATGTTAATTTGTCAATCTTTTAATTCAAAATAGTTTTTCACCGAGCTTTATTATGCATTTTCAGCATCTATTATTTCTAGTAGCTCAAAGTTCAATTTCCATTTTGTCCTTTTCTTGTTCTAACTGACAGTAAGCAAATCATCTGGTCAAGAACAGAAGCTTATCTGCCCATCTAACCTTGGACATCAATCCCACTAAAGGACTAATTCCATTAGCATCAAAATTGGGACTAATAACTGCAAAGGTTCATTGAAGAACAGCAGTGCACTTTGTCTCTCACATCAATCTTTGGCACCTCAGGAACTAAGTATAATGAACATCGGATCACAACCTATTGCTTTTATAAAATGTCTTAGGACAGCATCTTACACAAATAGGGCTTGAGGTACTCCATTATTAATATTATCAATATTGTAGTTACTCCAATATTAGTTTATTAAGAAAATGTACAAGTATGGTTTTCTTAGTAAGATTCAGAAATAAAATAACTGTTGTAAACCATCTCATAAGCAAATTCTAAGACTTGTTTTAAAGGACTTTAAAAATTCCTTTAATTTTTTTGTTCCTCCTTTGTTTCTCCTAAAGACATTCTATTATAAAACAAAAGATGAAATCAATAAGTAATCTTGAACATCTTTAAATATTTTTCTTGGAAATCATATCCATTGTGCAAGAGAAATAATGAATTTGAATTTTAAAAACACTGGTAAAATCTTGAATATTATGCAAACTCTAAGTCCTAAAAGAGTTAGAGAGAGAATATGATCTCTCTATGGGATTTGGTTCTGAATATATTAAAACCATTTTAAATAGTTATCTTAAGCAAGTTCATATTCCAGCCACATTATCTTAATTCACACTGAATTTTCTTATTTTAATCATACATATCCACCATATATTATGTATGTATATATGTGTTTTTGATTCTTCACTCCTTTATTATGCATATTTCAAAGTAATAGATTTATCTAGATATATATTTTGACTCAATGTGGCTCTGGAACATCAATAAGTTGGCATAAATTTGCATATGTATGTTCATATTTGTGTCTACATACATATGTTCATATTTGTGTCTACATACATATATGCATTCACATTCACATATGCATGTCTGTCTGTTATACATAAATAAAGTTTCCTTTGGGGTAACTTTACCTTTTCCTGAAAGATTAAGTGCTATTTTTTCACTGTTACTAGCTTCACCTTTATGTAAGGAATCCTCTTAGATGATCTATTAAGAAAAAAAAATTAGTATTTTTATCACTGATTTTATAAGGAGTCAAAGCAGACAATGAGAAAATAAACTTGTTTTTTTCAGAACTTAATAACAATTTTGACTCACAAAATCTATGATCTTGATTTTGATATTACTTCCATTCCCAAGCCAGGTAATAAAGAATTGTTCTAAATAGTTGCTATCTTTATTATCACAGGAGTAAAAAAAAAAAGATTGACAAAAAGATTATATAGGTATATGAACTATTGTTATAAAAAGAGAAGTGATTCTTAATGTGAAATCATAGAGTTCTTTTACCTATGTATATAAATATGTAGAAAAAAATAACTCAACTTGGTATCACATCATTGCTCAAATAATCTTCCTTTTGTGCTACAGTGATCATAACATTTCTCTCTACAAAAAGCTTCTATAGTTTTTCATTGCTATCAAGTTAATTAAAACCTTTTTATGTTGGCATTTTACAGTTATTACTATGTTGCTACAACCTATTTTTTGCAATCTTATTATATACTGCTTTACTCCATATCTTCTAAGTTCCAGCCAAAGTGAACTGTTTTGAGTCAGACAATAGATATTTTTAGGCACCAACTAGGAACTGTGCTAAACACTAGGGATAGAGAAGGAAGCAAAAACTTTCCTTACTCTCAGGGGAATAGCAAGTAAACAATTATATACAAATAATTAATATATAAGATAAATGGAAGATAAGAGAAAGAAGTCAGTAGAATTAAGAGAAATGGAATATTCTTTCTGTAGAAGATAATATTTTTAGTTGGGATTTAAAGGAAGCCAGGGAAACTAGAGCGAAAAATAGAGGTGAGGAAAGAGTCTTTCAGGCATGGAAGAAATGTGTGGAGTGGAGACATGAAATGTCTTATTTATGGAATAACCAGGAGGCCAATGTCACTGGATCAAAATATATATGGCAGAGAATAAGATGTAAAAGGACTGGAAAGGTAGGAGGGAGTTAAATTATGATGGACTTTGAACACCCAGCAGGATTTTGTATTTGATCCTGGAGATGATAGGGAATCACTAATGTTTTTTGAATAGGGAGATGACATGGTTGTACTTATGCTTTAGGATCATAACTTTGGTGAATTAATGAAGGACAGATTGGAGCGGGAAGAGACTTGAAAAAGATGGACCCATCAGAAAGTTGTTTCACAAATTAGCATGTGCCAGAGTGGTAACAGGAGTAAAGGAGAATATTCAAGAATTGTTGTAAAGGTGAAGTCAGCTGACCTTGACATGAGATTGGTTATGGAGAAAGAGTTTGAGAGGGAAAAGTTAAGGATGACACCTAGATTATGAGCATAAGGGACTGAGAAGATGCTGTTGCCTTCTACTAGGAAAAGGAGAGTGTAGGAAAAAAGGTAACAATCTCTTTTGGACATGTTGACTTGAGGATGTCTACTGGACATCCAATTTGAGATATATAAAAGGCAGTTGGAATTGTAAAATTGAAGGTCAACAGATAATTGAAGCAAAATAGGTAGATATGATAATTGTCAGCAGAAAAATGTGTGGAAGTTAATTAAAACCACAGAAGTAGATAGTATCACTTAGTGAAATATCATAGAGAAAGAAGACAAAGTCCAGGAGAGAACTTGGAGAATTCTATGGTTAAAGGTATGGTCTAGATAAGGATAAAGCAAAGGAGTTTTTGAAACTTCAATCAGATAGGAAAGAGGAAAACCAAGAGATAGCAGTTTTTCTGAAAACCTAGAGAAAAGAGTACCCAGTGTCAAAATCTATTCTCCTTCCTTTATTTACATAGGGTTTATTCACACCTCATACTTTGCTCCCTAAATTGAACTTCTCTCTAATTCCCAATCTCCTCTGCTTGAAATATTACTACTTCCTTGACATTGTTGATACAGAGGAAAGAATACTGCTCTATAGTCTGAGGATTTGAGTTCAAATCTGGTTAATGAGACTTTCTACCAGTGCAATCTTAAACCAGTTATTGAACTCTTAGATTCAGTTTTCTCATATATAAAATGACTAGGTTAGACTAGTTGATCTGTGAAATTACTTCCAATTTTAAACAGTTGAATTTTTCATATTCAACTCTTGACCTTCTACATGAAGTCTTTGTTCATAACTTTATGACTTCAACTGAAAGTAATTTTTCACTCAATCTGTACTTATGATACTGTTCCTAAAGCTCTTCTTGATACTTGTTGTACTCACTCTATTATAATAGTTATTTGCTT
The DNA here is from genome assembly GCF_016432865.1 of Antechinus flavipes. Classification (NCBI taxonomy): domain Eukaryota; kingdom Metazoa; phylum Chordata; class Mammalia; order Dasyuromorphia; family Dasyuridae; genus Antechinus; species Antechinus flavipes. Next base: position 412,157,092 of record NC_067398.1, on the reverse strand, counting down.
TCCTTTCTCTTCAAAAATGGCTTGTAACCGCCATTAAAATAGGAAGTATATAATGTCTTTATTTGCATGCTTAATACCTATTAAAATTCCCTACATACAACAGGAGCTTAATAATTATTAAATGAATATTCATTCCCCAAATGTATTTATTTAAATCACCAGGTGTTTCACATCTAGATTAGATAATTTTAGGATAATTTACATGGTACTGAGACAGATCTACCCTTGCTCTTCTCTTTTTTTTTAAATTATTTTAGACACAGCAATTATTTTCTTTGCTACTATAGCATATTTCAGTAAGACTTGCCATAACAATTAAAGCCACTCAATGGTAATGAGGGAGTCATGTGGGAAATAGCATCAAGTTCTTCATGCCTCTGGTGAACCATTTATATAACTGAAGTTGTCAAGATATTTTAAATATAGTCTCTTATTCTAATGGCCTGAAGAAGTTAATTATTGACCTTAATTGCCTCACTTGGAAGAAAGGACTGGCTTAGACACTGGAGATTTTCAGTCTTTTTTGGTAATGTGAAGATTTTGTTCAAACCAGTTAATTCTGCTAACTTCCAAAAAAAAAAAAAAAGACTTCTAAATTGCCTTTTCCCTGACCTAATAAAAGTCCATTTAAATGATTCATTTGAACAGTGTATATGCAAACTAGATATTTGTTCATATGAAAGAAGAAAACTGTCTTTTCCCTTTCATAAAGAGATAAATGTTTAGTCCAGGATAGGCCAAGTCTGACTTATGGGAAAGATGTAGTGAGCTGGAATTCTCCCACAAATTAATCAGATGATTTAATAATACCATAATGCCAAAAAGTAAAATATAACACATATAAAATATTTCTATTAATTAAAAAACTACACTAAATAAAATTCACATAACATATTAAAATTTAATAATACAAGAAAAAAGAAGTTAGTATGGTTTCATAGCCATATTCTTTAACAAGGCCAGAAAGTGCTTAACAATTGAGTAAGAACTAGTAAGAAGAAGGAAAAAAAGCCCTGAAGTATGATAAAAGAATCATACTTTTCTAGTAAATATATTGCAAATAACTTCAGTATGTCTGCATTTCTTCCATGATCAAGTGGCAGATGTCTATACACAAAATTCAGATTGAACGTTTTCTTAAAGTTAACAAAGGAAGGGTTCAAGGTATCTCTCTGCATTCACCAAATTAGGAGGGAGAATAAAATTTTCTGTCCTCTCTCACCCCCCCAAAGTAGAGCCTCAACATGAAAACCAAAAGGAAGAAGAGACAAAGAGACAGAGCAAGAGAAACAAAAACAGAGAGAAACAGAGAAAAAAAAAATAAATTTAGAAACAGAGAGAGACAAATAGAGAGAGAGAGAGTCACAAAGAAGGAATGAGAGAAAAAGGAAGAGAGAATGGATAAAAAAGAGATAAAAAGAGAGAGGAAGAAGAAGGAGTGAGGAAATGAGGGAGAGATCTCTGTATTTTAAAAGTTAGGAGACAAAAGAATATAGTACAGAGAATGCAAAAGGAAGAAAAATTGTTAAACACCTGAAATCAAGGAAACAGACACTTCCCAAAGAAGAGAATACTTGACCTTCTGAGTAGGAATTGTCTGATTGTCTTTCACAAGCATAGTGATGTTGATACATAGGTACTATCAGATAGGACATCATCCTTTAAAGATCAGAGAGGAAGGTGAGATAAATGGAGGATATGGTGATTACCTGATGAGAGGGGTCCTGAAACAGCTATTTGTCAATCTAATAACAACAATAGAATGTTCTTATGTTTCCCTATAATGTATATGCAAGATATGATGGAGAAATTCTCAGCACTTGATGAGTCAGATTACTTCTACTCCAATTATTCATTTGTTTCCAAATGATATTGAAAGAAATATTCTAGAAAAACAAAATGAAGTAAAAGAAAAAACCCGATGACTTGATACAATGGATGCTTGAGGGGGAGAAAGTGAGGATATTAGGGGAGAAGATGGTATTTTCAAGCTACCAACTGAAGGAAAGAGGTTTAGAAGACAAAATAAATTTTGGGAAATGAATAGTAGTTTAAGAAGATCTTGTCTGAGAATAAGATGGAGATTTCTGAATCATAACTAAAAAGATAGGATGATAGCTCCCAGGCCAGTGATGAAGTGCACCTAACAAGGATTTTTAAGAATGGATTTTGTATATATACCAATTTAGATACCATAAAGAACACTTAAAATGTAGAAAAAAAGAATACAAACTTATACTGACGCATGAAAATATAAAGACATTGACCCACACTTAACACCTTACATCAAGATAAGGTCAAAATGGGTTCATGACCTAGGCATAAAGAATGAGATTATAAATAAATTAGAAGAACATAGGATAGTTTACCTTTCAGACCTGTGGATGAGGAAGGAATTTATGACCAAAGAAGAACTAGAGATCACTATTGACCGCAAAATAGAAAATTTTGATGATAAGAAATTGAAAAGCTTTTATAAAAACAAAACTAATGCAGACAAGATTAGAAGGGAAGCAATAAACTGGGAAAACATTTTTACAGACAAAGATTCTGATAAAGGCCTCATTTCCAAAATATATAGAGAATTGGCTGTGATTATTGGATAGTAACTAAAGATATTATAACAAAGAGCTAGCTTGGCTAGATCAAAAATAGCTACATTATTTGATCTCATTTCCTCCTTTCCCCTTTCTTTCTCTTACCATTAAACTTTTTGAAAGGAAAATTCTAACTTTCTCTAGAATCCATTGAAACATTTGACAAAATTTCTTATGTTCTTCTTGTTAATAAGATGGAGTAATATATGTATACGTATACATATATTAAACTGGGCCCTCACTGCTGCCAGACAATCCTACTGAATTTCCTTATCAACTCATTATCAACTACTTTCCATATTAGCTCTTCTAATTGTTTTTTAATACCTTTTCAAACTCTCCAAGACTTTCCTTGCCCTGACTCTTAATTGAGAATCTTGCCTCATATGTTACAGAAAATTATTCAATCCATTCAAAAATTCCTTTTTCTGCCCTCTTCCTTACCTCCTGTCACTTGTATTCCTTCTGCCACTTTCTCCTCCTTCATCCCTGTTTGACATAATAAAATAGCCTTACTCTTCATCAAGTCTAAGTGCCTCTACTTCCTCAACTGATTCCATTCTATTTAATCTCCTCCAACAGATTGTTCTCTCTGTCCTCTCTACTCCTTTATTTAGTTTCAGACTCTTTTACTCTACTGGTTCATTTCCTATTGCTTATCAAGAGGACCAAATCTCCCCTATCCAGAAGATTCCTCACTTCTTTTATTCCTGCTATCATAAACTATTTCTTCTGCCCTTTGTAGCTTAACTCCTTGAAAAGATTCTGCTAACTGTTGTTTTATATGTCTTCTGTTCTTTGTGGCTAAATTGAAAAAGGCCATCTAGGCTGAAACTAGGCATTGACTCTAATTTATAAGAAATCAAGCCGCTCTCTGATTGATAAATGGTCAAAGGATATGAACAGACAATTCTCAGACGAAGAAATTGAAATTATTTCTAGCCATATGAAAAGATGCTCCAAGTCATTATTAATCAGAGAAATGCAAATTAAGACAACTCTTAGATACCACTACATACCTATCAGATTGGCTAGAGTGACACGGAAAGATAACGCAAAATGTTGGAGGGGATGTGGGAAAACTGGGACACTGATGCATTGTTGGTGGAATTGTGAACACATCCAGCCAGGCTGGAGAGCAATTTGGAACTATGCTCAAAAAGTTATCAAACTGTGCATACCCTTTGATCCAGCAGTGTATCCACTGGGCTTATACCCCAAAGAGATCTTAAAGAAGGGAAAGGGATCTGTATGTGCAAAAATGGTTGTGACAACCCTCTTTGTAGTGGCCAGAAACTGGAAACTGAGTGGGTGTCCATCAGTTGGAGAATGGCTGAATAAATTGTGGCATATGAATAATGTGGAATATTATTGTTCAGTAAGAAACGACCAGCAGGAGATTTCAGAAAGCCCTGGAGAGACTTACATGAACTGATGCTGACTGAAATGAGCAGGATCAGGAGATCCTTATATACTTCAATAACAATGCTATACGATGGCCAATTGTGATGGATGTGGCCCTCTTCAACAATGAGATGAACCAAATCAGTTCTAATAAAGTAGTAATGAATAGAACCAGCTACAACTAGTGAAAGAGCTCTGAGAGATGAGTATGAACCACTACATAGAATTCCCAATCCCTCTATTTTTGTCAGCCTGCATTTTTTATTTCCTTCACAGATTAATTGTACACTATTTCAAAGACCGATTCTTCTTGTGCAGCAAAATAACTGCATGGACATATATACATATATTGTATTTAACATATACTCTAACATATTTAACATATATTGCTCTACCTGCCATCTGGGGGAAAGGGTGGGGAGAAGGAGGGGAAAAATTGGAACTAAAGGTTTTGCAGTTGTCAATGCTGAAAAATTACCCCTGCATATGTCTTGTAAATAAAAAGCTATAATAAAAAAAAAAAAGAAAAAAGCCCATCTACAATAGATACTTCTTTATTCTTTCAAACTTCCAACAATATCATTCCACCAAAATTTCTTTCTTCAAAATTATTAATATTATGTCAATTGTCAAAATCAATTCTCATTCTCCTTGAATTCTGTGTAATATTTGATACTATTGATCATTCTCTTCTCCTTGATTCTCTTTTCTCTACATTTTTGGGACACTTTCTCCTTGATCTCCTCCTATCTTCCTAACCACTCCACTGTATTATTTGCTAGATCCTCTTCCAGATCATCTCTAACTATAGGTGTCTCTCAGTGTTCTGTCCCAGGACCTTTACTTTACCTCCTCTATGTTACTTCACTTTTTGATTTCTTCAACTACCAAAGATTTAATTACCATCTCTAAGTAGATGCTTCTCAAATCTCCTGTTCCTGTCTCAGTCTCTCTCATCTCGAATTGCCTTTTAGACACCTTAAATTAGGTATTCAAGAAACATCTTAAACTTAATATGTTCAATGAAAACTCACTCTCTCTACTCCTAAACCATTTTCTCTTACCTTTCCTCTTACAGTAGACAGCAATATCATCCTCCCCAGTCCCTCTCTCTCTACAGTAAGTCATCTTGGATTCCTCATTAATTCTACCACCCCATCCAACCTATTGGTGAAGACTGTTGATTTTACCTTGGCAATAACTTTCAAATATTTCCCCTTTTCTTCTCTGACACTGCCACCACTCTGGTCAAGACCATCATATCCACCACTACACACCTGTCAGAATGACTAGAGTGACAGGGAAAGATAATGCAGAATGTTGGAGGGGATGTGGGAAAACAGGGACACTGATACATTGTTGGTGGAATTGTGAACACATCCAGCCATTCTGGAGAGCAATTTGGAACTATGCTCAAACAGTTATCAAACTGTGCATATCCTTTGATCCAGCAGTGTTTCTACTGGGCTTATACCCCAAAGAGATACTAAAGAAGGGAAAGGGACCTGTATGTGCCAAAATGTTTGTGGCAGCCCTGTTTGTAGTGGCTAGAAGCTGGAAAATGAATGGATGCCCATCAATTGGAGAATGGTTGAGTAAATTGTGGTATATGAACATTATGGAATATTATTGTTCTGTAAGGAATGACCAGCAGGATGAATACAGAGAGGACTGGCAAGACTTACATGAACTGATGCTAAGTGAAATGAGCAGAACCAGGAGATCATTATATACCTCAACAACGATACTGTTCGAGGATGTATTCTGATGGAAGTGGATCTCTTCGATAAAGAGAGCTAATTCAGTTTCAATTGATCAAGGATGGACAGAAGTAGCTACACCCAAAGAAAGAACACTGGGAAATGAATATAAACTGCTTGCATTTTTATTTTTCTTCCCAGGTTATTTATACCTTCTGAATCCAATTCTCCCTGTGCAACAAGAGAACTGTTCGGTTCTGCACACATATTATGTATCTAGGATATACTGTAACCTATTCAACAAATAAAGGACTGCTTGCCATCTGGGGGAGGGGGTGGAGGGAGGGAGGGGAAAAATCGGAACAGAAGTGAGTGCAAGGGATAATGCTGTAAAAAATTACCCTGGCATGGGTTCTATCAATAAAAAGTTATTTAAAAAAAAGATTTAGAGTTAGAAGGAGCCTTAGAATTTATCTAATTCAGGGGTTATTCACCTTCTTTGTGATCATGTATCCTTTTGGCAGTCTGATGAATCCTATGGATCCCTTCTCAGAATAGTATTTTGAATGTATAAAATCCAAGCTTACAAAGCAAATAGATTGTTGAAATAAGGTTATATTTTCCCATTAAAAAAAAAAATCATATCCAACTTGGATTACCACAATAGTATACTGGTAAATCTGCCTGTCTCAAAATTTTTCTTTTCTTTTTTTTAACAATGTTGTTCCCCCCAAGTATTTTGCATTCAGGTAGTGCTTAATAAACATTTGATTTTTTTCTTTAAAAAAAATAGAATAAGAAAAAAAAAAAGGAAAACAGAAAAGAAATACAAAACAAACTAAAGCAAAACAAAAGATGTTCTGCTCAACAGAACATCAGGAAGGATTCAAAATATATAATAACAAATGACCAGATCAATAAAGTATATAAATTAGTAGAAGAAATTATATTCATAAATGCCCATTTTTTTCTTTACTACCCTATACATTTTTCTTTGGTTTTCTGCTGCTCACCTTATTTATTTTATTCTTTTCTCCCTTTTATCCTTCTCATTACTCCCAAGCAAACTATATTTAAGAAAATATACAATTATGTATAGATATAGCTATAGATATATGCACACCCCATGTACACACATGTCTTTCCTATCCTTGCTGCCTCTTTAATTAAATTCTGCTCCATAACTTGCCTTGCTACTATTTAATCTCTCCCACTCAAGTATCCCTTCCTTGTCTTTTTCTCTCACCCTTTGTTTCTTCATCCACCCATCTCTCTCCTCTTAATTTTTTATAGATTTTGGAGGGTGCTATATCCTTCATGGTATATATGTAGTGTTACCTATTAACCCATTCTCAATGTGAGTAAATTTTCAGAACTACAAGCCCTTTTCCCCCCTTTAATGCCTCTCTGTCTATTCTTCCTCTGCACCTAATTTATATAACATTATTATTATTTTTACCTTAACTTTGCCAATCTTTCTTTTGAGCTAGCATATTGTTGATGTGAATCATATATATATATATATATATATGTGTGTGTGTGTGTGTGTGTATATAATATATATATATACATACACATACATATACATACAAAAAACAAATAATTTATCCATGTTTAAATAGTTTATTCACATTAAGTATCTTAAAATTGATCTTCATATTGGCTCTTATATGTTAAATTTTCTGTTAAGTTTAAGTTTGGCTGAAAAAAGTCTGGAAAAACTGAAAGTTCATTGAATGTCCATTTTTTCTCATTGAGGATTATATATAATTTTGTTGGATATGATATTTTTGATGACAGGCCTAGTTCATTTGATTATCAGTAAATATGATTCTAGGACCTGCAGTCTTTTATTGTAGCTGCTGACAAGTATTGTATGATTCTACTTGTATCTCCAGTATATTTGAATTAATTTTTTTCTTATTTCTTGCAAAATTTTCTCTTTGATCTGGGGGGTTTCAAAATTTGATAATATCCCTGTGTATTTTCCACATACCATCTCTTTGAGATGGTGATTGGTGGATTTTTTCCTTTTTCTACTTTCCCCTCATGTTCTATCATTCCAGGACAATTTTTGGATTATTTCCTCTATTATTTTGTCAACAATCTTTTTTTGGTCAGCACTTTCTGGCAGTCCAGTTATTCTTATGTTTTCTCTTCTTGATTTGTTCTCTAGTGCTGTCATTTTTCTTAGGTTTCACATCCGGTTCTATTTTTTCATTCTTTATATCCATTTTGCTATTTCTTGGTCTCTCATAGCTTCACTGGCTTCCCCTTGCCCAATTCTAATTTTCAAAGCATTGTTTTCATCTTGGAGATTCTGTACCTCTTTTTCTAGTTGGTTAACTTTTTTTTCATAAGCTTCTTGTTTTTCTTGGATGGCTTTTATTTTTCTTTAGTGTTTCCTCAATGTGTCTCATTTGGTTTTTGAATTCTTTTTTGAGTTCTTCCATAAATTCTCTCTGGGCAGGGATCCATTTCACATTACTGTTTGAGATAGAAGCTTTTTATTTTTTTCTAAAATATCCCCCTCTGAAGATGAATCCAAGTCTTCCCTCTTTCCTTGTTTCCATGGTAGGCTTCTTTCTTCTTTGCCAATTCATTTTTTAAAATAGGTGGTATTAGTGTAAGTATCTCAACTCATGTGGTGGGAGGATGGTGCCTCAAGCTTCCCTTCAGCTCTCCTCTCTAATTTCCAGGAACCCTAAACCAAGAGTTCCATCCTCCTGTAAGTGCCCACAGTCAGCATTGCCTCAGCCCTGCTGCTTCTGCACTCACCAAATGCTGTTTCCTTCTCACACAGGGCTGTGTCTCAGCAGCATGGTTGAATTTGGAATTCCCAAGTTTTCCTGAACTCAAATCCCCACTCCACAAATAATCTGGGAGGTGAAAGTCTCTGTGGTTCCTGCTGAAGCTCCAGCCACACCCAGCAGTCCCAAGAAGTCCCCTCTTGATGTTTCTGTGGAGATAGCCCAGAGGTGTTTGCACTTCAGACAGGTTAATACAGAGCCCATGACCTTCAGATCTTCTCAAGTTGTGTTAGGAGGACCCCCGTTCTGCACCAAGTCTTGATTGTTTATGAGTCTATGTTCTCCCTGAAGTGAAAATTTGTTATATTTGTGGGAGAAATCTGAAGAGCTTGAAATTTAGCAATCTACTTCACCATCTTCCCAGAATCCTCCCTCAAGTTTTTTTCCCTATTTCAATTCATCCTCCATTCAGCCTATAATGTTATTTTTTTTCCAAAATATAATTTTGATCAAGGCACTCTCCTCCTTAATAAGCTCCAGCAACATTATCTTACATTTAGGATAAAATATAAAAAGTTCTGTTTGCCATTCAAAGACCTTCACAATTTATCCCAGTCCTCCCTTCCCAGGGAAGGGACCTTATTCCCTGCATGGTCTGATCCAGTAACACTGTTTTCCTAGCAATTCCTTGAACAATGTACTCCATATTTTGGCTCTCAGAATTTTCTCTGGCAGTCTTCCACATCTAGAATTCTTTCTTCTCTCCACTTAGACTATTGACTTCCTTGATTTCTTTCAAGTTCCAACTAAAATCCTGCCTTCTAAAAGAAGTCTTCTTCTACTTCTTTTAATTCTAGTGCCTTTCCTCTGTTAATTATTTCTTACTTCTATCCTGAATCTAACTTGTTTTGTTGTCTTCCCCATTAAATTATCAATTATTTTAGGGTTTTTACTGCCTTTTGCCTCTTTTTGTACCCCTAGAATTTAGAATAATGCCTGACACATAATAGCCACTCAATCATTGTTTAGTAATTGATTTAAGTCATAACTTTATTTGGAAAAGGCTAAATGACTGGACCTAACATATAGGCATAAATACTTTAATATTAACTTTGAAAAATTTCTCTAGTAGAATGCCCATGAATGTATTAGTTATTTTTTTATGTATGACCTGGAAAAGACATAGATGAAATATTTATCAAATGATTATACAAAAGTAGAATGGATGGCTAACATATTGGCTCACATAGTATTAAAAAAGAACTTATAATGTTGGGCTGAATTTAAAGTGATAAAATTTAAAACAGATAATTTTAAAGTCCACCACATGAATTTAAGGGTTTCAACTTCATATATAATAAGATCAAGGATGTGTGACTATACTGGCAGGAAATCTGAAAAAAAAAAGTGTGGATTATTTTCATCACACATTTTAAAAATCATTTATTTTAAATATACTTTTCTTTAAAATTTTTATTTCTAAATCCTCTCCTCCCTTTCACGCCTCCCTACTCCTGGAGAAGGCAAACAACATGCTATCGATTATATATGTGAAATCATGCAAAATATCTCCAGAACAGCCATATTATAAAACAAAGTAATTTTTTAAAAAATTAATGAAAATAATTAAATTTGCACTCAGGGTTTATCAGTTTTCTCTCTGAAAGTGGATTTTATTTTTCATCAATGCTTTGGAATGTTCTTGGATCATTGTGTAGATCAGCGTAATCAAATCTTTTACAACTGATCATCATTTCAACATTGCTCATACTGTGCTGCACAATGACCTGATTCTTCTCACTTTCTTTATATAAAATCATACAGTTCTTGCCATGTTCGAACTACCCTAAAAGCACCTCCTTCTCATTTCTTAGCATAATAGTTTTTCATCACAATCATATGCCATAATTTTTTCCACCAATTTTCAGTCAATGAACATACCTTCAATTTTCAATTCTTTGTCATTGTAAAAAGAGCTAAAATAAATATGTTTGCACATATGGATCCTTTCCCTTTTTTTCCTTTGATCTTTTTGGCTGAAAACCTAATTGTTATTGCTGAATAAAAGGGAATACATAGTTTTGTAGACCTTTGGGCAAGTTCCATATTTTTCTCCAAAATGGCTCTATCAATTCACTACTCCATCAATAAATAATTTATTAATGTACCTATTTCCCTGCATCCCTTCTAACATTTTTCCATTTATAGGTGTAACCTGGAACAGCAATTATTAATTTTAATCTTTCTTTTTGTAATAAATAATGATTTAGTGAATTTTTTCATTATGATTAAACATTGCTTTAATTTCTTCTTCTGAAAACTGACCATATCCCTTAACAAAAATCTGCATAATTAATAGTCTGACCAGTCAACATATCAACAGAATAACATGGCAACTATAAGAACCAATATATGTTTAGGCCACATATCTAAAGAGTGACAAATATAGGATGGTTTTATTTAGTCTCAATCAAAGAATATGTAGAATATAATTCACTATTGTGCTATGTTTTAGACAGGATATATGCAAATGCATAGATATAAATATATGTATTCACATATATGTATGTATGTGATAGAGAGAGAGCAAAGGAAGAATAAATATAGTGAATAACCTTCAAATCAAGCATTATGAAGTTCAGTTTAAGCAACTGAGTATATTTTGACTACAAAGTAAGCCAGAATGTCTAATATCTTATAGTATGTAGAAACAAATATTTCAAGATCACATGAGTAAGAGTTAAGACTTGCTTATTTTTCCTCTTTATTTTCTTATGTATTGCTTTTTGGAATCATTTTGGGAGAGTAATATCAAAAGAAAAGGAAAAAAATGGGAGAGGGAAAAAACAGAAAAAAAGAAGTGAACATAGCATATGTTCATTTGCATTCAATCTTCATAATTCTTTTTTCTGGATGCAGATGGTATTTTTTATCCTTGAATGCCTTGGATCACTGAACCACTGAGAAGAACCAAGTCTTTCATTACACATTCTTGCTGTTAACATTGTACAATGTATTCCTAGTTCTGCTTCTTTTACTTAGCATCAGTTCATGTAAATCTTTCCAGGATTTTCTAAAATCAGCTTGTTCATTATCTTTTGTAGCACAATAATATTCCATTACCTCCATATACTGCAGTTTATTCAGCTATTCACCAATTGATGGGCATCTACTCATTTTCCAATTCTTTGTTATCATAAAAAGAGCTGCTATAAATATTTTTGCACATGTGGGTCCCTCCTTTCTGATTTCCTTGGGATATAGAGCTAGCAGTGGGATTGCTGGGTCAAAGGATATGCATAATTTGATAGACTTTTGGGCATAGTTTCATACAACTCTGCAGAATGATAGGATCATTTCACAACTCCACCAACAATGTATTAGTGTCCCAGTTTTCCCACATCCCCTCCAAAATTTATCATTATCTTTTCCTGTCATCTTAGCCAATCTGAGAGATGTAAGATGATACCTCAGAGTTATTTTAATTTGCATTTTTGTAATCAATAGTGATTCAGAGCATTTTTTCATATGACTATAGAGATGGCTATAATTTCATCATCTGAAAATTGTCCATATCCTTTGACTATTTAGCAATTTATAAATTTGAAACAGTTTTTATATATTTTAGAAATGATATCTTTATCAGAAAATCTGGCTGAAGTTTTTTCCCCAGCTTTGTACTTCTCTTTTAGTCTTCTTTTTGTTCATTTTGTTTGTGCAAAAATTTTTAAATTTAGTGTAATCAATGTTGTCCTTTTCATAATGTTCTTTAGTTCTTTTTTGGTCACAAATTCCTCTCTTCTCCAAAGATCTGATCTGTAAATTATTCTTTGTTCTCCTAATCTGCTTATTGTATCACTCTTTGTATACATGTATTCATTTTTAAATCAAATCATGTATTCATTTTGACCTTATTTTGGTATGGTAGGTCTATGCTGAGTTTCTGATGTATTATTTTTTCTAGTTTTTCCAGTAATTTTTGTGAAATAGTGAGTTCTTATCCCAGGAGCTAGAGTTGGGAATTTATCAAATCCTAGATTACTATAGTCATTGATTATTGAGTCATGTGTCCTATTCCACTGATCCACCACTCCATTTCTTATCCAGTACCAAATTGTTTTGATGACTGCTGTTTTATAACATAGTTTTAGATCTGGTACTGCTAAGCCCACCATTCTTTGTATTTTTTTCAATTAATTTGTTTGATATTCTTGATTTTTTTTTCTTCCAGATGAATTTTGTTATTATTTTTTCTAGCTCTAAAATATTTTTGGGCAGTTTAATTGGTATGGCACTGAACAAGTAGACCAATTTAGGCAGAATTGTCATTTTTGTTATATTAGTTCAATCTATGCATGAGCATAGATTTTTTTCCCAGTTGTTTAGATCTGACTTCATTTTTATGAGAAGTATTTTGTCATTGTGTTCATATAGTTCCTGCATTTGTCTTAGAAATATAGGTCCTGGGTTTGTCTTGACATATATACTTCTGATCCAGTAGTTTAAGAAAAATTTAATAATTTATAGATTTGTTCAATTGTTCATTTGTACAATTTGTACAATTGTTTTTTTCTCTCCCATTCCCCATCTAGAACTTCCAACAGTTTACATGAACTCTTATTTTTTATAGAGGTTGTCCTTGTTCAGATATGGGTTCACTTTAGTTCAATTCAATTATACTCAATAATAAAGTCCTACATACTGAAGATATTGTGTTATAGATCCTTTTGGCTGCTTGATGAAGTCTTCAGACCCTTTCTAAAAAAAAATTAAAATACATAATGTTACAAAGAAAATAAATTATATTGAAAAAGTTATCAAATTAAAAAACAAAGTAAACAATACAAAATTCCATCAAACCCATATTAAGCTATTTTCTAAAGTTCCTTCCAATTCTGAGCTTCTTCGATAATTTTAAAACATGTATATTTGAACATGCATTTCTTTATTAAATGGATATATGTTGTAAAACATAATTTCTTTCGTTAATTACTTAATTTCTACTTTGATTAACTTTCCCAGTTTTCTTCCAACTCTTCTGTGTTTCAAGCAGTGTAGTATATAGTTCCCAGCTGCAAAAATTTCAAGAAAGATTAATTATAAGTAGATGTGATATAAAAGCCCTGATCCAAGGGAATAATTAAAACTACATAAAGAAAAAATAAAAATAAAAGGTACTTTCCATTTGGATCCCAATTTAGCTGCAATACATTTTGTGCATATATCCAAACAGTAAAACTATAATCAAGTCAATAAAAGAAATGGCAGGGGTGGAGATCCAGGTGAACAATCATTTTGGAATTTGTCATTACAGGCTTTGGAATTATTGGTTCCCTTTATAATCTTACCATTGTACAAATGCTCCCACAAGTGAAGTATAAATTTACTAAGTATAAAAGCATTAGTAAATATTTAACAACTGACTTTATGAAGAAAAGACATGAAATACATTTAAACATAATATGCATTATTATTAAATTTTTCTCTATCACTTGTTTAAATCTAGAAAATAAACAAAGCAACAACAACAACAAAAAAAAAAAAACCAGGATTTTTAACATTTGCCAAATTCTGAGGTGCAATGTTCACACTTTGACACTCAAAATTTAAAGTCTTAGTTCTTACAAACTTTCATGGCACATCCCTGAGTGGTTAATTCAATCAATTTCACTTGTTACATTGTTCTGATAGGATGAAAAGATAAAGGATTTCATGGCTATGGATACTTCTTCCCTGCATGAGGATCATAATCTCTACATCATATCCTCTCTCCATCCCACAGCAGAATTGTTCTTCATATGTCTCTGTAGCTAAAAAACAAAACAAAACAAAATAAAAACAAAAAAACAAAATAAACGAACAAACAACAACCAAAAAAAAAAAAAAAACAAGCAAAAACAAATTGATAGATTTCCAGTGTCTGTACTGTTTATCCTTACCATGACTCCACTTATGTAGACATTATTGACTGGGTTAGGGATTCCAGAGTTTAAGGTCCTCTGTGATATTTTTAACTAGACATAATGATACACTGGAATTGAATTTTAGAAATTCAAACATTACTCAAGCAAAATCTTTGTCAACAAAAAAAAAAAAAATTAAGGAGGGAGACTTTTTTTTCTTTTCTTCCTTTCTCCTTTCCTTCTTTTCTTCCTTTCTTCTTCCCTTTTTTACTTCTATCTTTCCGGTGCCTTACACTATAAAGCATTATTTCAAATGTTGCTAGGGTGAAATAGTTACCTAAGCACTTTGAGATCTTAAGATATAATTCTTTAAATGTTAAGCATATGAATTGCTAGTTCATACTCTTGGTACTTAATTCTTGCTAAATTTAATTATTGTAAAACATCATAAATTGAAAGGGAAAGTGCAAACTTATTTATAATTAATTATTGCTGATTACTAACAAAGGCAGTCAATATTTACTGATTTCTTTTTTTTTTTCTTCCTGCCTATCATGAAGTTCCTTTTAGTTCTTGAAGTGTTCCAGTCAACAACTTTTTCTTTACATGGTTCAAGATAAAAAGGAAGATACCCTAGAAAATGGCATTTAACACAGAGAGAATTTTGATCTATAAGGATTCAGTAGTTCAGGAGAATTTTAGCACATCAAAATTGTAAGTCTGCCAAAAAAAATTGATGATTTAGTTCTGTACAAAGTTGCAGGAAATAAAGGATCTGAGACTTTTCTTCTTGATTTCCTAGGAGTACAAAACTAATCAATAAAAGACGGCTAGGCAAGTTTGTTACACTTTACTTTGACTTTGCTTTCATAAAATCAACATTTTCTTTTTTGAGATTGGGTTTTCCTGTTCAAATGTTAATATGTATCCTCTTTGATAAAATTTTTACCATTTCACTTTTCCTTTAAAATCGAATCAAGATTTAGCAATCAAAATTCTTGACCACTTAGTGATAGAGATCCTCTGATGTGTGTTTGAAGTGATAGCTACTTATAAATCAGAGTGGATAGTATATTTCTCTCTTTTACTATAAATATTGACAAGTCTTTGAGTGAATAAAGGAATTGGGGAGAAGGGGAGAAAAAAAGATCAAGAGTCAGATTGCTTCTATAAACTTGTAGGGTTCATTCTGTAGACTAATAAAATGCCAGGAGGAAAAGCTTCTGCCTTAAGAGGTACTGAGAATGTCAACATCCATTATCAGTAATTCATGGAGGGGGAAGGTTAATGAAAAATTGTATTTGTCTTTTATCATGTAGTTGATTAGGGCTGAAGGAGATGTTTTGAATCAGAAATAATGTTTAATATTTTCAGATCTTAGAAACTAGAGTGTTATGTAGCATAAGAGCTCCCTTTAGCAATATTAATGTCCAAAAAGCTCTGTCAAATATTTACACAGAAAGAACTAACATCCATTTTAGGATCAGATGCTTATGAATAAGGATCAATCTCTTCCTGAAATGACCTACTTTGGCCCTTGCTTTAAATCAACTCTAGTTCTAAACTTCTAGGCCTAGTTTAAATCCAGCCTTCTAATTGAAGAACCAACTAACCCATAATTTTCTTTTCCTTCTCTGAATTGTCAGCAGACCTAGTGTGAAGTGGACATAATAATACTTGAATATATACTGTGCTCTTCACTTGATGTGTCAGGAATATATTTTAGATATTCCCTAGATTAACAGTCAAAGACCGTGCTATATTCCTTTTGATGTTTTCCATGATTCACAAAATAGTACTGGGCAGAGAGTAGTAATTTAATGTGTGTGTGTGTTAAGCAAAACCAGATTACAAAGTAATTCAAGTTTTTCAGTCGAAGACAATAATATCTGGTATTTGTTAACCACTTAACTGGTTTGTAAAGCACTTTGAATATTGGATCCTTATAACATTTCTATGAGGCACTTGATACAGCTATAATTATCTCCATTTTGTAGATGAAAAAACTGAGATTGGAATGATTGCATCACTTCTTTATTATTACAGAGCTAGTAATATCAGAGAGAAGATTTAAACCTAAATCTTTATTTCTTACTTTTACTAAGAAATTAGAGATTATGAATTTGATGTTTTCCCCTACCCTACCACATTACCATATATTTTCCTTTTTATTCTCTTCTTATTTTTGATTATCTTTTTATATTCTTTTGTTGAAACTCCTTTTTTTTTTCCCCAGAGGACAGGAAATTTTATTCTCCCTGTTAACGTGGTAAATGCAGAAAGATAACTTGAGACCTTTCTGTATTGAATTTAAGGAGAGAGGACAGACTGAATTTTGTGTATAGAGAGTTAGATGGTTGAAAAGATGTGTTAAGGGACAAGTCAATTCTCCAAAAGCCTCCACAGCTGTGAATCATAACATCTGAAGGGGTTGCAAGGCAGCCTTTTCTGACACAGGTGTTGTGGACTGGGAATGAAATAAATTGGAGGTAGAGGGAAGAGGAAAGAGGTCAGACAACAGTCTCTCAGTCAGAAAGGTCAGAGAACAAAAACTGCTTCTCAGTCTCCTTGTATCATCCTCTCATAAGAGGAGATCCATTCTGGGTCGGATGTCCTGCAACCACTGTTAAGTGGCTCCCGTCTATTTCAGCTGCTCTCCTGTATATTCCAACATATGAGATCCAACGTGGGGCAGAAGATAAGAAAAATTCCAAGAAGAACTACAGCTGTTCGTGAGAAGGATCCTTCCATAGTTAAGGAAGAAAAGCCCGGGTAAGACTTTTTAGTCAAGGTAATTAAATGAGCCAATGCATTAAAAGGCTGAGCCAGAAGACTGATGACAGCTTAAATGTCTGATCTGATTACAATCCTCTTCTCTATTGGAAAGTTTGCCCGATTAACACCTGCTATAACAGTCCAGAAGTGATAGTGCTACTTGTATTCCTCAGTGTGTAGACAATGCTATGGGGGTGGAGGGGAGGAAAGGGGGAATAACAGCAAAAAAACAAAAAACGGGGAATTTTTCAGGTCAATTATCCAAGAGCCTCCACAGCAGTGGATCATAACATCTGAAGGAGCTGCAATGCAGCCTTTGCTGACACAGGTGTTACAGACTGGGAATGAGATAAATTGGAAGCAGAGGGAAGAGGAGAGAGGTCAAATAATGCAACGGCCTCTCAGTCAGAGAGGTCAAAGAACAACAATTGCCTCTCAGTCTGCTTGTATCATCCTCTCACAAGAGGAGATCCATTCTGGGTTGGAATTCCAGCAGCCATTGTCTGGTGTCTCCCATATATTCCAGCAGCTCTCCCGTGTATTCCAATAATCATGTAACTGAATTGTATTGTTTTAAAAATATTAATGTTCTGGAAAGTTGATCTAGAAAAAAGTTAGAAAAGTATTGAAGGAAAAAACAATGAAATTATTTAGCATATGCATATTATAAATGGTAGTAGACTAAAGTAAATATGAATATATTCAATTTTTTAAATGTCTGAAACATGGACAAAAATGGTTGTAACTTTGAATTACACAACTTGGGAGCTCTGTACTTACATATTAAGTAATTAATTGAATAATGTATGTAAAAAATGAAAGTTTATCTTAGTTATTTACTACCTCTCATCATATTAGCAATGATTCCTAAATTCCTTGAGGATATTTAGCTATATTTAGTAATCCACTGATAAAATAATACTGAAAATTATAGATGCTCTAAAAAGTAAAACTTTGTTCAGTGTCTCACTTGCAGGGATAGTCAAACTATTAAATACAATGAACTATACAAGAATGCGTATATGCATCAAAAAGGTGGCAAAACAAAGAAATTTCACTTCTTTTTGAAATGGAAAACTAGTCTGTCTTCTTAGGGGGAAAAAATCCTCTCAGGAATATCAAAAATTCTAACATCAGAGGTTCTTTTAGCTAAAGCTTGGCAAAGTAATAAAATCCAGTCTAGTTGATCTTTTTAATAGAAAGTACTTTTATTTTCTTTTATATCATTGATTGTCTTTAATATCTTACTGCTTCACCTGAAAAATAAACAGAAGACATAAATTATCCATTTACTATTCATAAATTTCAAATTAAAGAGATGTTGATAAATTGGTCATCTGATAATCCCTTTCAGATACTAATTAGATGGTTAATGAAAAAAAGATCACTTTTAATTTTCTGTGATAACCACTAAATTTTACTCAAATTAGAATTAACATAAAAATCATGTTTGCATTACTTTCTGTGTAATCTATATATTAAAAAAAAGGTATTAGTGAGCAAAGCATTGGGCTTACAATCGGGAGGATACATTTAAATTCCTATCTTTAATATTTCCTAACTTTGTGATCTTGTATAAGATATTTAAATTCTAGGTGTTTCAGATAGTTAATTCTTCCTCTGCATTTCTCTAAGTTACAGATTTGCCTGATATCTATTTTGTTGGAAGGACTTTGCAAACCAGAAACTCTACATACTGATTGAATTACATCTCCTTTTAATCTACTCAAAGATTACTGATCTTGAACATTTTCTTTTTCTTTTAATTAAAAATCTGATTTCCCTTTTTAATTTGTTTTTACATTTGTGCAATCAAGTGTTTTTATAACATAATACCATTAAAAGTTCATGAAACTGCACATCTACTATGCACAGTTTCTATACCTTTCAAATATACAACAAAATTATCACGTAATTTTCTTCCTTTTTTTAACTTCCTTCCCTCACTGGTCTAAGGATGGCTACCATTAGACACAATTAGGTTTATGTATATAAAATTATTATATAGATACTTCCCTATTTATCAGATAACTACCATTAGAAAAAAATAGACATGTGGGTACAATGATTATATATACTTTTATTAACCAGTTCTTTCTCTGAAAAATACATAGTTTCTTTATACATCATTTATAGTTAATTTGCATATTTATAATAAACCAAATAACTTATTCACTCAGTTGTTCTTAAAACAATACTGCTATTACTATATACAATGTTCTACTGGTTTTGCTCATCTTGCTTTTTATTATTCTGTGCAAGTCTTTCCATGTCTTTCTAAAATCATTGAGCTTATTATTTCTTATAATACAGAAGTAATATTCCATAACAATCACATATTATAAAATGTTCAGCCATTCCTTAGTTGATTGACAGACCTATAATTTCCAGTTCTTTGGAAGAGAGGTGCTATAAACATTTTTGAACATATAGGTTCTTTTCATTTTTTCCTAATCATCTTTAGAAACAGACCAAGTACTGATACTGCTGGGTTAACAGGTATAGATAGTTTAATAATTCTTTGGGCATAATTGCAGATTGTTCTCCAAAATGGTTGGTTCATTTTATGATTCCACAAATTAGTAGTACCAATTTTTTCACATCCTATCTAAAATTTGTCATTTTCACCTTCATTTACTTTAGCCAATTTGGTAGGTATAAAGTAATAACTTAAAGTTGTGTTAACCCTCATGTCTCTAATCGGTGATGATTTAATGCATTTTTAAATTACTATAAATTGTTTTGATTTCTTCACTGGAAAAATGACTGTTCAAGTGTTAACAATTTATCAATTGGGGAAATGACTTAAATTCATAAAGACTTGACAAAGTTCCAATTACTATTTATAAATTTATCTCCTTATTTTTACTTACTATTTTCCTTCTCGGCTTTTTTAATACTATCCCTATTATCTTTTATTTCATCTCTATCTTTTATCTATATATTATCTTAAATCTTATTTTACCCATTCCTCAAAAATTCCTTTTCTTATCTTCTCCTTCTACCATCCTAATTTTATATTATACAGTGTTTTAAAAATTCTTCCTCCAGTTTTTTCACTACTCTAGAATTTCAAAATACTTTTCAATCTCTTCAGATGTATACTTTCTACCCCTTCAATCCAGATGAAAGTAAAGTTCCAACATTCCCAGCTCTTTTTTAAAATTTCACTTTCTTCCTCTGAATATGAAGAGCTTCTTTTACATCAAAGTAGTCATTGATGGTTGAGTTCTTTTACCTTTACTTACTCATTTTTATTTTAAAATTTGTCTCATTTGGTTTTTAATAGCTTAATATTATTCAGTTTTAATCTTGAGTTATGGGTAATGTTCCCCTAAGGTTCAGGTCCCTTTTACTGTCTGTTCCTCTATATTAACTCTTCATTTTATGAGATGGATTGCTCCATTTTACTTTTTCTTACCAAATTTTTTAGACTCTCCCCATTATATACAACTCGGCCACTACATTAGCAATGATAACAACTATGTTAGTAATGATAACTATTTTAAGAACAATAACAACAATGTTGTAAGTAAACAAATTAACTTTTATCAATACCTTAAAATTAGTCTAATTATTTCCTTCTATTTCTTCTGAATCATTTATATTGAGTTTTCCACTGAACTGTTTTTTAAATTTTTTGTTTTGTTATAAATCTTGAAAAGTCTTTCAGTTCATCAAATGTCCTTTAAAAAATAAATTCAGCATTCTACTCAACTTTGCTGGATAAGTTATTCTTGGATTTTGACCAGCTTCTTTGGACTTTGAAATATGTTTTAAGACCTATCATTTTTTAATAAAAAAAAAAATTACTCTATCTTGTGAAATGCTGATTGTTTTTCCATAGTATTTTTTTTTTCTTGTTGCTTGCAATATTTTTTCTTTAGCCTGTACATTTTGTAATTTGGCTGTAATGTTCTTATAAGTTTTCTTGTGAGGATTTCATTCAGATGGTCATCAGTGGATTATTTCTATTTCTACTTTACCCTCCTGTTATAGCATTTCAGAGAATTTTTCTTAATAATTTATTTAATATTGTATCCAGATTCCTTTTTAAAAAATCATAACTTTCAGATAATCTGACAATTCTTATATTGTCTCTCCTCAAAATATGTTCTCCAGATTATTTTTCTAATTAGATATTTCAGATTTTCTTCTATTTTTTCCATTTTTACTTTATTTTGATGTCTTCTAACATCAAATTCTACGTAACAAATCTAGTTTTCAAACGTGTTTAAGATTTTGTTTCTCCTTTTCTTATTGTTAACTTTCTTTTCATAATTTTTTGAATTGTTTCCCCTTCACTTTTTCATCATTTTTTCTTTTTTGATTTTTAATTTTTTAATTTTTCTTCCTTATGATTTTGTATCTCTTTTTTCCAATTAGTTAACTTTCTTTTCATAATTTTCTCGAATTGCTTTTACTTTTCTTCAGTTTTTCCTCATTCTCTTTTTATTTTTTTTTTTTATTTTTTAAGCTCTTCCAAGATTTCTCTTTGGGCTTATGATCACTTGGTGTTATTCTTTAGGATGGGAGTGTTTTTTTTTTTTTAAACCTCCCTTTCTTCCTCTGAATATGAATCCAGACCTTCTTTTACAGCAAAGTAACCATTGATAATTAGGCCCTTTTGCCTTTACTTACTTATTTTCATTTTAAATTTGTCTCATTTGGTTTTTAACAGCTTATATTATTCAGTATTAATCTTGAGTTGTGAGTAATGTTGTCCTGGCCTTTGGGTCCTAACTCTTATTTTCTGAATTCTGTCCAGGAGCTCAACCTCAAAAATTTCTCTTCTTCCTCTAAGGCCCAGTTATGCTGTCCTGAAAACATTCTTTCTTCCTGCTGTCCTAGTATTGCATATATCAGCTTATTCTTGCTCTTCCTCCCCTACAGCCAAGATCATACTGGTACTACTAGACCTGATTTCCCAAAAATCAAGGGATTCTTACATCATCCCTTACATAATTTGAAAATTTGTGACGTAAAAGATTTTTTTTTTAAGGTAAAAGTTCCTGAGGTGAAATTTCTTAAGGTCATAAAGGAACTGAAATTTGAGCTACAAATTCTGAAACCTAGTCTGCTTCCCTCAGATCCTACTGTTTATTGATTCAACGGAATCATCAGAGATATATTTATATTTCATCCAAACTGAACCTCAATTCAGTTTTCAATACCTTAAATTCTAAAGCTATTTCTTTACAACTTCCCCATTATTCCTTGTAATGAAGTAATTACTCCATTACTCATTACTCAGTTACTATTGAAACTAAAGAAAACAAGTCTAGTAATTCCTGTTTCACATGACTACAAATCATGTACTAAAATTGACTATGTCCTGCCTCACTAAGGCTTATTGTGCTCAATCCTTCCAGTAATTTCCTCGGCTAGGTGATTTTCTGTGATCTCCAGTTCCCACTTCTAGTCATTTTGTTCTAAATTCTTGCCAATGATCTTTCTTTTAGGTGCCTTTGAGGACTGAATGATCTACTTCATAATTGGGCTAACTAGGGCAAAATATGAGAACTATCAACTTCTTAGTATGAAGTATTTGTTTCTTCTAGTATATAATGGCTTTTCTGATTACCATATATAATTTGTTAAAAGAAGATCCCAGGCTCTAAAAGAGGGGCTCTAAATAAATGGAATCCAATCACAGATTACAAAAGCATTTATTGTCTGAGAAGAAAAACTTTCGAGGGAGAACAGAGCTTGCAAGGGAGTAAGAATGCTCAGCTACTAAAAAAAAATTGTTGGAAAAGGGTGAGGTATTAATTCTAGAGCCTTTTGGATGGGAAAAGGCAGAAAATATCTGTAAACACAGTAAGCCAGTGAGTTGAATGTTTAGAAAGTACCAAGCAAGGCCTTGATTCTGCAACTCTGCTTGAGTTGATCAAAGCTAGTTCTATGGTTTTTGGCAGCTACAGGCATCTCCAAATTCTGCTAAAGTTCACTTGCAAAAGATCACTGGCATATCAAGCCTCAGAAGTATTTCCAATTATCTGATTGTTGTGTAACTCCATTGTCCTGCTCCCCTGTGAAGAAGGAAAGTTGTAAGAGTATAATCATTACAAAACCCATCTGCATATGTTTAATACTTTATTCTCTTTCAGTTCTTTGTAGGAAAAAAAAGTGTTGAAGGTTAGCAGAATATTAAATTTATTTCATAGTATTTTGCTGAATTTCAGATGGATGGAACAGTATCTGACAGCAAGGTACAGAATTTCAAATTCTTTAGTTCTATCATATAGATAACCTACTTGGTTTTTGTGCCTATTAAGGTTTTCCTGATGAACTCAATGTAGCTAAAAGATGACTAAACCAGTAAAAGAGCCAGGACCAAGATAATAGTAACAATGATGGGAAGTTTCTTACCAGAGAACTTTACTTAAATCTCTGGCCACTTTCATGTCACTATCACACTTTCTTCCTCTATCCTGGAGGTCCTGTGTTTCTGATTGGTAAGAGTTTACCACAGCCATGTAGCCCCAGGTTCCATTACCTATTCTCTAGCCAACTTCATGCCATGCTGTACTTCTCCCCTTTTTTGCACTTCTTTTACTTGGAATAGTAATTTTTGGAAAGGAGATGTAAGTTAATTATCCTATGTTTCTATTCACTATCACTGTGACTTCCTAGGAAAGATACTGTTGATTTTTATATTAATATCCTTTGCAATTACCATGGTTCTGGACACATAGTAATAGGTTAAAGAATTTTTGATTCATTAATACATTTATTCAATCATGTGTGAAGAGGCAATAGGGATCTTACATCTAATAACACATATCAAGATAGTAATCCTCCTAAAAGATCCACGTGAAAATTTATAATCAGAGACTGTAGAAAAATATGAGTGAAATGTTTATGAGTGATTTTTGGGAGATTATATGCACAGAATTAGTTAGAAAATATATTCATGGAACAAGGTCATTACAATAAAAGGGGCTATATTTGCATCTTAGACTCAGAAGATACTACTTCTTTTTCCTTAACCCAGAAACCAGATCTGTAAAATTTTGTTGACTTTATATCATCTATAATACAAAAATCTGGCAAAAGCAAATTAATTTTGTTTAGAAAATTAAGATTTTCCTCAATATTCATATATCTATAATTTTTATTAACTTTGGTTCCTATCTATAAGTGACTGAAATTTCAGATGAGTAGTTCCATATTCCCTTTAAATTGATTATTAATCTGATTTGATATTAGGCTATCTTTTGTAAATAATGTTTCTAAAATGATTTTTTTATCTTTCTCTTTATCTTTACTTTATATTTTTGCTTCAGTAAGTCTTCTCTATTTCAAATTGTTCTTTTGATTATTCACATTGTAGCTACCAAAAGATGGTTAAAATATTTGTTTACCACTGTATTGTTCCTAAAATAACAAATAAAAAATATCTGGCATGGTATAGAGATCCAGTCCCTACATAACAAACATTTACTCAAATCCAAAAATATACATTGTAGATTTTATGTCATGATAAAAATGTAGCTCACAAATGATAAATGAAAAGTTCTGATTTTAGAATATAGGAAAAAAATGTCAACTTAAACCAATGCAGTTAGAATTAGGATAACAGTAAAGTGGGACAAAGTTTTTGTTGCAAATTTCTTTAGTAAAGACTAATATCCAAATTATATAGATGATAACATAATTGGGGGTGTTACATAATAGATAAATAATTGGGGCCTGTGTAAACAATTCTCAAGGGAAGAAATCAAAGCTATAAAAAACTGTGTATATGTAAAAAAGCTCCCAATCACCTATAATAATAGAAATTTGTTTTAAACAATTTGAGATTGAACCTCAAACCCATCAGCATGGCAACGATGACAAAAAAAAAAAAAAAAAGGAAAATTATTATTGTAAGGATTGTGGAAGGACAAGTATACTAATGCAGTTTTGGTAGAGTTATCCAATCATTTTGAAAAGTAATTTAGATCTATATTTAAAAAGCAACTAAACTATGTGAGATACTGGGATATACTGCAAATGTACTGAAATACTGGAAATACTAATATCAGAAGTATAAACTCAAAGAGGTCAAAAAAAAGTAGGAAAGGAACAGTATGAACAAATCTATTTATAATGGAATTTTTTGTTGTATCAAAGAATTGGAAGCAGAATCACTGTCCATCAATTTGAGGATGGCTGAACAAATTATAGTGTATGGATATAATGGAATATTTTGTAGAAAAAAATGATGGAAGGGAAGTTATAACAAAACCCAGGAAAAATTGTGAATTGATGCAGAATAAAGAATGTCCATAAGAAAAACCTGTTTGCTACAGCATTTTAAAGGGGAAAAAACAAACTGTGAAATACTTAAGAACTATGTCTAATAAAAGCAATTGATTCCAGATAACTAGTGATGGAAAATGTTTCCCATCTTGTGGGAAGCAACGAACTGTATGTGCAAAATAAAACATGTTTTCAGATATAACCAATGCATGATAATGTTTTGTGTTTCTTTTAGTTGGTGTTGTTTTGTGAGGGTTTTTTGTATTTTGCTTGACTGTTTATTTGGTACAACAGAGAGATTCTTTTCTTTTTCTCCTCCTCTTTGTTCTCTTGATTTTCCTCCTTTTCCTCCTCATCTTCTTTATCTTCCTCTTTTTCCTTTCTTTCATCTTCTTCCTCTTTCTTTTTGTTGTGAAAAGAGTTTTGGAATAGTGAATGTGCTGAAAGAAAAAATAGTCAACAACATTCTATTATAAAGATACTAGGCAATAAGAGCAGTGAACTGTTTATCTTTTTTGAGTCTGCTACCTGAATTGGTGTAAGAAAAGAGTTCACAATTCTCATATTCATCTTGATATGGTACCAGCTTTGAAGTCTAATTGTGAGTGATGAGATGTCAAGAATGAGAACTGCTTTCCTTTTACTTTAATGTTACATTGTCTTGCTTTAGAATTCAGCAGTCTTCTGTAGCCTGGAAACGTAGGGCAGCTTGGATGCTCTCATTTATTTCCTTATACTCCTAGTAGTGACAGCTAAATTTCAAAGGATTTTAAAGTTAGCTGTGTAATTATGAGTTATTTACCACTTTTTTTAAAACCCCATACTACTCTGCTTAAGGTTATCAAAAATGTCGAACTTCATTTAGACTGGTTAGTATTATAAAAGAAAAATACAGGGCATTATGGCATTATGGACTGTTACTTCTGACCATCCCTCATTATCCTTGGAGAAGGGAGACAAATAGTGAAGAGAATAGAAGGAACAGATGAACAGGAATGTGTGTGTGTGTGTGTGTGTGTGTGTGTGTGTGTGTGTATGTTTGTATATGTGTGTGTGATATATTTTCATATACATATATACATATATGAATGTATGTATTCTCACTTGTCATCTCTGACTTCACATGAATATGTTTGTAAAAAGTACATAATAATCCATGTGTTTCTGTAATCATCGGACTTTTGCATTTTTAAAAAATTAAGAGTTTTTTACCTTTCTTATGGAAATGCTTAATTTTGAGATCATGATTATATGAATACATGTTTCAGAATTCATTTTTCATATACTTTTCCCAAAAGGGTTTTTCACTGGGGAATGGCTATTTGAAAATTTCTCTGAGGGTATTTCACTTAAAGAACAACTTTGTCTTTCTACTAACAGCTATAAGAAATAAAAGACTATAGACTATGCTTCAGATGTCAGCTTTCTTCAATATTTACACTCAATGATGCAATTCTTATTGTCTAGGCCTTCACTACTTCTAACATACATAACATGCCACTGCCATAAATTAATCTCAAGGGAACCTTAAGGGGAAAAAGGAAGGTTTTTTTTTTTTTTTTTTTAAGTAATGCGATAAAAGGAATGCACACGCAAAAATGTGTATGCAGATATAGCTAAATAGATATTTACATGCATATATGTAAGTATGTATGTATATACATTTCAGGTACAGGCATATATGTGTGATATGTATATACACATTATAAACAGTATCTAAAAGAGAAAAACCTAGTGTCAGATCAGGTTTATAATTAACTTAAGGGCACTCTTGACTTTTCATCAGTTTTCTAGTTACTTCTGGAAAGGAACAGAGGTATAGGTATTTATAGGTATTTGAATATCTAAGGAAAAAGGAACATGTCTATGGAATTTTATATTAATTTATGCATTTCTTATGCTATTTGTGTTAAGTTGAATGGATTATAAATACATATGATGTTTCAAAATTTAGTGCATTTTAAGGTTTAGTAGTCTAAAATACAAATAAGACTTTTGAAATAGCTTATATTTTGTATATGTATATACATTTATGGAAATTTGAAGGGAATATGCAAAACTTTATTGTAATGTGGAGGATAAATAAGGTAGCATTATCTTCCTACCACTTATGTAAAGGTAACACTTATATGATATATATATATATATAGATAGATAGATAGATATCATAGAAATTTTATCAAAACATATTTTGATTCTTTTTTTCTCTTTCATAAGAAAAGACTTGCAGCTTCTAGGAAAAAAATTGTATGGAGTCATTGAATTACTAAAACAAGTAATGGAACAGAAATCAAAGATAACATTATAACTCCCTCATTTTACAAAGCAGAAAACTGAGACTTAGGGAAATAATCTGATTAGCTATAAAAAGTCAGTGGTAGCCTTAGATCTTGTATATAAGTATTATAATTCCAAGGTCATTATTCTTTTGTCTATTCTTTCATAAGAAATTGAGCACATAAATAAAATACAGATCTGTGAATTATCCTAATGAAGCATCTTATCCTAGGGACTTAAATCCCCGGTGGAATAGTAAATAGTGAAAAAAATAATTAATGGTTTCAAATGTAAATAAGTTTAAACAGGTTAGTATGGATTGAGTTTAGAAAAAGTCAGGAAGAAGTATTGTAACATAGTATAGAGTTAAATCCAAAGAGGGAAGAGTGCTGGTTTGGAATTGAGAACATCCAAGTTCAAATGTTACCTTTTACACATATTGTGTGTCCTGGGCAAATCATTTAAATTCTTTGTGTCTTTAGGCAACTCCTTAGGATGAATCTATTAAATGACAGATTTTTATCTGTGTTGATAGAAAGCATTCCCATACAATGAGTTTTTTTTTTTTAAACTGATAGAATCTTACAAGGACTCAACTTTGGTTCCTCATAATATATACAGGGATTTAAAGAGGGATTGACAAGTTTTAGGAGGAAGTAAATCCACCTTGGCTAAAAGTTTTCAAAAAGAGGATCTCTGATCACTTGGAAATGATGCTTTAAAAGGCATTTTTGATCAAATGCAAGATTGGACCACATGGCCTTTGGTCCCTTTCCTGGTTTGAGATTCTGATTCTATAAATGTTATTTTATAGCTACTGTCTGGATTCTTTTCAGCTGCTGGGCCCAAGGGATATTCATTGGTCAGGTATTGATATCTATCTTTTTTTTTCCCCCTGAGACTGCCTAAACCAGTGTATGCCAGCAGATTATACATGAGCAAGAAAATAATTATTCATTTATAATACAGACTAGATCCTGATATATTTCCATACTAATAGGCATTATGTTGGAGGCACATGATTGGGCTTCAATGAGGATTCAAACATATTTAGTCACGGGAATTTATTTTTTAATCTTTTTTTTTTCCCACCAGAACCATGATTTGATCAGCATAGTGGGCTAGCTCTTGATGAGGAATTCTTTCTACAGATTCAGATTTTCAACTTCTTTGCAACTCACATTATTAGAGAATTCTCTAAAAATAGAATTATACAAGTGAATGTTTAACAACAGTTTTTTTGCAGATGAGGAGAATACCCATGACACACCTTTAAGTTTTCCTCTGCATTTTCTCCATCACTTTCTGTATCATCAACAAAATAATAATTCAAGCCCTGATTTGTAACATTTTCATTTTCTGAGGTATAAATGTTTCTCTTTAAAATGTAATGCTAGGCTCTTGTGAGCTGGCTTCATCTCACCCCTGCCTAGAAACCTGGGAGACTTAGGGGAAAGACCAAATGTCAAGGATGCAGATGTCATTCTTGCTCAGAAGTCTACATTCTCTCTATTCTGTGTGTATATCACAATACCTCTCTTCCTTCACATTTCACTATTCTAACATTTCATTGAGGGTACAGAGAGGTGTGCTCTTAACAGAGAAAACAAGTTCGATGTGGTATAGTAAAAAGATGCTGTTATCATGGAAATAGCACTGTATCTGTGTTAGGAAGACCTAGATTCAAATTCTGCCTCTGATGACTCCCATTTGTGTGATTCTTGACAATTTATTTAATTTCTATGTGCCTCAGTTACCTTATCTGTATTATGAGAGCAGAGTAATAATAGAAGTTATTTTACTGCATTTTTGTAAAAAAAACAAATGAGATTGTAATCATATGGTGTTTTTTGAGCATTTGTATAAAGTAGTGTATGTTAGTTTTCCATATTCCTATTCTGGTGAGTAGATTTTATTTATAGAACAGCTGCTCATGGACAACAGGATTATATCCTATCAACCATATGTAGATATGCAGAAGAAAGCCCAATTTAATTCAGAGATGCTCATAATCAATTTGACCACAGAGTGATGATTTTTTATAAGACTCATCAACTCTTGAAAACATTCTACATTTATGCAAAGAAGAGGAGGGATCTGGGTCAATAACAGAAATATAGTCCCAAAATTGAGTTCCCTGGGTTGCTGCTTTACTGATATTTCCTCTGACATGAAAAAAGAATCAGGTTCACTGTGTTTCTTTTTCCTTTTATTTTTAATGATAGGGAAAACATTATGCTTTTATAGCTTACAACTGCACAAAGACTTTTGGGACACACTGGATTAAAGACAGGAATTAAGATGATTGCTAACTCAGTTTGGTCTTTTTGTCACATCATTTGTTCATTTATTTATTCTGATTTTTTTTGATCCAAACTAGTGATTTCACTAGAATGGGGAACTTCTGGCAGGGTAATTTCTTTGTAATTTATAGTCTTAGAGAATTGCCTGGGTCACTAAAAGTTTAAATGACTTTTCCTCTAGTACACAAACTAGTATGCATCAGGTACTGTATTTCAGTACCCCAAGACTTCTGACTATTAAGGGCTGTGCTTTATACAGTCAACTATACTGAATCTACAGGTTTATATAAAGCAAAACCTGTACCATTATTTTCCCCTTAATGACTAAATAGATATGGGACATATTTAAAACAGTAACCTTAGACAAGTCAATCTCTGCATTTGATTATAAGCTTAAGAGCAGTATCCCCAGTGCTTAGTACAGTGTAGGCATTGTATATAGTAAGTATTTATATTTTATATATATATATATATATGTGTGTGTGTGTGTGTGTATGTGTGTGTGTGTGTGTGTGTGTGTGTATAATATAGTAAGTATTTAATAAATGTTTATTAATTGATTGTCAAACAGTAACCAAAAATGTGAAGGTACGATTCTGAGTCTCCTGGTGGATATACTCTTCAATGCAATTGAAGCCCCCCTGCCCCTGCTCCCAATATTGATGAACAATCTTGGAACACTATGGACCAAAAAAAAAATACATCCTAGGATCAAACCTGTTGATAAGACTTTTAGATCTGTTAGTCAGTCAATAAGCAAATATTTAACATTTAGTATTGCCAGGCACTGTATTAAGTTCTAGGAATATAAATCTAAGCAAAAAGATGTGCCGTCTTTTCCTTCAAGGAGCTAATATCCTAACGAAGAGGAAAATATGTAAAAGGAAGCAGAAAAGCAGATTGGAAAGGGATGGGGAAGAAAGGAGAATAATGGAAAAATCAAGAGATGGCGTGGTAAAAAATAAAAAAGGAAATAAGTTTTTTTTTTTTTTTTAAAGTGATCACTGTATATAGCAGCCCTTCATTAAGAGTTTTACAAATAGCATCTCAGATGATATCTCAGTTATCTTAGTTGATTATCACAATAATCCCAGAAGAATTATTTTTAATAGTTTAGGAAACTCAGGCAAAAATAATTTAAATGTTTTGCCCAGGCTCACACATCTAATAAGCATATGAGGCCAGATTTGAGCTTTGATTTTCCTAACTCTAGAACTACCCGTCTATCAACTGCATGACTAAGCTTCCTAGAAAAGATGACTGATCTGAAGCTTATCCTTAAAAAAAATTTCTAGAAGAGTTATCTATCATTTTCAATTGGATTGAGACCTTGTAGAGCTTGTGTGCCACTGATATTGCCTTTGAGAAGTCAAGGTCCCTGTAACATCAAGATGAGGTAGCAGATTTGACTAGAGGTTATAAAGCCATGTAATGACAAATATAAACCATCCCATACATACCCTTTAATGGGTTTCCATAGTTTCTTATTAGAGTGAGTGCTAGATATACTCCCTAATCCCCCAAAAAGTTCAATGGCAAAAGAAAGTTCAGATATACCTGAAAAATTATTATAGCAAACCTTTTGAAAGTAGCAGGACTTCTGGTGAACAGTCACTAATGCCAATGGGAAATATTCTGATTTTTACAAATTGATGTGATAAGGAAAGAAGATAAACAAGAGCGAGACTCTTTGGTTCCCTTTTAGGGATTTTGCTGAAGCTGTTTTACCATTTGGCTGTCTTGTTATTGGAATGTCAGATTCTAAAGGGCAGATTGTTTTATCCAATCCTCAACCCCCTTTTTATTCTTTTTAGGCAACAAAAGAAATTCCATGTGTAGCGGTCATCTGTTTTAATTTAATGGTTTTCCCAAATTGATAAAGAGATTATTTGTCCTTAGTTTAAATTTGTGATTGATTGAGTAATTAGAAATATCTGGAGATGATGAACATCTAGTTCATAATTTTGACTGACAGTTTCATAACTCAAACAAAAGAGGTGTTCTTATCTGATAAATATTTAGAACAATATTTGAGATTAAATGTGTGGGGCATTCCTTTCACATGAAGAAAGACTTTGACTTCTTTGTGACATTGGCAAGTCAGCTTCTCTGAAGTACTATTTCCTCATATGTAAAATGTTTAACTAAATAAACTCCAAGGTCCCCTTCAGTTCTAAATTTTTGATCATAAGATACATTAAAATTTTGCAGGTACAATTAGAAAAGCATTGAATTGAAAGATTTTTCTTCAAGTTTGTGAAGGTAAAATCTAGAAGGATTGTTAGATGGCAGTCCTCATTTAAATCATTTGAGATAAAAGGTAAAAAGGTTCCATACTGAAAATTTTCCAGACTCCTAATCTCCTTTGTTAGTTCTTCTTGAGCTTAATTATTTTCACCACACATTTTCTTTTTATTTTATGTATTTTAGAATGTCTCTCGCTGAGTAAGATAGTCATTTTTCTGCCTTTTATATATCCACACACACATACCCCTCAAAAAAATCACAACATGTCAAATGATGGAAAATTATGTTCACAGGAGCTGAGATGTTTCAAATTTAAATAGATTTTTAAAAGAAGTATTCTTATATTTATTGACTACTCTAAAGTAATAATAATTGTTTAATTCTCATAAAAAATTGTTCTGCATTCTCTGTCCATTGAAATGCATCTGATTAACGCACAATTCTTGTACCTGATTGATTAGACTCCAATCTATAACACTGCAGATATGACATTATCATTTTCCCACAATGCATTTCATTGTGAGTTCAGCTAAGATGCCACCTCACTAGAGACCATGGCTGTGTTTGGATTCAATCAGTCCTACATTTCCAAATGCATTATTGATTTTGCATCTAAGCTGTAGTTATGCAAAGTACAGTACCTTGACAAGTTTATGTTTATTGCCAGAAACTAGTCATGATAAGTAGATGTGACTTCCCTTACTCACTGTATCATTATTTCATATACTCGTGTATCTGTGATGCTACATTTACATAAATATTTGATCTAAAATAATGATGTAGTAAAGAAATAGGAAGTGTAACTTTCTGAAATGAAATGGAAAGAGTGGTACTTAGTACTTTGGCTATCTTCAGCATTTAACTTTCAATTGAGAAAAAAAAAAGGCCTCTAAAAGTCTGATGGATATCATTTGATCTAATTATAAAATAGGTGAATAAATTTTGTAAAATGAATGGGCAAATTTTGAATCTTCCTCCTCATGTCATGAACACATTTAAATCTGATTAAGATACAAATTTTCTCTGATAGTAATGGCCTGGGAATATGTTGCAGTCTCTGAAACTAAAGAAAGCTACAGCACCTATTCAAGCTGCTCTGGGCATATGTGTTCACACCAGCAAATAGAGGGCAGTTCACTTACCATATGGAGAAAAGAAGTGTCAGACAAAGAACAGCTGCAAACAGATAAGTTGCTAAAATGATTTCCACCTTCTGTCATTTAAATTGTTATATCAAAGAAAAATGACCTATTTTATACCCCAGAGCTTCATATTGACCTGCTCTTTCACCTATTTTTAAAATATTCTGGCTCCTAATTGACAGAGTTTAGGAAGAAGAAGAAAACAATTTCTTACATCTGCTTCCATGAGCCAGATGTAGCAGGATACATGATTAGAAAGGTGATCTCTAAATGTGTGTGTGTTTTGTTCCTTTCCTGTGTCACCTCATCTGTGGTTTGTGTTTGGCTCTAAGTGCTGAAAAGCAGAGCAAGCATCTGTTGAGAGTATATTAGTCATGAGATTGGGAAATGTATAGAATGTACATTGGAGACCTTTCTTTTGGGCCACTAATGATGTAGGTCAGACCAAATTACTGTAAAACTACTTCACTTAGGGAGGTAGGAGTGTGTGTGTGTGTGTGTGTGTGTGTGTGTGTGTGTGTGTAGCACATATCGAAAAGTGACTAGTTTTCAAAATTAACCAAGATGTTATTATTAGAAAGGTCATATTTCACAGAGAGACAGGAAAAAAAGGCGTAAGAATAAAGATTTTGTTAGACTAAAAGCTTTTAAAAAATAATTGTCTGATAATTCCTTAAGGAATCCAAGCACAAACATGTCAGGTGCGTTAATAGCAACTGAAGGCCTCACATCACTAACTTCTAATTATCCAGTGACTTTAAAAATGTCTATAAAGGAAAATTGTCTCCCTTGAAAGCATTGAATCTCTTGTCTCTATGTTTTATGTACTTAGAAGATCATGGAATTATAGCATTATAAAAAAATATATCAAGGGGATTACCTAATCTATGTCTTATCTTTCAAGTATTCCAGAACCATGAATCTTCATGTTTTAAAGACTTCTTGGGAACAAGCTGTTCTTCTAGGGGCTAGTAGAGGTGGTAAAAAAAAAAAAAAAAAAAATGTTCTACTTTCTAATGGTTTTTGAAATCTGAAAGATCCTGAGTGAGTCTGATATTTTGTACTCTCCTCCCACCTTTATTACCATGTGTTTTTTTGTTGTTTGTTTGTTGTTGTTGTTGTTTGTTTGTTTGTTTGTTTGTTTGTTTCTTAAAGGACTGAAAGACTATACCTGGAATCCCTAAGACAAATTCAAGTACTGCAGGTTAATGGTGTATTCAGAACAGCAAATTAAATATCTTGAAGAACTGCCCCAAGTCAACTCTCTAAGACTATTAAGAACCAGATGAACTGGAAATCTGTGTAAATGAATGGAGTTTCCCATTCTGGGATTTACCTTTATCTATGAGAGGAAATATTTAACTTTAGTATGATTAAGCAACCCTATCTGTTGTCCCAAAAGTCAGTCTTAGAATATACCTTTCAAAAGGTTGTAAAGGGAGTTATAGTTTCACATTAATAGTTATCCAAATCAAATATAAGCTCTGTGATAGTTATGTCAAATTTGTGTGTATGTTTTTTAAAGAACATTATGTATTTTCTTGTGCTTTGCTATGTTTATTATTGAACCTCATTCTCTTTATTTCTGAACTTTTCTTTCCACATCTCATTTATACTAAAATAAGTTGTCTTTTTCAATTATTTCAGAGCTCTTTAATTTAAATTTGTAGGTACTTCCTTTACCAACATAAATCACACTCCTTCTGTAATGCAAGATGGTTTGTGAGAATTTGTGTGAATAAAAACAACAAAAAATGTATCATAGCCAAATTGATCTTTAGTCGTCTCTGAACTTTAGCTTTATTAGTTCTCAGGAAACAAATAGTACAAAACTGGGCCAGTGTTTTCAGCCCTTTTATCCTGATAGAACATGTCAACTTGATACTGTACATAATCTTGAGAACTTGATGTCACCCCCTTTTTAAAGAAAAAGGCAGGTGACCATGTAAAAATACTGACTCTGGAATCAAAGAGACTGTGTAAAAAAAAAAAAATCCAAATCTTCCTTCTCTTATTATTACCTATATCACAAAGCATATGTCTCTCAAGCTGCCTGGGATTCACTTTCCTGATTAATAAAAAGAGGAATTTGGAGTGAGTGGCATCTGGAATATTTTCTAACTCTACATATGAGATTTTATGAGTGATTCCTGATTAAAAGCAATTTAATTGATCAAATTACACATACATTAAAATTTTTTTAAAATCATCTATTGATGACAGCTACCATTTATGTAGTATTTAAAGTTTTATGAAGTGCTTTAAAATATTATTTCATTTGATTCTTAGAACTGTTGAGCTAGCTGTTATTATTTCCCCCATTTTTGCAAATAAGAAAGCTAAGGCTAACTTGCCCGGTTAATTTAGCAAGTAATTCAGGAAAGACAACTAGTTTTCCCTGATTCCAACTTCACCTCTTTATATAGTTTTCCATGATTTTTTCCATTAATTTGTGAAAACACTGCAAAATTCACACAAGTTGAATAACACTAAGTATTCTCCAGAATGACAAGGAATACTTGCAATCTATGAATATGTAAGGAGGACAGCAAATTTTAATGATATCCAAACTTGGCAAACATTAAAGAGGATAAATTTCCCAGGAAATAAAAGAAAAGAGAATGTGTTTTGAAATTGGATTTAAAATAAGTATATTACAAGTTTAATCTATATTGGATTACTTGCTATTGGGGGGAATGGGGGGGGAAGGGAGACAAAATTTTGGAACACAAGGTTTTGCAAGGATATATGTTGAAAACTATGTTTGCATATATTTAAAAAAGATTATCTTTTTAAAAATTAAAAATAAATTTAAAAAATAAACAAAAATATATTAGAAAGATAAAAAGCAAGGGGGAAGTTAATCTACAGCAGAATCTGTATCCCTAAAGAGCAAAATCAGCAAGATGACTTACTTTCGTATGACTAGAAATGTATTCTGGCAAATATCTAGAATGATTTGGCATAATTACCTTGCATATAGTTGATACCCATTGAGCAAAATCAAAGATTATACTTTTTATCAAGCAGTACTACACATGAAAAAAAAAAGTCTTAGACATGTTTCTTACATTTGTGACAAAATGGCTATTCATTCGCAGTGGTCCTCAAAGTGTAGTTCAAAGAATTGTTGGGGGTCTCTGAGACCCTTTCAGAGGGTCTACAAATTCAAAATTATTTTTTATTTCTAATATAGTAAATAGCTATAAATATAACCCATGTGAACAAAAACTCTTTGAACAGATCCTCGATAGTTTTTTAACAACATGAAGATACTGACAACAAAAGTTTGAGAATCGCTGCATTATAGCATTTTGGACATATGATATTTCCTCCCTGCTTAAATAATATATTGATGATTATTCTGAGTGACTAATGAACTACAATTCATTGTAGGACCCAATTTAAAAAGAAATGGTAAGTTATCTTATTTTCCCCAACATTCAATAAGATAAATAGAAATAATCTTTCTATAAATGTATGAATATAATTGTTGGAAAACTAGAGAAAAGTGTGTAATTTCTTCAAAGCCTGTCCTTTCTTTCATTTAATTCTGAAATAGATTTTAAGGCAGAATGTAAATACTTCACAGTGGATTTTTTAAATGACATACATTTAACTTACTTTGGATCCGGAATGGAAGAGAGCTCAATTGCCGATTCACTCAGTTTTCCCATAAGGAAACTGAGGCCAGGAAATGCTAGTAACTTACCAAGGTGCCTTAGATAGTAAGCATCAGGAAGGATTCATCAGTCAAAAACATTTATTAAGCAGATTTTGTGTGCCAGATACTATACTAACTGCTGTTTTTTTTTTTTTTTTTTTTTTTTTTTTTTTTTTTTTTTTTTTTTAATAAAAGGCAAAAAACAGTTCTTTTTAAAGAGCTCACTGGGAGAGATAATATTGATGGGGTTCTAGTGGCAGGCAGAGAGTTGTGAAAATGCCCTTTTGAATGGAGGTACAAATCTTTGGTGAAAGAATTCACAAACCTGAAGAGTTTTAGGTGGCAAAAATGGAAATTTATTATTGGAAGAGAAGTCAGCTTTGCTAGAAAAACTGACTTCTTCAGTGGCAAGGTCCTATTAGGGAAATGGAGGCTAACACTGAGAAGAGAATGTCTTCTCAGTGGGCAGGAGTCCTGGTAGCTATGCCAAAAAGGCAAAGCATGCTACTTTGGACATTCTGCAAAAAATGAGAGAAGAGAAACCTATTTTGTGAGTAGATCTTGGGCAGGGAGACTGGGGGCAGCATGAACTGATCAGATCAGGATCTCCCAATTGAAGTTACTTTGAAGGCTTTTTCAGCCTGAATTTGGAGGTGATTTGCATTAGAAATGGCACAGCCTGAGAAGCTCTTTCACAGACTCCATGAAGCCTGGATTAGGAATCAAAGGGGACAGAATTTCAGAGTGTTAATTTCATAGATCAAAAGGGAACACAGTTTCACACTCCCATCAATAGGAAAGCAACTTCTCGTATACTTGAGCTACTACTATCCTTTCCATTATGCCATGCTAATTCTCTCAAAAATGTCCAAAGATATTGGATAATAATTAATGTTTTGCCTATTATACTATCATCCCCAAATTTGACTATTTATTTTTCTGAAGAGTAATGTGATATGTGCTAATCTTTTAGGTTGTTTGTAAATACTTAATATAGTTCTTTTTACAAAATAACACTTTCCATGTTTTCTTATTAAAATGAATTTCAATATTTATACTCCTGCCACTACTATGGAATGATCATTAGATTTTTCAACTTCTTTTTTTGCTCAAAACTATTAAGCTGAGGATTTTTTTTTCTGTTGATCACTTTAAAATGAAGGGTCTTGACATGGTCAAAGGACATCAGATTCATTCCCTCATATACAATGAAGAATATTAGATGAAGCAGACAATATGAGTTTTTAGATATCTTATTATCCAAGTCAAGGCATCCTGCAATTGATATGATACATTGTATTGTTAACTGCTTTTTAAAACAACTGAAGTGAAGCCAAATTTGGGTGGTTTTGAGGCTGTTTATAATTTGCTTTTACCAGAGAAGAGTAGATATGAGAAAGGCATAAGATACAATGATTCCTTCAATGTTGTTATTAATCACAGAGAAAATAATGGAAGTAGATTTCTTACCAGTGAGGATATTGGCTACTATGGTAGACCTTGAAAAGTTTCAGGGGGACACAGAGGAGAAGGAAGAATGATAAGAGTGTAAAAGGCCTTAAACTTGAAGTCAGAAGGCCTAAGTTTGAGTTTTTAATCTAATTTTCTTGTATTTCTATTAAGAATTTTCAGAGGACATGTACAAAAATGAAATAAAGTAAAGAGGAAATTACTTATCTCATAAGTAGATCCATTAATTTGTAGATGCATGTAGTGAATTATTACTAAAGATTGTAAATCAACTATGCCCTTGTAGTTTGTTTTTTTTTTAACTGATATTCTAAAATTTTCTGTTTAGAAAATATCTGGCCAAATCAAATACTAATGAGAGTATAGATCACTTCTATTGTTTTCTTAGCCCATTGCTTCCTTCTTTTGTTTTGTAAATTCATGTTTACTCCTACTGAATACCTTGAGATTTTCTAAGTATTTTTAATTTTACTCTTGAGAAAATATGTCCTTATATTACCAGGGAATAAATATTAAACTGATAGTTATGTTAACTACATTGCCATTTTATAATACACATATGTAAATCTATTCCTACATGTGTAGTAAAAGATGATGAGATGTATAGATATGCATAAGCATATATGATGGAGGTACCATATTGAAGTATATAAAGAACTGATTTCAGGAAATCATAAATTCAATTCTTTTCTGGTATATAATAATGTTGTTACCCTAAGCAAGTAACTTAAATCTTCAGTAAACCAGACAATTGTGTTTATAAATTACAAGCCTGAATTTGTAGACACTTTTCAATACAGAAATTCACACTTATCAAACCACAAGTCCAAATATAAGTAAGTTAGTAGATCAACATAATAGTCTCTCTCTGTTTCTCTGTGTCTCTGTGTCTGTGTCTCTTTCACTGTCTCTCTGCCTGCCTCTCCCTCTCTCTCTCTCTCTCTCTCTCTCTCTCTCTCTGTCTCTCTGTCTGTCTTTCTGTCTCTCTGTCTCTCTCTGTTTCTGTCTTTATTCCTCTTCCTTAACTTATATATGCATATGTATACATATATACAATTATATATGTGTGTGTGTGTGTGTGTGTGTGTATAACTTTTTGCATCACTATCTTCAAAGGGATACTGTTTTGTTAGGTTACAACTGATAATTTCAATTAATATTGTATATAATCTATAATAAAATTTTAAAAACCTTGTTACATATATTTTGTAAGATAAATATTTCATTAAAATATTCATTGAATATCATCAGCAACATCATAAATCTGAAAAGGCTTTTGTGTTCCAAAAGATGGGAGATAGATGCCTTTACAAAATTTTCTCCACTTGAAGAGAAGAAATACCTTTGTGAAGAAGCACAAACTCAAAGTGCAGAAATCTAGGATACTTTTAAGTTGGAAACTAAAGAGTATGTTATGCCAATGAATGGTGTAATTGGTATAGGGGGTGAGATTAGGAAGAGTTAGGCTGAGAAATTGAAAAAAAAACAAAGTTGTATTTCAATTAGAAGAATAAATCACATCCAAACTACATTCCTTGCTCCAAAATATATCACTTTCCTCCACAGGGAGAATGTGAGAATGTGACCTTATCACAGTAATGGCTTGTGGAAAGAGGTCACCAATTTCCAAGGGGAAACTGGTCTACTTCAAAGCTGTTGCTGATTATTCATGGTTGGGATGAAAGGCATCTAGTAGGAATAGATTTCATTTCTCCTCACTCTAATGGGAATTTACTAAAAATTCAGAAGATCCTTTTTGTGAAGATGTAGATGTTCAAAGAACCTCCGTAGAAATTGTTACTCTCCAAAAGGAGAGATCAAAGGAGTAAATGCTATCATGCCAGTTTATTAAGGAATATCTTCAAACTTGCAAATAAATGGCAACAAAAACTCCATTTGAGTTTAGTTGATTCTTTTTTTTAACAGTTTCAATTTTGTGATGAATTAGAAGTTAAAAAAAATTTAAGAAGGATCATTTTTCTGGCAATCCTCTATATGTATAGGAATTAATGAATAAAAATCTGGATAGTGTGAACACCATATGAAAGAATGATTTGCTAACATATGGTTATAAACATTCAGTTATTCAAATTTGCAGACCAACTGACTAAAATTTTGTAGAATCACATATTCTGCAACGTCTTATATACTAATTTATAAATTAAATAGTCCCAATTCCTCACATGAAATGACTTTTGTTATTTACATGAAGAAATTTTTGCTGAATAGAACCATGAATATGCTTGTCCTAAGGAATTATCTGTGTGGTTAACAGTAACAATTTAAAAAAGAGACTTTTCAGTGGAAATAGCTTGGTAGAACATTATACCAATAAAAGCCCCATATTCCCAGGTACAATGTGATGGGATTTTTTCACATCTCAGGCTTATTGCCCCACCTAAAAGCATTTTGGTAAATGATACTATATAAGATTGTAGTCACTAACTCCCCTTACAAGCACATTTTTAGTCCCCCATTTTTAAAACCTTAAGGTTATCCTCTATTCTTTGTTTTGATATATCCAAGCAATTATCAGAC
The DNA here is from genome assembly GCF_016432865.1 of Antechinus flavipes. Lineage (NCBI taxonomy): Eukaryota > Metazoa > Chordata > Mammalia > Dasyuromorphia > Dasyuridae > Antechinus > Antechinus flavipes. The sequence goes on along the minus strand of NC_067398.1, from coordinate 412,116,075 downwards.
TATATCCATTGTACTTGGCAGCTTGGCGATGCACTTAGATTAGACTGCCAGGCTTGCAGTTAGGAAGATTCATCTGAATTCACATCTGGCATTTAATAGCTAAATGACCCTGGATAAGTCACTTAACCTCTGCCTTAGTTTCTTCAATGCAGGATGAGCTGGAAAAGTATATGACAAAGTATTTCAGTATTTCTGTCAAGAAAACCTCACAGGTAGTCCTGCTCTAGAACAAATGTACCATTTAACTGAGGAAGGAATTTAGAGCATTGAAGTCATTTGTCCTAATTTATTTGACTTTTTAAAGACAGAACTGGGATTAAAATTCACATCTCTAGGCTCCTTTTTCTTGAATCTGCATAACTACCAGGACAACTAAAGTTAATCATGTCCATTATTAAACAAATAAATTTGATTACATATCATGATACTTTTAGTATAAAAAAGCCCTTTTTAGAGAATTCCCACTAGAATTCCATTGTCCCTAATAGAATCACAGAATTTGATTTTTAAAGAACCTAAATTCATCTAGTCTAGTCTGTCCCTATAATAATATTCCTCATATTATCTGTAAAAGTTGTCACAGTCTCTGCTTGAAGACCTCTAATAATACATAATGCTTTACTTTCTAAGTATATGTGTGCATATGTATGTCTATTTGTCTATCTTCTTCTTTCCTTTCTTTCTCTCTCACTCATCCATCTTCTCCGAATAAAGACTAATTTTACATCTAACTAAGCAGAAACTATCCTGTTAAGGATCTCTAGGCAATCTTATCTTCTCCCCTCAGCTTTACTCATCAACATGGCTGCCTACTATCTCTCCTATTGGGTCTGGTTCAAATGATTAGACTTGTAGGTAGATTATTCTGAGAATGAAAAGGAATATGAATTAGAGAATTCAATAAATGACCATCTGTAAAGTGTCAATGCTAATTACATTTTAAGCTGAAAATTGATGGAGGGAAAAATACAATACAGTCTCCATTATGTACATGAAAATACTGACATGGCAGATAATACACTTGTATGCTTCATAGTCCTCAGTCATGTACCTCTATGATGAGGCTGAAATTTCCTGTTCTTAACCTCAATCTGATAATTGAAAATATTGAATCTTATCAGAGGGACCTGAGTCCATTTAGTTCAATATGTTCCTGAGCAGTAATGTTCATTATATTATTCTTTACAAGTTGACAAACCACTCTAGTATATTATCCAAAAAAAACAAAAAACAAACAAAAAAAAAATGATCGCACAAAAGAGTTGGATATAACTAAAAAGCAACTGAACAACAACAATAAACAATTCTACCTCTATATCTCCTGTTTTCTCTTCTTTTCACGCAGACATTTGTTACCCTTTTTCAGGCTCTTATCAACTCTCATTTGGATTACTGCAGTCATTTACCCACTGGACTTACTGTTTCTTGCCTTTTTCCTTATCAATTCATTCTCCATTCTGTTGCTGAAATAATACTTTTAAATAATAAGCCTGTCATTATCCAGAATATTCAGGGATTCCATATTACCTCTGTAACATTCTCTATCTAATGCCTGCCTTTTCAGGATCCTTTCATATTCTTTCCTGCTATGTGTTCTATATTTAAATTAACTTGTCTATTTTCTGTTTTTTTTTTTTCTTTTGTAATATATGGTGTTCTATCTCTCACCTCTGAATATATGTACAAGAAGTACCCAAGGCCTAAAAGATACTTGTTTTCCATCAGTTCCTCTTAAAATCCCTAAGTTTCTTCAATGATCAGTTCACATGCTTAGTTTTATTACATGAATCCTTTCCTGTTTTCCTCTAAGTGTCAATGTTCTCATCCTAAAATTAAATGCTATTTTGGGCACATATTGTATCACTCTATGCTATCAATGTTCTTCCTAACACAATTTTTCTCAGCACATGCAATGTTCAACATGCCCCAGACTCAACATGCCATTTTCTTGGCTCTGACTCTTTGTTCTGCCTGTATGTCCTTTTTTCACCTATGCAATTCCTACCCATCCTTTAAAATCTGACTCAGGGGCTGCCTTCTCCAGAAAAACCTTTCTAATACTCCCAGATGGTCTAAAATTTCATCCTCAACCTCTCTAGCATAGACAATTGTAATAGCTTTCTAAATGGTTTTCCTGCCACACTATTCCCTCTTCTACCACACTACCCCCAATTCCAATCAGATTTTCTAACGTGATTTTCCTAAAGTTCAGGTTTGTCTATAGTACCTCCCTTATTCAGTAAATTTCTTTGTTTCCCTAAGGTCTCCTTGATACCTTTGTTTGGCATTTCAGGTTCTCCATAAGGTAGTCCTTTTCTAACTTCCTAGTCATTTTACACTTTTAATCTCCTCAATATGATCTATATTATAGGTAAGCTGGTCTACATGCTGTTTCTTACACATGATACTCCCACCTCATCTCCATGATTTGCACTGCCTGCCTGTCTTCCATCTGGAATGCTCTCTCTTTTCTCTTCTTTGCCTCTTACTTCCCCTGTCTTTCTTTACTATTTAATTCAAATCCCAATTTCATTAGTAGGCTCTTTCCTTGATCTTATTAGCTGCTAATGCCTTCTCTTTTAAGATTATATTCCATTTATTCTGCATATTATATAAACCTAAAGATGGACTTATTTCCATGTCTTTTAGAATTTGAGCTCCTTAGTGGCCAGGGACTCCCCCTCATTTCTTCATCCCCCTTTCTTTACCCATTGCTTAGTGAACTTCTATACATGAAAGTATTTACTTAATACATTTTTATTGACTGATGCATTTTACACATTTCAAAGAAGGGAAAGTTCATTGATTGATAATGGAAGAAAACATTTCTGAAACTGGTAGTGTGAAAAAAAGAGTACATTCTTCTTTCCTCATTATCCAATGGTTTGGAAGAAGGGACAAAAAGGGAAGTGGTCATTGGTAGATAATCTAGTTTTCTGTTAAAAACAAGGGAAGAGAAGGAATATAGGTTAAATATATTGAGTATTTAGGGTAGTTTCTTTTTTATTAATTTTTAATATGCATTTCTTTATGAATTCTATTTGGAGAGAAAAATCAGAGCAAAAGGCAAAAACCATGGAAAATATTTTTAAAAAAACATAAAAAAGAAGTGAACATAGCATGTGTTGATTTACATTCAGTCTCCTTAGTTCTTGGATAATTTCTTTACAATAGAGCAGGACTTTCAAAGAATTATATGAAGTGGGGTGGGTTATAAATGAACAAAATAAGTAGGATTAAGAATGGATAAGAGGTAAATATTTGGGAGAAAAAAAATATAGTATATTACTTGAAACTAAGGAAGTATATAATTGGATGCCTGGAATTGCAGAGCCAGTACAAATGAAGTGGGACTGGTTTGTCATGCTTTTTTCAATGAAGATTTATGAAGTTAATCCCCTTTAGAATTACAAATAGAATTTTTAATGTTGGTGATTGTTTGTGACTCTGTGTGGATTCCCCTTTCTCTATCCTAAACATCAATTCATTTTTTTGTATATTCGCTGAGGTCAGGCATGATGTCATATTTTTGATCTTCCTATCTAAAAGCACAAGTTAAGCAAATAGAGAATTTATTTACTCATCCTAAACTGCTATGACATTGTAAAAATTCATACTTTCAGTTATATGATAATACCTACTCTTAATATTTGAATTTTTGTATTTAAAAATAAATAAATAAAACACTACATGGTTACCACAAATTAGCACTGAGCCTGTTCCCACATATGACCAGGCCCATTCTCAGAGTTTTTGCATCATGCTAGGACCTGCCTTTTCAGAATTTGTTCATTTTGGGAAAAGTAGGCTTTCTAAACTCCAACAGTATATACAGGTATTAGAATCATCTTTAAAAAATAATCTTGATTTTTTTTGTTATCTGAACTTGGAGATCAGTAAATGGGGGAGGCTTTTTGTTAATGAGTCCTTCACCTCTATGGATTTGCCCTCTTGATTTGTTGATTTTTTTTTTAATGTTCTCTCCTATTGAAAGGAATTTTTGACTCTAGAGAGTGAATAGTAGTGTTGAAATGCCTTTGGAATACCACTTTGGCTTAGTAAGAGTGAAAGACTATTAGTCAAAAATCAATATTTGACCACGGTGCCTCTGACTTCAATATGAGGCACTATTAAAGTTGTGCTTTGTACCAAGGGCATTTTTAAAGGAGAGAAATTTCCATGGGGTGTTGGCACCTCAAAATAAGCCTGTATTAATGCTTCTGTCTCAGTGCTATGGATGCTGATACCTGTGTATGAAGGATGATGGTGGTTGCATGTGTGTGTGTATGCAGCACAATCATTTGCTCTGTTGCTAGTCAGAAGGGATGTGTTTCCCTTTCACTTAAGAGCCAGAGTCTTCCAATCCCCTTGCATTATTTTTGTTGCGATATAACACTTTAAAAGCTCCCTGGCTGACAGCCGTGGCCGGAGGCTATGATCTTCTGGGAGAGTCATAATGCACAGACAGTAATATCTCTTCAGTAAGGGGTTGCAGTTTTACAGTTAACATGGAATGGATTTTAGGATCATGGTGCAATGATGTTGGCTGGGGAGCTTTTAAAAAATATGTGTTCAGATTACATGGAGAGTGTGTGTGTGTGTGTGTGTGTGTGTGTGTGTGTGTGTGTGTATTTCTTTTCCTGTTCTATGTTTTAGGGCTCTACAGAAAGAAAGATATGGCTGCTGATATTTTTTATAATTTAGCTATTGAGTTAACAGAGTTTATATGATGTAGGCATTAATTTAACAAAACAAGTTAAAATGCAAGTATAAACAATGGGATGCAGAAATATATATGTATGCCTTTTTAGGAAGTCTCTGATCCCAGAACTGTTATTAAATTCATTTTTCATAGGTATGGAAAATTGATCCTAGGTATGTTTAATGATCAAGAACAAAGTATGATTAATGGTAGGAGGATCAAAGAGTATTCATATCATTGCTTCTATGTGATGACATCAGCACATCCTGGTTCTGAATAATTAGAAACTAGAATCATATATTTTAGATTTCAAATTCATTTAATGCAATGCATGCTGTTATATACCTGTATTTCTATCAAATAGGCTGGCTGAGATTGATGGATCTCATGAAGACAGGATTTTGGAGGTTCACTGGGCTATAGTGATCAGCTATCCTTACTAAATTCAACATTACAATAATAAGTCCCTAGGAGCAGATGCCACCAGAATGTATAAGGAAAGATGAATTGTTCCAGGTCAGAAATGAAGAAAGTAAAAGTTTCTATGTCAATCAGTATGGAGATAGAGCCTGTGAATAGATCTGAGAGATATGGGAAGACCTAAGTTTTTATTTGAATGAATGAATGAGTCAGTTGTCTAATTTAGGGGATATTAACTAGATGATGATAAAGTTGATTCAATTGATTTTAGGCTGATCTCTTTTATCATACTCATACTTCAATCCACTCCAGTCCCATTGCAGAGACATTTGTTATTATGTTCTTGGTTCTGGGATGTAAAAGAAAGGGAAAAAACATTTATATAATAACTACAACTTGTCAAGTACTGTGCTAAGCACTTTAAAAGTATTATTTTATTTTATCCTCACAACAACGCTGGGAGCTAGATGCTATATATTTATTCCTATTTTACAGTTCAGAAAACAGAGACAAGTAGAAGTTTAGTGACTTGCCAAGATCACACAGCTAGGAAGAGTCTAAGGCTGAATTTGAACTCAGAACTATCCAACCCCAGGCCCTGTGTCATGTTGTTGACATATAAAGATAAAAAATCCATCTTGTCTGATCTGTTCCTAAACAGAAATGTTCCTCATATTATTCTTTACAAGTTGTCATCTAAGCCCTGCTTGAAGACTTCTGGTGATAGGGAATTCATGACTTCTAAGTATGTGTGTTTATCTATTTTCTCTTCTGTCTTTCTCACTCATCCTCTACCAATAAAAACTATGCATTTAAGTATAGAATATCCTGTGAAAAGGCTTGAGGGAATCTTATCTTCTTCCCTCAGCCTTACTCATCACTGTGGTTATCTTCTACCAGGTGTGTCTGTTTGAAAAGATTAGAATTCTGGGTATGGAAGTCTGAGTTGAGGAGGAATAGGAATTAGAAAATTCAATAAAAAGCCATCTAAATGGGTGTCAATGTCAATTATATTTTAACCAGAAACATGTTGGAGGAAAAAATACAATAAAATCTTTATTAAATATATGAAAACACTAATATGCCCCTACAAAGCATATGATACATCTGTATATTATATGCTTCTGAGGCATGTTTCTCTACATGACCAGGCTGAAATTTCTTATTCCTAGCTAACTACCTGATGATTGAAAATACTGAAACTTATCTGAGCTTTTTATATCAACTATGTGAGAATTGTTGCTTCAGGAAATGGATTTTCAATATAAAATAAACTATTTTCACTTATGTTTTGGTATCTTGGCAATAGCACCTCTTCAGGTAAAATTAACTATTTCCTAACAAAGCTCTCTTTGTTATTCTGTTTTGTTTCTGCATCAAAAGTGATCTTGGATTTAGAAAAAAATGTCAATGTGTATTTCTGAGCTGTATTTTCATTACATTTTAATCTTTGAAAAAAAATCACATCTCCTTTCTAGTTTTTGTAATATATTTCTAAGGATAAAGAATGGTAAGTATTTTTATAAGTAAGCAATGCAGAAGGAATGTGAATTCTGTGTTTTGTCAGAGATGAGCCTCTCTTTTAGTCTCCTCAGACATTTCTTCCTTAATACACTAAGTTTATCTTCTATTTTTCTGAAACAAGTTTTGATCTGGGAGATAGAAAAGGAAGCAGAGAATGTGTAAGACTCTGTGTATGTTAGGAAGTAGGAGATGTTAAGGAGAAATGTGAAGATTGAGAGTATCTCATTATTGTTTCCTTTTTCCTTATACTTAAATTAAAAAATAACACTAAATTATTTTTAACACTCATAGTACTTTCTGAGAATTATCTTCTCAATCAAATCATGACTATTTTCAATGTAAAATCCTGCCGTATCTGGGGCTATGGAAGAGAAAAGGGGATAATAGCATTCTTCCAATTAAATGGTAGGATCTTTACATAATTAAACAAATTGTTTTTCCTGGTTTACCATATCAAATTTAGTTTTAACCCTGGCTTAAATGATGAATGGCAGAAATGGGTACATATTATAGAAGTTCTAATCATTTTACTATTAAAATATTTTCATATTCAGCTGCAAATCAGTATGACAGTACTTAAAGGATTCTTTTCTTAGGATGACCTGAGTTCACATCCTATTTTTGGCACATACCAGCTATGTAACACTACTACAGTCCCTTCAGTTCTCAGGCTTCAAGACAATTCTGTAAACCAGGAGTTCTTAAACTTTTTTTTAACGTAATGTCATAGACCCTTTTGACACGAATGTTTTTAAGTTACATATGATGTATGAAATTATGAAGAAAACAAACTAAATTCAAACAGTTATCAAAATATTTAAAATCCCTACTCGAAAATATAAATTGCAGTGTCTCATCAATTTATATTACTTGTAGGGTTATTACTATGAAATACTATGAAGAATATTATTACTATGAAGAATATGAAGAATCTCATATTCTGAAATAATTAGATAAATAGAAAGAAGATAGATTGCCAATAGAGAGATAGATGGAAATAGTTGATAAAGCTAAGAAGATAAATTGAGTAAAATATAGATGAGAATAGATAAATAATAGAGGTAATGATGTAGATATATACTAAACTATATTATCCTTTGTAATATCCTTTTTATTTTTCATATTCCCTGAGTAAACATTGATTATTTCTTCATTAAAAAACCCAGAGAACATATAACCTGACCATTGAATTGATATTCCTATGTGGGGGAAAATCTGGCGACCCTTACAAACTGGGAATTTGCACACCCAGCAACTAGCATATCTGCCAGAATTTACTATTCCATGCTTTAAAAAAAAAAAAAAAAAAAAAAAAGGCTATTTCTGCTCATAGCACAAGTACATGACAACTTGTACTTTTCACAGGATTTATAATCACTGAATTTAAAAACACCCTGGTCAAAACCATTCATTTTGACTTCTTTCATTACAATAGTCTTTACCAAGTCTCTGAAGCAAAGACAGCTTTAAATACTGTACTGTATCTTTTTTTTAGGTTATCATGTAAGTGGTAAATATGATAAGAGTTTTGATGAGCTTTTTAATGTAATTTTGCAAAATTTGATGTTGCCATGTAAATCTCTTTTATAGGTCTCTTTAGATGGAATTTAACACAGCAAAAACCTTATCATCAGAAGGATTAATGCCTGCACTACTATTTCCTCAATAAAATCGGAAGCTAAGTGGTGGAGGCCACAAGACATCTCAAAACTGGATTCTACAATTTTATATTAAATACTGGAGTTTTTATTACTTTGCTGGAGGGAAGTTTTTGCCAATGCTTACAAGGAACTGCTTATCCCTGCTTCTCTGGGTCCTGTTTGATGGAGGTCTCCTAACACCACTGCAGTCACAGCCACAACAGACTTTAGCCACAGAGTCAAGAGAAAATGTTTTCATCATGCCAGGAAGGCAATCACCTGCCCAGCGTGTTAAACGTGGCTGGGTTTGGAATCAATTTTTTGTCCTGGAAGAGTACATGGGCTCGGAACCTCAGTATGTGGGAAAGGTAATGACTTATTATTATTATTTTTTTTTTGCTAAACAGTTGATAATAATGGAGAATTGCATATTGTACATTGTGTTTAGCATAAAAATTGAATGGGTCAATGCCTATAACTCTAGGTTTTAAATCTAAGAGATTAATAGCTACTCTTAATTTTTCTTCTTGCTTTCAATATGTTTTGGAACATTATTTACAATTCTTTCTTTGTATGAATTATGTTCAAAACAGTAGTCTGTGCTCACCTTAGATATATAATTTGATGATATGAAAGATAATGATCAAGTATTAAATATTGATATTTTAGATGGTGATGGATAGATAGTGAGATACAAATGCATCTAGATTTAGTCATCACGAACACAGTAAATATCCTCCTTTCCATATTGTGAATTAACTTGAGCAGATGTGAGTACTCTGAATTATTCGAACTGACTTCTATGATGAATTTGTCACATCTCTGCTCCATATAATACTGAGCAGGTTGTTACTATAATGCAGTGACAAAGAAAATGTTTTTGGGGGGACATAATAAACTTACTGGATGATCTCAAGTGCAAAATATGAAATTTGCCTTTTGATAGGGGTCCGTGTGTTTCAAGTTTTCTTAAAATATATGAAAATTACTTCATGCTGTGTCTTCTGATATACTGATATATTTTTTGTTCATGTAGTAAAAAGCTACCTGACATTCTAACTTAGAGATAAATACATATTTTTTTTTCCCATTTCACATTTTAAAAGTAAAAGTTAAGGGTACATCAGGGGTGGGGAATGTTGGTTGTTATGTCTACTAACGTTATATCATTATTTCCAAAGTTCCAAGATATCACATTTTTAATGAGAATAAATGGAAAGTTGCTGGGCAATGTAAAGAAATTCTTTGTTTTTAACAATTTTTTTCAGTTGTTTTTGGTATGTCTGACGCCTCATGATCACTTTTCCAGTTTTGGCAGAGATACTGGAATAGTTTGCTATTTCCTTTACCAGTGCAATTTACATCTGAGGAGACTGAGGAAAACAAGGTTAAATGACTTGTCATGGATCACATGTGGATCACATGCTTAGTAAGGTCAAATTTGAACTCAGGAAGATGACTCTTACTAATTCTAGGCCCAATGCTGCATCCATAGAGTCACCTGCTTGCCCATTTTTACATACAATTGCCTTAAGACTTGGTTGAGTATAGTTTGCTAGAACATAAATTGAGTCAGACTGGAGATTAATTAAAGTCACAATAAGAAAAAATATTTTTAAAATGACATCTCAAATGCTTTGATCTATAAAAAAGTAGTTTTATGTGCGTGTCTCTGTGTATATGTGATCATGCAAGAATAATAGATGTTAAAAGAAAAGAAAAGATTTTAATAGACAGCCTTGTATTAATTAAAGACACTAACTACCTATGACTTCATTGGAATATAGAATTCAAAGGTGAGAAAACTTTTTGTAACTTATGAAGGTTGGTGCCTTTCTCAAACATCATATTAGAGAATTGTCTAATAGATTATTGACAATGCTCATGTGATCAAAACCAGCATTTTTCAGGGCAGGGACTTGAATTCAGAGCTTCTTAGGCCAGTTTTCAATCTTTTTATCTTAACACAAGATTTGTGAAATATAATCTAGATGAAATATATGAAAGTCATAAAAAATAATAATACAGATTTTCTAAACAATATATCAAACCAAAATTATTGTTTACTTTGAACTATTGAATTTTATCCGTGCATGCTGAGTTTCAATTCATTAGCCATAGTACTTCATTATATCATCTCTAACATATTTTGAATTTACAGTAGTGTTGAACTAAAAGACAACTAGGTGGGCAGCTAAGTGACTGAGTGAATAGGGCACTAAGCCTCGGGTCAGAAAGAATCCTCTTCCTGAGTTCAAATCTGGCCTTAGACATTTATTAGCTGTATGACCCTAGACAAGTCATTTAAACCTTTTTGCCTCAGGTTCCTCCTCTATAAAATGAACTAGAAAAGGAAATGGCAAACTGCTCCAGTATCTCTGTCAAGAAAACCCCAAATGGGATCAGAACAATAGACACAACTGAAAAATAACTCAATATCTGACCTCAGAGAAAGGAGGAAAGTCATCTTCAAGATGAATAAAAATGTATTAAAAATTTGCAAATTTCCTTAATTTGGATAACATAGACCCTTTGTGCCAATTCCAAACGAAGAAATACACATTATATCATAGCACTGTTATGAAAGCAGTTTAAAATGCAATTTTCCTAACCTAGAAATTTTATCTTACATTATTTTCATTGCTTATGATTTTGGAGAGGATCATAATATAATTTTTCATTTGGCTACTTCAGTATTGTAGGTTTTCAATACCAAGTTGATTCTTGTTCATTGGAGATTAGACACTTGTTATACTTATTCAATCTTTATACAAGACTACTGCAAGCTCTGATATGTTACAATTCTGTCATTCAGATATGATCATTTCCCTCAGAATTTATAGAAATGAGAAAACTCACACTTTGCTTTAAAAAAAAAATGAAACATAGTCTTGATTTTACCTTTTTGCTTTTTTTTTTAAACCATGTATGTTCTTGGCTCTTTTCTCTTACATACTGATATAACTCTATAGGCAGATAACCTAGATCAAGGCCTTATTTCTCAACAAATGTACTGCCAAATAAAGTGACCTTCTTGCTCATCAAAATATGTTCTCTTACTTGCTATTTCAGCTGGGCAAGGCATCAGAATGAATCACACCAAGTTATTTTATTAATCTTCTTTAGGCTGGTTTGACATTTAAGTGCAAACCTAGACTCTTAAATGGAGCCCTGGGCTATAAAATCTCATAGAAGACATTTTGTTACCTTTTTAATGAGCCCACTGTTGAATATATCTTGAGATTAATTTTGGATAGGTGAAACATTTCAGATTATTAGATTTTAGAAATAGGTTATTTAAAAGTGGCATCTGGATTCGTGTATTTACAGAATACAAAGATTGTCTATTTCCCTCAAAGTTCTAAAAATAAAAGATATTAAATATTCTCTTTGTATACAAATTGGTTTTGTTTGTTGTTATTGTTATTTTACTTTGTCAGTCTTTATGTAATTTACTTTGAACCTTTTTCTTTCATATATGGCCCTCCCCTCTTGCCTTTCTTTGGCTCTTGCCATTCTCTCTAATTCTATTTCTTTCCATCCTTTTTATTCTTTTTAAATAAACTTTCTTTCCATTTTTTGTTTTTGTTTTTGTTATTTTTGCTAGCCAATTGGTGTTAGGTGACATGCCTGAGCTAATAAATGTCAACTGCCTGAAGCCAGATTTAAAGTCAGGTCCTCTTAATTCTAGATCCAGGGCTCTATCATTGCACTATCTAGCTACGTCTCCATGAATTTTCTTTTAAAAATTCTACTTTATTCATGATTATATTCCTCTTAATAATTGTCCTAACTCCATGACCATAAATTCTTCTCTCTTGAGCAAGTTTCTCTTGAATAAGCTCTCAAATTATTTTTGTTGCATTTCCTTTTTTAAAAAATGGAAGATATTTGTAGAGAAAGAATAATCATCTGAAAGAAGGAAACTAGCATCTAATCTTGGTCCGTCATTTTTTATCATTGTGGCAATCGAAAGGTGATTACTTCCTTTTTTTTTGGGGGGGGGGGGTGGTGGTGGTGGGGATTGTTAAGTTAAATCAGAGTTTCCTGAAAACGAATATTACATATCTGAATGGGAAAGAGGAAGGGAAGAATAATGAGAGGGAACCATAAAATGAGTACAAGTCAGTTTATAGGCTCTGGGATAGGAATTCGGAACTGAAGATGGGAAAACTTAAGGGACAAGAAATCAAATGCAGGGAGATTTAGAAAGAACAAAGCAGCTTTATAGGCTTTAAGAGTTATGATTTGAAGATCTTTGGCAGAAAAATTTTGCATGTTTGCCGGAATGTACTGAAGCCATCTTATAACATTTTGGGAGAAAGAGTTAATTATTAATTTTTACTATGAGCATTTAAATTTGGAAATCAGCAAGTGCTACATAAAAGGACTCGGTTTATTGTTATATAGTTTGTCTAACTTTTAAAAAGTGATGGATAAAATGGAAGTGAAGAATAAGCTCAAAATTTTATCAACTTTTTTTTTTAATTTTCAGAGAGTTTATTGTTAAAAATGAATCTAGTAGAATTATGAGTGTTGCTAAAAATTTGTCACAGATTATTGGTAGTTAGTTAGAAACTTTAGAACTTAGATCCCTCTTAGCTTCAAAATTCTATAACTCAATAGATTTCAAAATTGATTCTTATAGAGGTTAATAACACAACTCAGGGTCCTAGGACTATCAGGTGAGGGACACTTGGAATATCACCTACACAGATCCCATGGTTAATATTCCCTTGCCAACATTAAACCTAAAGACTGTCCAATTGATAAAATTTACTAAGCACCTACAGTGTTCAGAACACACGCTGGATGCATAGTTTAGATAAGAAAAGAGTATGTGGGCTGTTCAGGGAGGATCAGCACATCTGGTGTGAGGACTTGCCAAACCTTTTTGAGGCTGTTTATCCACCTCTGCTGTCTACTTTTATCCAGTTCTCCAAGAAGCTGTAGCATATGCAGCAGCCATACCACAATAAAATTATCTCAGCAGATAGCTAAACCAAGTTGAGGATAACTGAAAGGCCTCAAAAGTATCAGTGAATTAGGAAGATGTTTATCCCAAGCATGAGAAGACTTTTTTGGGTGGAATAGGTATATAAGAATAATTTATTCCAATGGGCATGAAGGTAGTGCTTAGCAATTAAGCAATGATGATGATAGGTATCCACTACATCCTAGGCCATGACCAGTTATTTTGACTTTTGTCTTTCTACTAGACTTTGTTGACTCAAGAAGAAAAAGCCTGACAACTTTTTGCAAATCTGCCTCACTTAAATCCAAATAATCTAAGACATCACCTATAATGCTATTAGACCTCTTCAAAAAAGAAGGAAAAATAATACAATTGGGTCATTAGTCTTAATATCATTTTTTCCCTTGGATGTGGGAATACAAATCTAACTTACTATAGGTGATACATCTTTATCAATTTCTTGTAAATGATATATTCAGGTTTATTAGGCATGCCTTCATTTAGCTTATATAGATTTATGTAAATAAACTTGTGTTTTTAGAAGCTGCTAGTTGGGTCAGTGGATAAGAGGACTGGGTTATTGTTGTTGTTTGTCAGGCATTCTCAAAAGGGGACAATGACATAAGGGAAGTGAGGCTATTACATGCAAGTGAACTGGGTTTAACTGAAGAAGAGCTGCTTCTATAACCTGAAAAAAAGTGAGCCAATGTTCAACTGCATATCTACTTTTAGTAATGTTCAAAATGGAGGCATTTTTTTTTTTCTATCTGCAATTATTGAGTAGCCATAAACTTAACCCACTTGTGAAGGAGTTTTCTTTTCTTTTCTTTTCTTTTTTCTGAGTCAATTGGGGTTAAGTGACTTGCCCAGGGTCACACACCCAGGACATGTTAAGTGTCTGAGGACAGATTTGAACTCAGGTCTTCTTAACTTCAGGCCTGGTGCTTTATCCATTGTACCACTTAATTGTCCCAGGAGTTTTCTTGTAAAACTTATGAATAAGAAATTACTCTGAAAGAACTCTGCTTACTAGTTACCAATGTTGTTAGTGATTATCTTTTCCCCTTCAGATAAATGACTTGAAATTAAGAAACAATCTAAATTCTTTCTTTTACTCATTAGCTGTTTTCTGGGGGATAGGAAAAAGTACCTACTCACTGTTCTTATTACTGACATAGTAAAATATATACATCGATCTTTGCTTCCCCTTCTCTCCCAACCTCACTTTCTTTCTTGACAGTTATCTGGGTCCATCAGGATGACTGAAGATGACCCTCGAGGAGTAGGCTTGAAATCAGAAAGACCTGACATCAAAATCAAACTTTGATACCTACTAGTTTTATGACCCTGGGAAAATCACAATTTTTGTTTGCCTTACTGTAAAATGAGGCTAATAATAGTACCTACCTTAAGAGATTGTCCTGAAGGAAATTGAGATGTTTATTCCTTCCCTTCCTGATTCCTTCCTTTCCTAATTCCTTCTACTCCACAGAGTTACAATCTAGTGAGAGTGAGGAGTCATGTTATAAACTCTGCAGTGTCAAAAAAACATTAACTATCATTTCTGTGATCTAGCTGGATAAAGTGGGATCAAGAATGATTTAGTTATATTCACTAAAACCTAGATAACATGAAGAAAAGTCTCGAAACTCTTCCCTTAGAAAGTATTGGTGATTTTAGAATCTGTATGAATTTATAGAAAGATACTTCTTTTATATACAATAAGCACTTTTTTCTAATCAAGGACATGGGGAGAACCCTTAGAATAATCTATGCTTTATAGCAAAGCTATCTAGATTAAATAAAGGCTGGATGAATGAGTTTGCAAACACTGCATATAAAATTTCATGTGAGACAAAAGGAGCCTATACATTGAACTTATGATTTAGGAATATATGTCCTGATATATCACTTCAACTAAGATAATAAAATTGAAATATGAAGAGACACTGCTGATACAACTCATAATAAGATATAGCAAATCCCTTATTAATACAAATTTGAAAAACATTGATCTGTTTCTGTAACTGAAAAAAAATTTAACAGTAGTAGACAAGGACTTATCTATTTGTATTTGTGTCCATGAGCCAATGTTCAGCTGCATACCTGCTATTAGTAATGTTCAAGATAGAGGCATATTTTTTCCTACCTGCAGTTTTTTGAATATCCATAACCTTAGCCCACTTGTGAAGGAGTTTTCTTATAAAATTTATGGATAAGAAATTACTATGGAAGAATTCTGACTGCTTATTAGTTACCAGAATGTTGTTATTGATCATCTCTCTCCCTTTTACACTCTACCCTCCCTTTCAGGTAAATGACTTAGTAAAATAAGAAACAATCTTACTACTTTCTTCTATCCATTAGCTATTTTCTGGGAGATAGGGAAAAGTGTTTACTGACTCTTATCATTGACATAGTAAAATATGCATGGATCTCTGTTTTATCTCTAAATTGGTCTAAAAAAAGGTAAATAAAAATGACAATAGAAAATGGAACTAAAGCATTTAAGAGGATATCCTAAGCCCGTCTCCAAATGATGCTTTTAGCTTTGGAAACTAATATTTCTACCTGCAAACTATAATTCAGTCATGGTTTTCATGGTTTTCTCCACCTCCCCCCAAAAAAATTAAACTATTCAACTAACAAATTTAACATTTTATGGTTTAATTTAATCATGAATTTAATTTAATATTTCATTTATTATTTGAATTAAGTTGATTTTGGATTTGGAATTAGAACTTTAATGTATTAGTTTCTTTTTTTCTACCCTCAGCAAACCAGATCACACAAGCCTGAGCATTGTGCCAGTTGACATATTAGTTTTCCTCAATTGACCAACATAGAAGATTCTTGCTCCTACCCACACCTTATAATCCTGTATCAGCTCAGTTAACAAATGAGGTTCCATTTATCTTAGTGATATGTCTGTCTCTTCCTCCTTCCCGTTTCCACTGCTACCCCTCTAAATGAAGTTCTCTTTATCTTTATTATGTGGAATATTGTGTTAACTTCATAAATTTAATATCTTACCCTTCTAAATCACTGACCTGGTTCCTCAACAAACTTTCACTGACTTTGCATAACCATTGAACAAAGTTGAAATTCTTTTGCCCATTAATGTAGGCAAGGCTCTAAAGCCCAGCATTATCTCTTTATTCAGGTTCAATTTTGGGAAGAAATGAAGCAGTTATAGGTGAAGCTCTAAAACAAGTATTCTCTTATTTCAGGATCATTGTTGGAATAAAATGAAACACTGGCAAGACATTGAAGTTTTTTTTTTTTTTTTTTTTTTTAAGCTTATTTTGTTTTACCACAATAGAGAAATCAAGAATATATTGAAACTTAGCTTCTCTGGAAGCAGCACTTTCTCATTTCCATTTGAAAATGGTCTTAAGTACCTACCAGTCTGAAAAGACATCTCAACTCTATTATTAGGACAAGGACAGCAAGCAGTGTGCTCTTTTAAAATTCTGCTGCTGGTTCTGCTTTGAACTGTTTCACACCTTGTACCTTTTTTCATGGCTGTCAGCCAGTAAATCTACTCATAATTTGACTTGTCCCAATTGTTTGAGGGGCAGTTGGCCCAACTCATTGCTGGTTCATGGACCTCAATCATAGTAAAATAATAAAGCTGCATCTTGGCAGGGTTATACATTTCTTACCTGATTGTCCCTCCAAGTGATAGATATAAAGCAGAAGAGCAGCTTGTGAAAATTCTAGAATCTTCCTTTAACAAAATATGGCTCGAGTAACAAATAAGATAAATTGTGCATTGACATAGTTCCATAAAACCTCTCAGCATAACACCTAGGCTCAGCTCTCATCAGCAAGAGTAAGTACCCCTATTATCCTGCACAATATTGGTGGTAGTTAACCTAACTGACTTATCATCTCCTTTGTCAGGATCAAAAACCCATGAAATCCTATCCTTATGTGGTCTTTATGTTTCACATTGTGAATTTCTCAATCTTTCTCTTCTCAGTTGTAATAAAGAATCCATTAACTTATTTTATATAATCCAGAAATTCCATGTGACACAGGGAAGGTCTTGTTCTATTCATCCTAACTACACACACACACACACACACACACACACACACACACAAATACAAATAGTCATTACTATTTAACAGGGTGCTAGAATTACGAGTTCCAGCAGTAATACAAAAAAGTTTTTGAATAAACATAGGTTAAGAAGAAAAAATATATAGTTTTTATAAATTATTTTTGCAGAAAATACTAGACATTTAATTTAAAAAACTAATTTTAAAAAATTAATGGAAACAACAACTTCAACAAAGTTACAAAACATAAAATAAACTTATATAAATCACTAGGATTTTTATGTTTGGTATTGCCAACAAAATCCAACAATAAGAGATAGAAAGAGAAATTTCTTTTAAAATAAGTATAGGAATTATAAAATAGTAGTCTATTTTCTAAGGTGCACATATACACATAGATATATAATTGCCAACACATATGCATATATCTATAGTAATTATATCAATACAATTGCAAAATACTGCACAAAAAAAGAAATTTTTTTTAAAAACTGAAAAATTGCAAATAATCAGGGTGTAGGGTAAGCCAATACAATAAAAACTATGTACAAAGTATTTGGTCTCTTACTAATAAAATTACCAAAAGAATAATTATAACTAGATAAAAATAACAAAATTCAGTTGAAACAAAAGGTCAGAAATCTCAAGGGGCAACAATGAATGGGGGAAAATGAGAAGGAAGGAGCACTAACAAATATATCTCAAATGATGATATAACAATAATCATCAAAACAAGTTTTTACAGGTTAATAAATAGAGAAAATGATTGGTGGAATATAACATACAGAAACAGTGTTTCATAAACTCAAAGATCCTAACTATTGGGAACAAGTGCTCAGTACTAGACAAAAACTTCTTTTAAAATTGTAAAGCTGCCAAAGTAAACTCTCAGTAGATGACTTCAAAAATGAATTAAAGCAAGGAAAAAATTCCATGTGAAAACTATAGATGAAAGAAAAGTTCATGACTGAGCAAGATTTAGTATCATAGAATATTAAATGGACAATTCTATTACATGAAATCAAAAAAGACTTTAGATAGAATCAAAGTAGTTAAAATCAGAGAGTTCTTTCTAGAACCTCTACTTAAGGAAGGCACCCAAGGATATCAACTCATCATATTCCACTTAAATAAAGGACTATGTGGGAATTAGAATTATCTCATATATAAAGATAATGAGTCAGAGTTTGAACCAAGGCACTTTAGTAAAGGATGCATAGTTCCCTCTAATGAAACAGATTTCAGATCTTCTTCATCCTCTGAGATGCCTCCTCTTTCCAGGGTCTATTTTATAAGACTAAAAGTCCAGTTATTCAAGAATATTTCCATTGACATATAATTCATAAGCTAAAATAAACAAAATAATATATCAGCAGGGTAACAAGTTGCATGAAACAAGGATATCTCTATACAAGAAGAACAGGCTTCTCCTTATATTGGGCAGGAGGAAATGGTATTAGCTATCATAGTCACTGATGTTCATAAGATGTTTACCTGCTTCTATTGGACAAGAGAGTGATTCAGAGGCACAAAATATTTTCAGGATTTTTCCATGTAATTTTCACCTTTGCCATATGGGGTGGAGAAACTTCCTATAGTTAAGCAAGTGCACTTAGAATCTACAGCTCACAGCTGTGGACCTCATCTACAGAACTTTGATATGATTCTATCAAATTGATTAATATTAATTGGAATAGAATAGGGGTCCAAACAATTATTTCTCACAAGTATATCACCCTTACCCTTTATAAAAAGCCTCTTTCTTCCCACCCTATTTTCATCTTCTTTTAAAAATTATCTTCCTCAATTAGACTTTGAACTTCTAAAAGACATGACTATTTTATCTTTCTCAGCATCAATAGCACTAGCACAATGTGTAGCATGTAGTAGGTGTTTAATAAGTATTTATTGACTACTAATGAAAGTCTCATTTCCAAGACATATATGGTACTGATTCACATTTATAGGAATAAGAGCCATTCCCCAATTTTTGTTCAGCTATTTTCAGGTGTACCTGATTTTTTGTGACCCTGTTTGGGGTTTCCTTTGCTAATATACTTGTGTGCTTTGTCATTTGCTTCTCTAGCTGATTTTGCAAATGGGAAAACTGAGGCAAACAATTTAAGTAACTTGCTTAGGGTCAACATAGTAGATGTCTTGGTTTTCCTGACTTCAGTTCTGAGTTCTATACATTCTCCAGTTGACACATGGTCAAAAGATATGAAAAGTAATTTTTCAAAGGAAGAAATCCAAGAAAGAATATACAAAATGTGCTATAATATTAATAAATGGTAATATGTAAATTAAAGTAATTGAATTCCTACTTGATAACCACTGGATTGACAAAGTAAAACAAAAAAGTTAAATCCTAGAAGAGCTGTAAGAAAACAGGAATGCTAATGTATGTTGATGAACCTCTGAACTGGTTCAGTCATTCTGGAAAGTAATTCAGAACTATGTTGCAATAGCTATTAAACTGTGCATATGCTTCAAACAAACAACACCTTTAATAGGAGAAAATAACAGGAAAGATGAAAAAGCTCTTAATAGATGATTAGGAATAATACCTTTGATTTCACTGCTATAGAGTACTCCCAGGTGAAGAAACTCTCTTTCTTTCTTATGACAGTGAAATTATAGATACAAGTCTTTTATTGTCTTATAGTTCTAAACAGCTCTCTCAGAATATATGTTGCAAATGAGGCACCAATTTAAATGACTTGTCTAAAGTCACACAGCTAATACTTGTCAGAGTTGAGACTTGGACCTTTCTTATTAACTTATTTGCTTTTAGTTTAATAAATATGTAAAAAAAAACACATAAATTTATGATTTTTCATGATGTTTGTTTAGAACATTCCTAATAGGAAAGTCTCCATATATTCACCATTTTTGTTATTGTTTGTCCTTCGGTCTTGAAGAGGACCAATGACATCACAAAGGTGAAGTTTCAAATTGTGCATTAATTGGTTTTAAGTGAGACAAAGCTGCTGAATGGAAAAGTAATAATTAAATACAGTAGTCTCTGTGCACTTTGGCCTGATCATACCATATGTGGAGAAGTGTTTTTGGTTGTGAGAATCAGATTTTACAAATGACTTGCATAAAGTAGTGAAATCTAGAGAAAGAAATCTAGAATGAGGATTTCAATTCCCATGAACATCATTTGAAAAGAGTAGGATTTTTTTGTTTGTTTCGACTTATTCTTTAGAAAAATTAAGGACAACATGAGAGATGTATTTGAATGGCCATCACTTGGTAGAGGTAGTAGATTTGTTTATCCTTAAACCATAAGGAGACAGAAAGAGAGAGAGAAAGAAAGAGAAAGAAAGAGAGAGAGAATAAGAGAATGAGAGAGAGAGAAAGAGAGAGAGAGAGAGAGAGAGAGAGAGAGAGAGAGAGAGAGAGAGAGAGAGAGACAGAGAGAGAAGTAAGTTAGTTCTATTTGAATTCAGATCATGTGTCTGTGTCAAGTACCTTTGGTGTGGGACATTTTGACTTTTTTTTTTTTTTACTTCCCTTTTCCTTAGTTCTGTCTGTGTTGTATAGCAAGAAAAACACTGACTTGTGACAATGGACTATCTATATTTTCACATAAAATGAGGGACATAGTGATTAAGTATTAATGTAAGTAGAGAGATGATCACTAGTGTTTTTTGGACTCTTATTTAGTACAGAATACAGGAGATTGTGACTTTAGAGAATGTAAAGGAATTAAGCCTTTAAAATGAGTATACAATATATGTTCATCAGGATATATCAAGTACATTCCTATAAACAGAACCCCTGCTACATTTAATATCTATTCCAAATAAACTACAGATATACAGGAATATATGGCATACTTTTTTATGTTCTTTGCAATTCTTAAATATATTTTCAATCTGTGTTAAACTGATTAGAAAGTGTTCTAGATCTAGATCATACCTAGAGTCCCAGTTTAGAGTTTCAGCAATGGAATTGGAATGTAATGAAACTCTTGTGGACCATAAATTACAATATAATGAATTCATTACTTTAATAAGAGATTAAAAGAATGCATTGGCTAATTAAAGCAGATACACTGTCCCTCCACCTCAGAATTTACCATGGCATATGACCACAATTTACCACTGCATATGAAAAATGTCCATCAGAGAGCAGTGTTCTGTTAAATCTTCCCATGGATTGGGATTTTTATGTTAATGATTAAATCTTCATCCTTGAACCAATGGATCTTTGATCTCCTAAAAGGGAAATAATCCCAGGTTAAATAAAATTAATGTCACTTCAAGTATAGTAGGTATCATCAGTAAATATCTTTCTCTTGAAACTGATAATTATAGTTCATATTTGTACTCTTGAATTTTATAGCAAAAAATGTCAATGTTTTGTTATATTGATAAGTGCATAAAAGAATAGTATTGTATAATCTGAAGGATAATTTTTTTACACAAAGAACAAGAACCTAATAAATTGATTTGCCAAATTGTCTTTTTTCCCTCCTCTGACACTGTATAAACTTCATTCTGTAATACATGTAAAGATAAGAATCAAAGCATAAATTAATATTTATAGCAGCAAAGAATAATTAAAGCAACCATGATTATCTCTCAGTTTTTAATTCATTAAACTTTGAAATTTAATAGATCATTTTTCATGCAAATTCTCTATTTTAGATTATAGGATCTTCAGTACCATTGCTAAATTAAATTATTTGAATTTCATAAGCTTGCACTTAATAGTAAGTGGTAAATTAAACTGAAAATTATAAGGAAACACCCCTATATGAGATCTAACAAAGCTACTATGAGGTCAACAATTAATTTCTCAGTACAAGGATAAAATGATTCAAATTGACAATTTTATTTAATTCAACAAACTTTTTTTTCTAAATTTGTGCATCCCTGAACTTGTGCATGTTGAAACTTCTTTCAGTTTCTATTTCCTCATTTGTAAAATGAGAATGCTGAACTAGATTACCCCAAAGTGCCCTTCACTTCTAGATCAGTAATTAAGATTCATATTTCCTATTCTGAGGAATGTTTAAATCTCATTAGTGACAGAGAACACACATACATTAAACAATGAAATGATGAAATGAGTAGTATAATTATGTTGATCCTCAAAGGAATGTAAAAGGGATGGGGAAAATACATTTCATGTTTGTTTTCTGTTAATACTTTCTTTTGATAATATGAAATGAAGCTGATTTATATAAAATTAGATTATTTTATATACTTTATTATTCCACGTATATGTGTGCATTATGTAGCTGTGTTCAAATTTTGTACTATAAAATCTTTTTTGGGGTGAGATAAGTGTCAATTAAATAATTCACAAAAAAAGTAAGACTTGAATCTTACATTCTCTGAACAATTGGATAAGATCTAGATAGTTGGAGAGCAGAAAAGAAATTCTAGGAAACCATTGAAGCTAGAAAGTAGTTGTGAGCACAGCTTATTAGTTGAATCTATCAGCTTAATCAGAAAAGTTAATGTTGAAAAAAAAAAAAAAACTTTGTATAGGCCATTTGGGAAGATTTTGAGAGAAAAAAATTGCATCTGTGATTTCATTGGCAGATAGTGTTATTAGTAAGAAAATTCCCTTTGTTAACGTCCTTCAGTAATTCTTATGCAAGTCTCACAGAATTCTTTGGGCTCAGAAAGGTTCACTAATTTGTTCTGTACACTTCCTAGGCAGGACTTCTACTCATGTTTTCCTGACTCTGAACCTGACTCTTTTTACATGACAGCATGGTACCATTCTCATAAGGAAAGATAATTTTCCAATAGTCTTATTTCCCCAGTTTCATGTATTAGCTGTTTTGTTGCATAGGTAGTTAAATGAGTTGTTCAGTTTAATTGAGCTACAACATGTGTTGTACTTTGGAGTCAGTGCCTACTGTATATATAGTATACTGTATATATATATATCAATTTAAAATCTTTAATTTCATTTAAAAAATAAGATTCAAAATGATTTACAAAATGGTAATTTTCAACTGTGTTAAACTAATTAGAATGTGTTCTAGATCTAGATCATGCCTAGAATCCCAGTTTAGTGTTTCAGCAGTGGAATTGGAATGTAATGAAACTCTTATGGAATAAAAATTATGGTAAAATTTACTGTCACATTACCTAATATATGTTAACATGTAGTAAAGCAAACTTTTAAATGAGATCAGGCTCTTATTAAAAGATGTAGATATAGCATTCACATGACTTATTTATGTGATGTCATTTTCAAGGTGACAAGAGATGATGTTGCATGGTTGTTACATCATACGCTTACCTTGTTCACAGAGAAGAACTTCACAACTGCTCATTTCTTAGATAAAGCACAATTCAGGCAAATTATATTTCATATTAGATGAGTATCTTCAAAAGAGATGGGAAATTCACATCAACACTTCAGGTATTTTCCATCATTAAACTGAGATTATGGTCTAAGCATTTTACCATATTGAGTTGTTTTCAAGTTCTAATTGTAAAATTAGCAAATGTATGAAAGAAAAATTTAGGGAAACAAAATTTGTGAAAAATATGTTTGAGAGATACAAATGAAGTTAGAAAATTATAATCTTTTCTAATGCCATGAATGAGACAACTGAAAAATCTTAAAAGGATTTTGACTATCCTTTGAATATTGCCATTTTATAAAATATGATGTTTTTTGTTTTAAGTATCTAAAGATCCAATTTCTGTGCTTCAATAACTGTATGTTAAATTCAATAAATGCAATAAAATTTTAAACCTGATAGAGTAACTGCCATAATGTTTAACAGAAAAGTTTGTGTGAAAAATAACAAATTCAGATAACATTTGCCAAAACAAATTCTGATATTTACTTTTTATTTCAAAAATTGTACTTATCACATCAAAAAGTAGCAAAATGTACCATTTTCTGGTCTCATCAAATACCAAAGAGGCATAACAACAAAAAAGTCTTAGTATATGTATAAAAATGTCAAAATTACATTTCAGCATTAAACAAAGGTAGAATCAGATTCATGAGTTTAACAACAGAAAGAACAGTCCTTTTATTCTTCTTTTATTGTTATTGTTGATTTTTGTTCCTATCAATTACATTTTGAAAAAACAAAATTTTCTATATGAAAGAATTGCTTTAATTTTTCTGATTTTTCTTAAAGATGATTGAAATGGAAAAGATTGTTGTTGTTGCATTGAATGTCTAAGTAACCCAATGGGAAAAAAAATAAAGGAAAAGACAAATTCGTTTTACCTTGGTTCATCTTCCTTTTTTTCCCAGATTTGACAGAAATTTGTATATTCCCACTAATGTAGCTTTGTCATGGTAAGCATAGATAGAATTTGGCACTGTTGTCTAAAATAAAGAATAAAGAGACTATAAGTATGAACAGCCTTAAAAATGCTAATTAGATAATAGGTAGACAGAAATTAGAAGCACAAAATGTATGTTGCAATAGCTTCCAAAATATGTGCTGAGTTCTATAATAAGGTGAAGTAAAACTCAATATTATATCAGTTAATAATATTATTATTACTGCTTAGCCACCTTTATTTTCTTTCTAGGCATTACTTTCTTAGTAGCATGTTATATATTTAAAAATTCAAATTATTATATACATTTTTGAAGAATCACTTTAAATTTAGGTTCACCAGACAAGTTACAAAATTAACAAATGTAGATTCACCAGGGAAGCAACTAAAGTAAAGTTAATCTACTAAGTAGCTGGCAACACATTTTATTGGTCAAGCTGGGAGGGAGGAATTGTGCAAAGTGAAGATAAGTACTGACAAAGAAAATAAATGTCAGCTTTGATTCAAAACAAGGCCTCATAGCCAAGAGATCAATATAGGGGCCAAAGTTCAGTTGTTTGTTGTGGTAGTTGAGTTTATATAAGCAATCTGGGAAAAGAGAATATGCAGGTGATCATGGACTGTTCTAGACAAGCTGAAGATATAATAATTAAGAAATTAGTGCAATAGAAACCAGAGTTCAGGGATCAAGGTGAATATGACTTGGTGGTCCAGAAGTTATATTGTTCTAAAGGTACAATTTTAGAAAAAGAAAAGGATTAATTGATTTTATTCCTAAAATGTTTAGTCTTCAATTCTGAAGTTTTATGTCCTTCACTAAGGTAGATAGTTGTCTTAAGGCTGAAATTATAAAGTTACTACAATTGGATAAAATTATAAAGTGACTATAGCTGGGGAAGAAAGGTAAAATAATATATACATGTGTGGTCCTTATAAGGAGGCTTTTCTCTTGTCTGTTTTTGAGATAATTATTAGCACTTCTTAGGAACAAAGTAAACAATCTTGACCAGATGGAGACTAAAGGGTATCTTTAAGGATCCTTTAAAACTTTTAGACAGAATGCTGAACATGTATTTTCCATGTCTTCTAAATGCAAAAGCAAACAAATGACAAAAGTCTATGATATGAAACTATAGCATGGAGGCTTAATGTGAGTAATTTTTTCTTCTCTTTCCCTTTTAATATTAATAATAACTCTTTTATAGTTGTGCACAACTATGTAATTTTCCATGAATTTTCTCATATTTCTGTGAGTTAAACATGTCTTGCTTATCCTTTCCAGCTGGCCAATAAGGAAAGCGGGACTCAGAGAAGATTAAATCATGTTTGCATAAATGATAAGTGATAGAGCCTGGACTAAAATGGCCTGGTCTTTCCATTCCTATTGGTTTCCATGACAGCACTCTTTCTGTAAGGAGTGTGTTAAGCATTAGAATTCAAAATCAAGAAAAACTGTGAAATCTCTGTGGATCTGGTTTTCATTATGATTCTTTTCAGTTTTGAGTGTGAGGAACTGTCTGAAGATAGGAGTTTATTGGGTAAAGCTATTGTTCTATTCAACAGATCCTTTGAAAGACCTAGTCAGTTCAACTAAATAGCCCATCAATTCAATCAAACAACTTATTTGTAGGATTGTGTTTGTTTGGTGGTAGTGTTTTAACCAGCTCCTTACTTTGCTAAAATAACCCAATGAGTTTAGTCAGAACTATTGAAACATTTAAGCATTTATACTTCTCAGTATCCTTTCTAATACCTATAATTCTTGGATTTTGTGAGCTACTAAATTTTCATTAGAAACAGATCTTTTACATGAGAAAGACTTGGTCCAAAGTGAGGAGATTATGGCTTCTCATCATTTTTTCATTTTTCTCCTCACAGTATTACTATACCTTAGAATTTATTTGTCTTCAAGCTATTGTAGAAATGATTTGAGTTCAAGACCTGAAATTTATGGGTGATTTTCAGCAAATCATTTAACTTCCTTCTGCCTCAATTTTCTCATCTGTGAAATGAGGGAGGGTGTGTTAGATGGCCTCTAAGGTATGATGGTATAATTCTTGAATCTTTTTATATCCATTGTGATAAAGATGATATGGGGGATGTAAACACCAGAAGATGGCAGGCACCAAAAGTTGGGGTTCAGTCATGTGAAAAATTCACAATGGCCATTTTCTTTGGCAAAAGCTAAATTTATTTAGGGAATAAGTCACAGATAAAATGAAAGGATAAAATAGACACCAGGAATGGTAAATATGAAATAAAATTGGAGAGCATATAAAAGACAAGTTCCTCAGTGAAACTCACAGTTACCCAGGAGAAAGGAAACAACCCATGAAGATGGGACATGCCCTTAACTGGCAGGCATTAATGGCTAAAATAATTAGCTATTAGTAGGAGAAGTAGGGTTGGGAAGCATGGTGGACTTAGGAGAGATACTACATAGCATAAGGGAAGGTTAAGGAGAAAAACACCATAAGGCAGAGTGCCATGGTGGATTGACCTAAATGAAGACAGCAGTCATGGGATAACCTATAAGTAGATTTTATAGGGATAATTTAACCTCAAGGACATGACTGGGATTTTTACAGGGCATAACAAGGTGGGTCTCAGGGGTTTGACATAACTTGGATTTCTGACTAGATGACCTCCCCAGATGATGGGACCATGAAGCTAAACTGATTTTTATCAGTCTCTATTCCTGCTTGCTTCAAGGATCACTTCTTTAGTTTCTCTCTGTCCAGCATACCAGTCAGGACCTCGTCAAAGACAACAAGTCTCTGGCAAAATCATTCCCTTCCCCAAAGTTGTATACAAGTTGTAAAATAGTCTAACATGAACATTCATTACTATGAATAAGTTCTCTTGACTCTGTGTGACCAAATATCTGCAAAACTCACAATATTTTGCTTTTTTTTTTTTTTTGAAGTATGTTGGATTTTATTTCCAAGAGAAAAATCTTGATCTCAAAAAGAACATCAGAGTTATTTCAAAGGATGAATTAAAAGACTATTACATTTCACAACTCCCACACCCCTAATATCCTGAGTATGCTTTAATGGAAAAAAGGCTCAACTAATTCATATGTAATATTTTAGGATATCATTGCTTCAGGGATATGTATGTAGCGATCATGCACACCTAACAATGAGAAAAAGTGATCCCCAAACTAAGCCTGACAGCAGGCCTCTTCTTCTTTGTATCTTTGTGAATGATGGTCCATTAGGGGCGATGTTGCTTTCCTGTTTATGGCTTTCTGAAACTGTCTTTATTTTCTAAATTTGGGCAATGTTTTTTCTTGGTTCAGCTCATCATGCTGCTATTATCATAGTATATTGGAAATGACTCCTTTTATTGTCCAGTAACTCTATCTATAGTCACTAGAAGCACTAATGTGTGATTCTGTAGTGCTTTCATCTTCAGGATGTTACATACTTCTTAGCATTCAATCAACATAAGCAGTAGGTGCAATGTGAGGAGTAAGCCAAATGCTCTAACAATAGATTTTTGCTCTTGTGAGAACACATGCATCAATTGATAAACTGTAAGCCAGGGGGAAAAAGCATTTCCATTATTAGTTCAGTGTACCAATCATAAAATCTAAGATACCATTTTTCAAAAATATATAATAAAAACCAGCTAATGGTCCTTACTTGTCAACACCAGCTGCATCCATCCAACAGCAGGTTTGTGTTTCTGGCTTAACCTAATTGATGACAATGGTAGATACCCAGAATCAATCAATGAATTTCTGTGGATTCTAAAGGAGATTCTCATATAATTCTAATGAATTCTGGCACCTAGCATTTGTGCAGTTTAACAACTGCCATAAAAAAATAGTGCAGAATTGAAACAATGACTAAATCTCAGTGCTTCTTGGTTTTAGTTTTCTCTCAGTAAAATCTAAAACAAAAGGCACTTTTTAAATATTTAATGTAATTATTCCTTTATATTCCAGGTCATTTGTTCATTTGCTTCTCTACATTTTGTACCAAATCTGTTACACTAATCAACTTTTATATATTTTAATCAGTACTGGTTTTATTGATTATTGTTTTGCAGTATTAATTTAGATCACATACTGCAACGCCTTTTTTTTTCCTTTAGTCTTTTGTTCCTCCTGATGAACTGTTACTTTTTCATAGTTCTCAAAAGTAATCAACTTAATTCATATCTGAAAGCATTAATTAATCAACTGTTATGTGTTAGAGACTAGAAGTATAAAGTTTTTTTTTTAATTGTCTTTCAAGATGTTTCAAAGATGTATAATAAGAAACCAACTAATGGTCCTTACTTGTCAACACCAGCTGCATGCATTTCCAATAGCATGATTGCTTTCTGACTTAACCCTAATAGACGTCAATGGTAGAAACACAGAATCAATCAATGAGGAGATGCAACACATATACTAAATACAATGCAATTGAAGGGGGAACAAAAACAATGGAGGACATGTCTTGAGATTTTAATGAAGTTATAGATTTTAAAATCTGTGTTGAGGATTAATGAAGAACATTTCAGATGTGGACGTTAGCTTGTGAGACTACATGTGAACCAGAAATGGAATGTTCACTTGTTTAGAAAATAGTGTGTGACCTCTCAGATTGGCTAAGATGACAGGAAAAGATAATGATGAATGTTGGAGGGGCTGTGGGAAAACTAGGACACCGGTGAATTACTGGTGGAACTGTAAAAGAATCCAACCATTCTGGAGAGCAATTTGGAACTATGCTCAAAAATTTGTCAAACTATGCATATCCTTTGATCCAGCAATGTTTCTATTAGGCTTATGTCCCAAAGAGATCTTAAAGGAAGAAAAGGGACCCATATGTGCAAAAATGTTTGTAGCAGCCCTTTTCGTAGTGGCCAGAAACTGGAAACTGAATGGATGCCCATTAACGGGAGAATAGCTGAATAAATTATGGTATATGAATGTTATGAAATTTTATTCTTCTATAAGAAACGACCAGCCAGAAGAAGCCTGGAGAGACTTACATGAACTGATGCTAAATGAAACGAGCAGAACCAGGAGATCATTATATACCTCAACAAGAAGACTATATCATGATCAATTCTGATGGACATGACTCTCTTTAACAATGAGAGGATTCAAACCAATTCTAATTGTTCAGTGATTAAAGAGCCATCTACACCCAGAGAGAGGACTGTGGGAACTGAGTGTGGATCACAACCTACCTAGCATTTTCACTCTTTCTTTTGTTGTTTGCTTGAATTTTGCTTTCTTTCTCAGTTTTTTTTTTCTTCTTAATCCGATTTTTCTTGTGTAGCAAGATAACTGTATAAATATGTATACATATATTGCATTTAACATATTTAACATGTATTGGACTTCCTGCCATCTAGGAGAGAGGATGGGGGGAAAAGGGGATAATTAGGAACAGAAGGCTTTGCAAGGGTCAATGTTGAAAAATTACCCATGCATATATTTTGTAAATAAAAAGCTTTAATTTAAAAAAAAGAAAAAAATAGTGTATGAGAAAGGGAATAATATGTAAAAACAAAACGAAACAAAAAATAGAAAAGGTAGGTTCAGGGGTTTTGTGAGATAGGAAATAATATGGAAAAATTACAAAACAAAACAGAAAAGGTAGGTTCATGGGGTAATGGATATAAACACTTTGCAAAGCTTAGGGCACCATATAAATACCAGATTTTTTTATTATTAGCCTATACTCCAGGCCTCCAGTCGATGATGACTGATCGTCTTCTACACTCCTGATTAGCTCGGTGTTTATAGAACAGTACAAGGGTGTTCTAGGAAATGTAAATTAACAAGTCTGAAAAAAATACACTTTTAAAATTTACCCTTTATTATCAATAGTTCTTAAGTCTAAAAAAAAATCAACAAAGCAATAAATCTGGCCCTGATTTGAAGTGATGTTGATGTCTGAATTTTTAATGTTTATTTCAAGCTGATTAGAATTAGCTTCAGCATGTCCCTCAGCAGAATAAATCCCAAAACCATGGAGGTTGGGAGATAGGGGATTGGATTGGCAGGGACCGGTGAATATTTTTGAGTTCAGGTCTTCAGAATTTTGTTCTGAAGGCTGGTTAAGGAGTACATTTGAAAAGGAACATGTTGTCCATGTTGGTAGATAAAAGGAAATATGGGTAGAAGCAAATGTTAAATGAGTAGAAGCAAAATGGACAAAACTAATTGGAATAGGGAAGAAGCAAAAAGAAGAGTCAAAGATGAGTGGGATTGTGACACTGAGTGACTGAGAAAAAGGCTGTGTTTTTAACTGAACTAAGAAAGCATAGAAGAGAGAATGAGGGGTAAATTTAGGGCAAAATGATTTACATAATCGAACTGATTTCCATTTTAAAATTGATTTAGAATCTCAGGTAAAACCATGCTTAAAAGATGGAATTGAAAACTAGTTTTAAGGTATAAAGGTCAAAATTATGTCTGAGTACATGGAATGTAGGTTGCTATGGTGAAGGTGGGAGAGGAGAGAGAGCACCTTTCTTGCCAATAGGTTCACCTCACTGTTATTTCTCCTCCATCCACCACAGGCACTAGTGAGTTTTCACATGCCAGGAGATCTCTTCAGTAAATAGATATAGAGTCAGGACTTCTCACTTACCTCAGTATTTATTTTCCCCCATACAACAAGGCAGATGTATCAGTAGGTTTTTAACAGTAGGTTTTGCTATATTTGTTGATGAAAGAATATTCGCATGTTTTTGCCTTAAAGTAGCCAATATCAGTTTATGAAAGAAGGATGGGGAGGATCACTCTTACAGGCTAGAACAATGTGGTGGCAACTGAGACTAGTCTTCTTCCTGAATCTCAGTCACCCAACCTTGTAGGTGGATGTCCTCTTCTCAACCAAAAGGTTTACATCCTGTAACCTCATCAAAGTAGGTCAGGAACTCATCAATTTAGTCAAGATGTCCTCTGATCTCTTATATAAGATATATAACTTGCCACTGGATCTAGATGACTCTGGAAGAGAGTAAGGCCAGTCCTCCCTCACTTAAATCCAATTTACTCTTAAGTCATGGCATTGTCTTTCTGATGTCATGCTCTTCTTCAAGAAAATATTTTCCTCCATTAAGACCAAGTTCAAATGTTGGGTGGGTGGATAAAAGGAATGTGTATGAGGGTAAAAGTGCTTCTTAGATTCCAAACTATCTCAAATTTTATTTCCCTCCTTTCTTCCATCTTCCCTTCCTCTCTCCTTGTTTTCCTTCCTCCTTCTCTCCCTTCCTTCCTTCCCCATTCTCTCTCTGTCCATTTAAGGAATCATACCCTTACCAGTGGGTGATTTGCCTAAAGGAATGTAAATTTTGATCCCTGAAACCTTAGAAGATATCCTGGGATTTAAGAGCTAGATTTCTTTGTTAAAGACCATGCTTTAAAACCCAAATTACTCTGGCTCTTATTGATTAATCCCAATACAAGTGGCTATTGTTTGGGTCCTGGTGACTCAGAGTGATGGTAAATAGTAGTTGTTTCTGTTTTGGACAGAAACCATAGGGATCTTCCTCTACCAGATTGATTTTTTTTTGACGAGGTAAAAGGGGGCCATTCTTTGCTTCATTACTTACCTAGTCTTAATCACTGAGTGGACATTGCCTTAGACAAACTGAGATCCCGGGAAAAGGCTCAGGTCTCTCACTACATCTAAGGCTATCTCTAATTGGCCTGACTGATATCTTGCCACTCGACCCAGATGACTCCAAAGGAGAATGTGATACTGGTGACTTGGCACATCCCTTCCTCAACTGAATCCAATTTACTTGCATATCATGCATCACGTTCCTGATGCCATGGTTCTCTTTTGAGAATTAGATAGAATAATAGACAAAATTATGAAGAGGAAAAGGGAGACATCAAAACAAACAAAAAAATGTTTTCCATATAAGGTACGACTATCAATTATATGAGCAACTTTACAAAAGCATAGTGAATCAGCTAGGAAGGAAGGATTGCATTAAAAAAGCAACACACTGGCCATTACTTTAGTTATACAAGCAGAGGCAGAATAACTGTCTCTCAGGCATGTTTTACAGGGGTATCATGTCTCCAGGGTATATTTAGACTAGAATGAATTCTACATTCCTCTCCCACTCTAAGATGCTAAGAGAGGGAAATTCTGGGAGGAAAGTAATCAGAATTGTAGATTAGCACAGAGTCTGTGTCAATGCTGGGTCAACATTAAAAAAAGGCTTTGTGTTATAAAAAGTGTTTGGTTTTTTTTTTCCCTAGGCATTGATACAACTTATTTCTCCCTTTACTAAGCAATTGCAGCTGTATTGTTGATGACCCCAGAAAAGACCATACAATATAGGTATTGAGTTACAACGAAAAAGATAGTTCTTTCCATATCCAAAGGATTGCATATGAATGCAGACGCTGCTCTTTGCTACCTGTGAAACCTTGGGAAAGCTTCACAACCTCTCTAAGACTCAGTTACCTCATGTGTACAATAAGAAAGTTGGATTAAATGACTTCTTAAAACCCTTACAGAAGAAAAAACTCTCTAAAATTGTGTAATTATTAAATTATTCTACAGAATGTATGGCAATTTCTCCCAAAACTAAACTTGTACAGTGATTCAAATGTGTCAGTAAATAAAAATTTTTCTCAAGCAGTGGTATACATAATCAGATAATTGAGTTTTTTTTATTTTTAAATTTGTAGCCATATTTTTATTCAAGTGGTAGTTATGCAGTGTTAAAGAAAAAAAATATTGATGTTTCTGGAGAAGTAGAGGCAATATAGAATAGTGAATAGACTTATGGAATTGGAGTCTAAATAAATTGGGTTCAAATATTGCTTCTAATGTTTACCAGCCTTGTAATTATTGTTGCTGCTGTTAGTCCTTCATTCTCAAAAGAGGACCATGGCTCAGGAAGGTTATGCCATGACATACAAGTGAATTGGATTCAACTGAAAAAGGGCTATTTCAAGTCACTAGCTATCTCCAGAGACATCTGGGTTCAATAGCAAGATATAGATCAGGATAATTGTAGATGATCCTGGATACAATGGTAGATTTGGACCTTTTTAAGCTAAGGGCTTTAATAGGTCTCAGTTTGACCAAGGCAACACCCAATAAATGATTAAGGTTAGGTAAGAAATGAAGTAAAGAATGGCCTCTTGGAACAAAGGAAGGAAGGAAAAGAAGGAGGGAGGGAGGGAGGGAAGGAAGGATGAGAAGGAAGAAAGGGAAAGAAGAAAAGAAGGCAGAAAGAAGAGGAAGAAAGATGGAAAAGAAGAAGAAAGAAGGAAGGAAATATGAGGGATGTAGAAGATCCTTGCCCAAAATGACTACTCAGAGGTCACTCAGTAGAAGGCAGAAAAGTTGTTTATTGAAAACCTCCAGATGATGAGCCATCCCATTGCGAGATAAGAAAGAGAAAGCTCGCGGTAGGAGGGCTAAAGAAGTAATAAAGATACATAGCTTTTATACAAGAAATTGCACCACAAGTAAGAGAGCATTGAGAAGGGGAGGGGGAGGCATCTAATTGGTTGTTGCTATTTGGGGAGATTGGAATGGAAGGTTTCTGTTTCCCTGAAATCAGGAGATTTCAGGCCTTCAGGCTTAATCAAGCAGATAGTGGTCCAGCTAAATGGACTAAGTATCAATAAATGTCAAATACCAATAAATGTCATCAGCTCAGCTTAAGTAAATATGTTTCAGTTGGCCAAGGCTCAAGTAGATATGAGCCTGCACATATTATACAGGTCATAGGGGAAACACAGAAATAATAAAATACAGAAAAAGAATTCATATATTCCTGTAAGTTCTTCACCTTATCTATTCCCCACAGAAAGAAGGAACAAAAAAGGAAAAGGAGAAGAAAGGAAGGAAGGAAGGGAAGAAGGGAAGAAGAGAAGGAAGGAAAGAAGGAAGGAAGGAAAATAAGAAGAAAGGAAGGAAAGGAAGGAAGGAAGGAAGGAAAAAAAGGAAAGGGAAGACCTGTAGGGTTTCTGGCCAAAATAGAAAAAAGAGCTATTTATATTCACTCTGAGTCAATCAAGGCCCAAGCATTTACCAAATTGATTTTGCATTTGGATTTATTTTTGGTCAATGAGAGCCAGAGTTGTAGAAGGTTGGAACTGTGCAGAGGGCTGGAACTCTGAAAAGGTGCATCTGAATCCAAGACAGCAGTATACTTAAGACTAAATACCTACTGAATGTCATATAATGGTTCTATAAACATATACTTAGATAATATGGTGATGAGATGGCTCTCACAATTGGTGCCTGTTGAATGTGGTGTGGTGAGGTAATAGTAGGGAAGGATTGGAGGGCTGAGGGAGAAAGTCAGAGTCTCAGCTGCAGCATCCTCAGCAGGGAAGACTTCAGGCTCCAGACTCCAGAATCCAGGATCTATCTTTGATGAGCCATGTGGCAGCTTGCTTGCCTCCTTTATTTCTCCTCCTAAAGACCAAGGACTCTGACTGATCCTGATTGTGACTGATCCTGAGGCCCTCCAGAGAGCTAGTCTGGACATTACAAGAGTGATTTTGGTTTAAGAAATGGTTCTAGCCCACAAATCTCAAGATATCTTGAGAGGTTTCAGAGATCAAAATTTATATTCCTTTGGGCAGAGCACCCACAGGTAAAGATGATAGAAAGGAAAAGAAAGAAGGAAGAAAAGGTAGAAAAAGAAAGGTAAAGAAAAAGGATGTGTTCCCTAACTGACTAGTTCCAGCTGGGTACCCAGTGGAGTAGCTCTTACTCCTACTCACAGAGGTTGTTCTTTGTTCTTCATTCTCAAAGAGGGAAGTGATGTCATGACATGCAAGTCAATTGGACTCAAGTGAAGAAGGACTGTGAAAAGTGACCAGATTCACTTTCTCTTCCAGAGAGGAGGAGGATCATTTGGGTTCAGTGGCAAGATATAGATTAGAATGACTGGAGATGGAACTGGCTGAAGTAGGAGACCTTGGCCTTTTTAAGCTAAGGTCTTCAACTGTTCTCAGTGTGATTGAGGCAACACCCAATCAACTCTGTGCAAGTTGTTTAAGCTCTGTTTGTCTCAGGACTTTTCCTCATCTGGTAAATTCACTGCTTGTCATCTTAATTGTAGAAGTATTCTTTACATTAATTAGATCTTGGATCCCTTGTTTATTGTCTCATATAAAAGCACAATAATAGATGTCTACTAAATATGGATATATGATATGATTATCCTAAATCATATCTTTGTATAAAAGAAATAATTACCAATAAGAGACATCAAATTCACATGATGGGATATTCACAGCTTATATCAACTGTATTTGTCAGCTTCATTTTTTTTAAACTTATCAAAGAACATTCAAAATGTTAATGTGAACTAGATGAATATGCACCAGGTATTTACTTCTATAATCTCAGACTGTAACTGTCTAACAGAGCATCTCACACTATATAGGAACAAAGTGAGTTGAAAAGATAAAGATATGCAAAATTATGCAGGGACTTGCAAAGTCATTGACATTATATCATGATTATGTATTTAAATAGCTCAAAGTCATTTGTAGTCTTAATATGCTTGGATGATATATACCAAAGGACATGATGAAGATGGGCCTAAAACCATGCCTGGGCAGGAGATAATGGTGACATTTGTCTAAATGCTGCCAATATTGCACACATTCTGACAGATTGTATTAATATAAATGCTTTTTTGGAGAATCAGTGTTCAGTTTCAAAGATAAAAACGTAAATTCTCACTTCTCTTGTTGAATTACATTTTACTTCATGCTATGTTAGCACTAATTTTATAAGGAACTGGAAAAAGATGGATTTCTCTATTTTGTGATAAGCTATTCTACTCCATAAGTTGAAAAAAAAAAAACATTTATCCAGAAACAAACAAAAAAAGATAAGCATAGAAATGTATTCAAAGCACTGACTAAATTGATGTTTCTTTAATAGGAAAGAAACAATATGTCATTGAATCCCTCACTTTACACTATTTTGCCATAGGAGGGAGGGAGCCAGTGTCATCTGCTAATTAACAAAATCAGCAGTGGGAATCTGACAGATTGATTCACAATTAAGGCTAAGTAAACAGTCGTGTCCAGTTCTAACAGATTTTGATTTTTTCTTTCTGAAATAGCACATCTTTTTGTCTCTTTTCTGTTATTTTTATAGCAGAGATATTGATGACATTATGAAACTAGATAACTATATTCAGGAATCAAATGAATAAAATAACGATTTTATATATATATATATATATATATATATATATATATATATATATATAGAATGTTAAAATATACATTGTCTAACCATAGTTTTACAATTATATGTTATACTGAACACAGAAGATATTATATTTATATGTATATATGTGTGTATATATATGTATGTAATACCAATAAAACACTATAACCCAAAAAAATGGTATTCAGATTTCACTAAACTTGGATTTAAATTTTATGAGATTGTTCTCCTCCAAATTAAAGGAATCAGTTTGTTCAGGTGCAAAGAATGATTAACTGAAGAGTTTTAAGTATATAGGAAGAATTGAGAGAGGCAGGTAAACTCACCTAATCTGTCCTCTTTCTCTTAGTCTCTTGAATTACTGTCTCTATCCTTCAATGAGTTCCTGGAGAGATTTATCTATTAGCAATAGTAACCCAATAAAGGACCAAAAATGGAGTATCTTTCAGTCAATCTTGTTGACTCAATCTTCTCAATCTTGCTACATAGTATGTGTGTGTGTGTGTAAGAAAGATAGAGATAGAAAGTATGTTTAAGCTGGACATAAATATTTTTTTCCTAATGCTTTTCTCATGAAATGCTTCCACCAGAATTTCTGTCTTTTAGTTGTCAGATGTTTCATATTAAGACAACATGGTTTGGAGGTAGGGAGAGGATGAGGGAAAGGAGAGGAGAAAGTGACAGGAACTGTAATTCATACTACTATCAATACAATTTTATTCAAGTCTTCTGAGTTTCCCTTCTATTAAGAGTAGAATGAGTTGTCCAAATGAGATAATATCTGAAAAGCCGTTGAAATAATTCCTGGCATATAGTAATGAAATGTAAAATACTTGTTCCCATTCTTCTCTCCCCTCTTTCTAGGTGATCTTTAAAGTCCTCTTCCATCTCTATTACTCCATCTATTTAACCTTCTATTTCCTCTAGGTCTGAAGTTAACCTCAGCATAATTTTCTAAGTCTATTGTAGAGCTTAAAACCTCACATATAATAAAAGATAGCTCATATTAAAATAGGGCTTTAATCATTTAGAAAGCCCTTCATGGTCAGTATCTCGTCTGATAATTACAGCAATGATTTAAGGTAAGTTAGTCCCATTTTCCTGAGCAGAAAACAGAGATTCAGAAAAACTGTTATTCCAGGGTCACAGAACTAATAAGAGTTTGAAAAAGAAATCAAGCCTGGTTCATCTTCTATAGTATTTCATCCACTACACTAAATAAACTGTCCTGAAGTTAGTTAATTATTCTTTAATTGGCTCCAAATGTGTAGAACAGTTACAGTAATATTATAGTAGCATTTTTTAAACATGTTAAACTAAGTCCCTGCTTACACATTGTGTTTTCTTCAAATATTTATTTCCTCAATGACTATTTCGCAACATAAAGAGAAAAATCTTTAAGAAATCAAGGGAATCTCCTTTCTTCTCCCTTGCTCAAGATACTTGTGGATACTGAAGTATATTCAAAATATGTAATCCTGAAAGATGGAATTCATAAATTATATATTACAGAATCAGCAAATTTCAGAGTTGTACAGAATCGCAGACATCATTTAATTTAGAATTTGGAGTGAAATGACAATTTCCTATCCCACATCTTTGACAAGTTGTTATAACTTACCTCTTTAAAAACTTCTAGTGATGGGGAAGATACTACTTCTTTCTCACCTTGTGACCTTTTTCTTCTGTTTCTGTGCTCTGGGATAAGTAGAATAAATCAAATTCATTTTTATCTTTCAAAAGAAAAGTAAGCCTCATTAAAATCCTAATATGGCAAAAGCACAAAAGAAATAAATGTGCTGAGTCAACATTTAAGTAAAAAAGTCTTGGAAGCATTTTCAAAATTCTGCATTTTATGGAATATTAAATGTGATCTTCTTTGGGAGAGTTTGCATCTATAAGGTAATTTCTTGGTTGTTTAAGTAAATAGCTATATTATCCATTTATCAACCAACTGTATTTCACTTATGTAGAAGGTTACAGACATGGAGAAACTCTCCATATAAGATCCTTCAGCCCAGAGGGAACCTGATAATAATGTCTGGTTTGATTCCCCATCTCCCCGTAGAGCTCTCGGCCTTCCTGAGAAGTCAGGGGGCAGTGATAAACTGTGTTGTGATTGAAGCAGAGAGATACCAGGTGGCAAAGAGTGATACTAGGTGGCAAACTACATACAATAGCAAGTTATTTATGTGGTCCCATGTGCACAATATATATACTTAGTTCATGCCCAGTATTTTGGTTACGTAAGAGTATGAGGATATAAAAAGGGAAAAGTCTTTGGAATAAATGGACTCCATTTTCCTACTATCCTCAGATGTCCTGCCTCATAACTTCTCCATTAAGAGGGTATATTTTAATCACCCCCATGTGGGGGCTCTAAAAAGCATGGTATGTTTTGTCACCCCAACTTGGGGTCTCTAGAAAGCAGGACACATCACACTTAAACCAAAATTCTTTTTTATTCTTTTTTTATGCCCTATAGAATAGTATCGTTGACTATAAAAATCTATTAATTTAATCATACATTTGTATGAACTCTTAGTTCTGTCAAAAAAAATTATTTTTGACTGGGCTTTTATTTGGACAAAAGACCTTTTAGAGAATAGGGGAAAAGGGATGAACCAAGTCTATAACAAACTATGGAACCTATAACAAACTGATGTTAAAAATTATAGGCAAGTCCTTGATATCTAAATACCTAATAACATTTCTTGTTACCCTTTTGAAATGTTATGTACTAGAATATTGAACTTGCTATCTACCAAAACCTCCAGACAGGCTTTCCCCCAATAAACCTCTCTAATTATAATTCTCTCTATTCTGTAGTTATAAAGTCCATTTTTTTAACCCTAGTGTAAGACTTTACATTTATTTCATTGAATTTCATCTTATTTGGATTCAGACAAATGCCTTAGCCTTTCAGTTATAATATGATTCAGTGGCATGGATTCAGGGAACACATTGTCAGATTCCATTTTTGCATTAGGAAAATTTCAACAATGAAACTATTTAGTGGGGGTAGGTGGACCTTACTTCATAGCTGAAATTGGATAAGTGCCTACCAGCTCTATGTCATTTAGTAAAGAAATGATTTAGAAATGCACTTGATATAAAAAAAATTGCATCATTATATATCCTATACAAATATGTATATGCTGATGCAGCATTCTGAATCATAAAAATAAGGAAGTTATTTCCTTGACTTTTTAGGTTTTTTAAATATTATTAAGATTTTCTATAAAATGATATAAACCAAAACCCCACAGATTTTAAAGTAAAATATAGGTTTAAACAATTTTATCATAAAACCTAAATTTGTGGGCCTTTAAAAATTTAAAAACAAACAAACAAACAAACAAAAAAAAAAAACAAGGAATCTCTCATTTTTGGGAAAATACAAAAGATAATAGGTGGTATGGTAGATAGATGACTGGGCCTGGAGTCAGGAAGACCCTGAGTTCAAATGTGTCCTTGAATACTTACTAGCTATAGTATAGTATAGGATACTTAGGCAGGTTATTTAAACTCCTATCTGCCTCAGTTTCCTCAACTGTAAAATGGAGATAATGATAGAAACTTCTCAGAATTGTTATGTATATAAAAATATGATTTTTAAATGACTTAGCACAGTTCCTGGGATTTAAAAAGTATTTAATAAATGCTTGTCTCTTTTCTTATGAAGACCTACTTGAAAATAGGCAGAAATATTTGTAGTTTTTCAAATCCATATGATTTTCTTTCACTCTCCATAAATATATATATATAGTGATCTATGTCTTCAGGTTGACCAGATAAAAGATCAAATGAGAGATTTAAATTGAAGTTAAAGACAGTGTGGAAGCATATGGATTATAATTTTCATTGTCCTCATCATACTCATATCTTTTCCAATATAATCTTAAACTGTCTCTGGGATTCGCCTTGAACTCTGATAAGTATTCACCTTATCCTCTTGAGACTAGTTCTCTATATCACTTTCAAGTATTTTCCAATCCATTTCTTTATGTGAACATAACCAACATTTTTTCTAGCTTTCCTTTGGGTGTTTTCCTCCTCCATTGGAATGCTCTATGATAAAGTAATTAATAAATTTTATGTTCAGTAGTTATGTTCACATTGGGGATTATTTTGGCAAAGATTTTGGCAAAGTGGTTTGCCACTTCCTTCTCCAGACTATTTTACAGATGAGACCTAAGAAAATAAAGTGAAGTGATTTGCTTAGTGTCAGATAGCTAATAAGTATCTGAAGCCATATTTGAACTCAGGAAGATCCTTGATTCAAATCCTAATGATGTATTTATGACTAGCTGTCCCCTTAATAAATGCTTCACTATTAATTCTTGCATTTTGAGATTAGTATCAATGATGGAAATCAATATACTAAAATATCTTGAACAAAATGAGATATTAATTCAAAATAAAAAGCCCAGTTATAAGATTATTGTTGCTTTTATGACTTTAATCTATAGATAGATCTGAGATTTGATGAAATAGGTAACAAGGTATAGTATATTTATTCTAACAACTGACAATTTTAGAATACTTTGTAGATTAGTATAAAAAGGATATGATAAATGTACAAGAGAATTTTAGTACATGTTTTCTTTTTTTATTCAAAAAGTGTCATATCCTGATGCTTCTTTACCTTAAGAGATCCATGACTTCAGATTTTCTTACCCTTTAGAGCAGGTTTTAAAGCATTCATAAATATAACCTGCTGTCAAATATTTCCTTCATACTTGAAAGACCCAGAAACACTCTGGAGAGTTCTCAGTTTTTTCTGATTATCCTCACCCAAGTAGAATGCTGGACTATTATTATCTGCATCCCTCAAGGGTGAGAATCATGCATTACATTAGAGCCTCCACTAAGAGAGTGTTACAGCTCTTTCTCACTTTTGAGGCTGAGTTACTGACTTCAACTATTGTTTCACAGACATAATACTTTTTGATCTAGATAACTGTGTGAGAATGGCTTTTTGGGATAATCAAAGAGGGGTAATTTCAAATTTAAGTCATACTGTTGATCTATGCCTTCTATAAATAATTTGACTTTCTGACTTCTGATAGTACTAACATCTTATAGTGTTACTTGGTTAAGAATGGGAACTGTTTTTTTTTTTTTCTTTTCTTTTAGTCCTTAATACTTTGAGCCTTCCATGAAGCAAGTTTTTAATAAATATTTGTCAACTGTAAGTTAATCTTTAAGTATTATGCATTCCCATCAAAGGTGCTATGTAACCTGGTTGATTGGTTTAAGAAAAATTTACTGTGATCAGATTGGTTCTGATACATACAGTATGGCTTTCAATAAGCACCTGAATTTTTAAATATTTAATTTATTAATTGAATTTTGTGGAGTTGGAGAAGTTATATTTGTCTTACTATCTCTCACTTTCCATCACCTGATTTAGATCATGTTTATTTAATGGTAGAGAT
The DNA here is from genome assembly GCF_016432865.1 of Antechinus flavipes. NCBI lineage: Eukaryota > Metazoa > Chordata > Mammalia > Dasyuromorphia > Dasyuridae > Antechinus > Antechinus flavipes. Next base: position 412,073,829 of record NC_067398.1, on the reverse strand, counting down.
CAGCCAAGACAATCATACTCCCCTGAAAGTTGTAAGTAGCTTGACATATATATCAAATGGAAACACACTTAATTATTTGTCAAATGTGAACAAGTCTCAGACATCCCTCTAAGGTATAACTTAAAGTTACATCAAGTCTATTCAGTCTGGCTGAGGAAACTTGGTCATACCCTATATACATCTATAAAATAAAAATCCATTTTGGACTTGGAAAATTTGAATTTCTGCTAATGCAGAGTAAAAAGGCTTATCCATAAAGGGGAATTACTTGGGGGAAAAGAGAGTGCCTTAGACTAGTTATCTTTTCCATTCCTTGGTTTAAGGAGGACTTTGTGACTTTTGAAGGGTCAATATGATTTTATACTTCTCAATTTATTATCATAATTTTAGCATCATCACTGAAACATTTGACAATTGCAAAAATACTGGACAGATTCAAGGTTCTACAAAAACCCAGCAGAGAATCTAGAAGACTCCAACAAAAATAAAACCTAATCTATGATTCATTCCTTTGTCATACCTGTTCTATAATTCTGGGAATTTTGTCATAAACTTAAGAGCCTACTTAATTCATTTTGCATTTTCTAATTATAGTAATATAAAAAGCAGTAGAGCTTTAACAAAGATGGTAAAAGTGGTTATATGTAGAAGTGAAAGTAGAACCCATAGAAACCAGGAAAAATCAGATTTCTGAAATATTAAAGTAACCACTAATAATATAACTTCAAAAATAAAAGAGAACCAAGCAAACAGACTTTTCATTGATAGGTCAAAGAATCCTAGCCAAAAAGCCTCTTTGAACTCTCTTGGGGGGATAAGAAAGGACATGATCCAAAGGATGGGGTTTGCCACATGAAAGCAACAATGCAAAAACAATATTGTAGTGCAGGAAACAATTAGAGAAATGGATGTTTGTGAAATCAATACAGAAAGGTTTTTGCTTGGGCAAGGAGAAGTGAAACCGTTCACTAAGTTAATGAATTAATTTAGAAGATAAGAAATTGATGAATGCTTGTTAAAGTGAAATTAAAATGAATAGTTATCTAGTTTTGAGGCACATAACTTTTGAACAAAAATAACTCCTGAACAAGAAAATAAAAAATTCACTAAGATGTGTTTTGTAGTTTTTGTAAGAGAAAAAAGTATACATGTCACAAGATTTTAAAATGTAAACAAATTATATTCTTAAAATAACATACTCATGAAGGTCAAATATGTCTATCAAATAGTGCTGGTTGGATTAATTTTTGTGATTTTATTTCAATTTTAAAATCAATGATTAAATAAATGAGAAAACAAAAAAGTAAATCTGTGAAGGACATGCTTTATTCAATAAGATGATTCAAGTCATATAATTAGGAAATAGCAACTAGGATTTCTACAGTTCTTCTAACTTACACAAATTTGCATATATACCAGCACACATGGGCTGAAAATAAACAAATTTCATGTTTTACTTTACTTATTTTTTAAAAGTCCAAATGGAGAGGAAATTTTGGTGTAGTGGATATAGAGCCAACTGTAGTCAGAAAGACTAGGGTTTAAGTCTTACTTTGGACATACATACTATGATGTTAGGCAAATCACATACCCTTCTCAGTTCTCTAGAAAATTCTCTAATATATAAAACTTGCAGAGATTGTGCCAGTTTATATTCCTAGAGGAAGTTTACTCAGCGAGGAGTATTCTATTTCAATTAAATTATTTTTTAAAAACTGTCCTTATCATACCTGTGTCATTTTGTGCTCTTTCTTAATGATATTTGTTGGATGTCTATAATGTATATATTTTTTAAATTTTTGGAGAAGAGAATGCAGATATAATCATTTTTTCATCAGTAAAAAGGGAACAAGAAAATAAAATCTATCACTGAGGGCCCAACTCCATCATAAGGAAATTTCCAACAAGTTCAAAATTTCTTCAGAAGTCTAAAAATATAGTTATCAAAATTATATAAATATATACAAATGAAATAAAAACATTGATTCAATAATAACAAAACATTCCTTTGTTGTCCTCCTAGGAAAACATATTAAATATACCTTAAACGTTAGCAAATTTTGGATGGTATTTAAATATTTCTGAAAGTATTAGTATTCTGTTTATTGATTTGTTTTCTAGATATCTTAAATTCCTTTATGTGTAAATGGTTTTGAAATATGAGCTATCCCCCTAAGCATTTCCAAATTAAATTGAAATCTCTTCCAAGAAAAAAAAATATGCATCAGACAAATTCACTTCTCTTTTACTTTTCTGAATAGTGTTTTTTTTTTTTTTTTCACCATTTCACAGGACAAAAACATTAGATTTTGAGTTAGAAGGGACTTTAGTGTTATTGAATCCAATCCTCTCATTTTACAGATAAGGAAATTGAGACTGAGAGGAACTGAGTAAACTGTTCAAAATTATAAGGATAGTGTCTGAGTCAGAATTTTAACATAGTTCCCTATCTCCCACTTCCAAGTCCTGTATTCTTTATTCATTGTCCCATTGAAATATATTCCCTGAATTTAAGTAATGTATATTTTATTGAGGCAAAATGGACAGTATATATACAGATAGAATTATACAAAGTACAGAAAAATAAACCCATAATATTTGGGGGAGGGGGGAGGAGGATCAATAGCATTAGGAGAAGAAGAAAGATATTGTTTAAGGTGAACTTTTAAGTAAACTAAGGATTCTAAGAGATACAGGTGAGATAGGAGTAACAGTCTAAGTATGGTAGACAATTAGTAAAAAAGCAGACATGGAAAATGAAATGTTGTGTAGGAAGACCAACAATTAAATTGGAATAAAGTTACAAAAACATATTGTTGTAAAATTCATAGGACATAAGTGAATAAATAATAAATAAGTTAAGAGCCCTTGGAGCCTTCATGGAGATTACAAAAAAGAGTTCTATATGTAACCTGTTGGAGTCACCTACACCAGGACTTCTTAAATTTTTTTCTACTCACAACACGTTTTTTCCAGAGGAATTTTTATGTGAACCTGGTATAGAGATATATAAAATAGATATACAAATAAAATCCTTATGGATAATAAATTGCAACCGTCACATATGGAGGTTAAGAAGATTTGATCTATACCATAGTGGCCATATGTTCCATTTCAACCCTAGAGTTCCTGAGGGCTGCTTTGGTTCCTTATATGAAAGCTCCATGGATTTCAGGGTAAAGAGGGAGTGAAAATGAGACTGAAATCTAGTTCATATTATATTATCCTTTTACTTGGATTAGCATGTTTCACATGGAATCATGAGAATTAAGTTATGAATATTGAGAACTGAATTATGAGAATATGAGTTATGAGAAATTAATTATCCTGACTTATATACTTGCTATTTTTTTTGTTCATTCATTAAATCAATTTTAGGAATACTCCATCATGCATTAATTAGATTTTTTTTTCCCTTTAAGGGGATTATTTTTTCTATCATCCATTCTTATAGAATCCTGTCAATATAACTTAGGAACTATTTTTTTATATTTACTGAGGAAATATGCATATTTTCTAAAGATAACTGATGAATAAAAAATGTTATTTGCTATAGTCACTTACATAGCCCTATAAAGAAAAAAAAAACATGTAATCAAATCCCAAACTTGAGCTGCCCATTTTCAGTGTACTTGAAATTATTTTCAATTGATTTTCTCCATATTGGATGCACTAGTCTTTTCTCTTAAAAAAAAAAAAATTGATTCTCTAAGGAGAATACTCTTATTTTCATCCCTTTGTTGTGTATGGCATTGCTTTTCTCTGCCTACTTTTACCTTCTTTTTTTTTGTCATGTCCCCTGTCAGTATGATGACTTTTGGCTTCTTGAAATGAACAAGCCCAAATATGATATTTAGTCTGTTCATTCTTGATGACAATGAGTTTTCTTTACAAAAATTTTTATGATACTCTTCTAATTGAAGAACTACACAAATATAGTGATAACAAGTTTAATCATCACCAAGCACTAAAAATAAAATTGAACACCTACCAATTTATTGTTATATCCTCTCATTCATGTATTATTGGAGAGTAAAGTATGGAGATTTAAATCATTTTCATATAGATATAATATATGAATCAGATTCTAAGGTTGTATATTATATGAGTGCAGATTTTTCATAATTTTATAATACAAAATTCCATTCTATGACAACCACTTTGTTCCCATAACTCCCATATATGTTTCTTCTACATGTTTCATTAAAATGAAAAGTATGTGCTTTTAAGGCACCCATACAGTAAATCAAAAGCTTCTTTTCCTTAAATTTCCTTCATCCATATTATATATTTTTGAAAACAAATTTTGTAATGTTCAAAACAAAGCCAAATGGATTGTTGTGATATATGCATGTGTGTATACATATATATACACAGAGAGAAAGAGAGAGTAAAATGTTTTACCCATTTACAGTAAAGTCCTTAGAGGATCATTCTTTAAACTGAAAATGTGAAACTGTGGGAAGTTCATTACATTGAATTTTCTTTTCATATTGCTATTCACAATGAATCTTTTCTTTACAATCTAACAAAGGACGGTATTTCCTCAGCTAATGGAGATATATGATATCCTGTAGACAAGTTCCACATAATATTCAATATTTTAAAGGGCTAAACCATATCCCTCAAATCACCATTTTTGTGATTTCCTGAAAATGCCTTTCTCCCAAAGCCATTGCAACTACTCAACAAGCAAAAATCTCACTCCACTAAAATCCTTGGCAGTTCAAAAAAATTAAAACGAATATACAAATATTACTTTGAATTAGAATTTCTAAGGGAAAATAAGCCATTTGAGCAATTATGAGATAGTTTTGTCAAATTGTGTGTGTGTGTGTGTGTGTGTGTGTGTGTGTGTGTGTGCGTGCATGTAGCTATGTTGTAAGAGAAAATTTTTCCCAAAGTTAGATTACACTAAAATTTTCAAAAGGCATTTCTGGCAACTCTGTGTATGTGTGTGTGTTTATCTGTGTGTGTGTGTGTATGTATCCACACCAACAATGTATTCTGTCTTGGTAAATATTACTGAAATATAAGTACTAATATCAAGGATGTGCAAAATTATTCAGATTAAAGTAGTTCAATTTCAAATAGTTATCAATATCGTAAAATTTCATTACTAGATATGTTCAAAATCTAAACAAACAACTAATCTTAATCATTTTATCCATTTGGTGATGATTTCTATCTACTCTTCAAATATAGAACACATTCCAAATGGCTCAGTTCCATCATTATTTAGACATTCTCCACATTGACTGTGAACTCCAAGAATTTATAATGAAAATTAAATTAATATCGTGGTACAATGGGGGCAGTGGGGGAAAAACAAGATTGAATTTATTTCCTAGTTGTGTGACCTTTAACAAGTTAAAACAATTTCTCTGAATGACTGTTAGCAAATCTATAAAGAAAGGATATTGTTGCTTCTCTGCTTATGTCACAAGGGTGAAATTTCTTCTTATGAACTTTGATAATTCTATACTAATATCCAAATCTGTCTGATTTTATGGGTTCCAGCAGATAATTGCCTTTAGTCATTCTCTCTTCTTCTCATTATTCAAGTTGCCAACTGCTGGCTTTCTGATCTAGTACTTTGCTCTACATCCCTCCTAGAGAGACCTGGCTCAGGAGGTGTTGTCTATGCTATGGAGACCTGCCAATTGGTAAATTGCTTTGGTTTCTTCACACTACAAGGATTCCAAAGGGACTTTTGTGGAAATTCTATGTAGAAGGACATTGTTTTATATGAAAATTAGTGTTATTTTTACTAAAGCTAACATTCCTGAAGCTGGTCTAAGATAGAGGTGACAAACACATGATATTCACTAAAGTCCTCAAAACCCCAAAGTGAAGTCCATTAAGTTAATGTAATATTGGGAAATATTTAATAAAATAAATAAAAACACAATAGAACATAGATCATGTTAATATATGGCTTTCTAATTCAATACATGGCCCCAGGGATAATTATATTTTGAGGTGGATTGTACCGATCTAAGAAATTGTAATGCTTTAGTGATCATGGATGATAATATCATTGAACTTCATTGCAGCTAAGATCTCTTTCCGGCATCATAATTCTGTTATTTGTTTATGCTTCTGTAATCCTTACCCTATTTATGGCCCTCTGAGACAACTTCTGACTGTTATAGCCGGCTTTGGCCCTTACTATCTGATCACAAAACTCATTTTATTTTATATTTTTGGAACTCTGTTTATCATCTCTTTCAGGTTAAGTTCACATTTATACTTCTTATGGCCATCAGATAAATGATCTAATCAATCACATGCTTCAGCTACAACACAAGCAATAACTCTACTGTTATACCTTCTTTCTTAATGATGAATGGCCATATTACTAAATGACTGCACTTACTCAGAACTTCCCCTTGCTCCAGAAATATCCTTTTCTAAGGCCAAAGTTCTGAGTCACACAGAGAGAGATGGAGAAAGACAGACAGAAAGACAGATACACACAAATCAGACAAAGAAACAGGCAAAAAGAGTATAGGTGTGCATTTATTTAATACCATTATCTTCTAACGTTGTGGTAAGTGCTTACACTGGGAATACAAATAGAATGAACAAGACTATACCTTTCCTCAATAGGCTTATAATCTAAAAAGGAAAGGTAATTGCTAAGCAATTACCTTACAGATAAAGTATTATTTAAGTGTTTACTGTGTGGTAGATACTATGCTATACCATGGAAAATGAGTGGTAAAACTTGATAAGGCAAGTTATTACATGTACTTTCCAGGAAAAGTCAAGTGGATTTAATTCTTGTCTCCAGAGTTTTGAGAGGAGAAGAGGAACAAGGTATGAAAATGGCTATAGGAAAGTAGCAGCAATTTGCAGGAGTAAGCACAGGCTAATTATAGTGGATGTTCACCAATCATAAAACCAGCAGCTTAACATTAATGAAGCTAATGATCAATTGCTCCACTTTAAACTAAAATTCATATTTTTAGCAATATACAGATCAAATATAGAAATTTAATAGAAAATAAGATGGTTTTAACTCCTCTCAATTATTTTCTTCAATCATTTATTGTTATGTTTAATATTTTGTTAATCCTGATGAATCTTAGTCATTTATTAAGGAAGTTTATATACAATTAGTATTTGCTCCTATAACTTAGTTATTACCTATTAAATGATTATGGCGGAGAGATGTGATTGGAAACATACTAAATCCATTGCTTGTTATCTTTCAGAATGTTGAAATATAAAAGAATTTTTGGGTTTTTTGTTCTGGAACAAATATATTTAATTTGTGTAAGAAACCTTCAGTAAGAAAAATTTCCCACCAATGCACCTGCTATGTAATTATAATCATAGATAGCTGCCTGGGGCACTGAGAACACAAGTTACTTGTAGAAGGATATTAACAAAAAAGGATGCTAGAGCTACCTCCCAAACCTTGTTCCTAACATGTCGCTGTGAAAGGGAATGGTAAAGATATAATCAGGGATTACATTTTATTCAAGGAACTTTAAGCATATCACTGTGGTAGGCATTAGGAGAAATGGATATTTAACTCTGCCTTCATAGACCTTACAATCTAATGAGGGATATGATATATGCACAAACATTTCTATTATGAACTATATTAATATTAAGCAGTGCATCACAGAGGATATACAATATGTGAGATTGAAGGGAAGAAAGATTTTGACTAGTAGAGTTAGAGAAAGATTAGGGAAAGATGTGATCTTTGAGCTAGTCTTTACAGGAGGAGTACCAATAGCAATTGGCTCTGAGGGAGAAGAGAAAAGAAAGATACTACAGGAAAATAGTTTGCAAAGCCACAGAGGATAAAAAAATAAATAAATCTAAGACTTGTTTGAACTAAGAAAAGAAGCCAAAATCTATATGGTTTGGCTAAAGCATAGCAAACTTTTGAAAGGGGATAAGTAGCACAAAATAAGGTTTGATAATAACTATTTGACCATGTATACATATATTGTATTTAATTTATACTTTTAACACATTTAACATGTATTGGTCAACCTGCCATCTGAGGGAAAGGAAGGGGGAAGAAGGGGAAAAGTTGGAATAAAAGGTTTTGCAATTGTTAATGCTGAAAAATTACTCATGCATATATCTTGTAAATAAAAAGCTATAATAAAAAAACATCCCACAAAAGTAGAGTAATCCCAAAGTGTGGAAGGTTTTCAGTGCCAAATAAAGAAAAGGAAATTATATTTTGATTCAAAGGACTAGATTGCACTATGAGCAAAAAATTTCACCTTTATGAATTTAGGTTTTCTCATTGTTAAAATGATTTTTCTGTTAAATAATCTTCAAACTTTTTTATGATCCTATAGCAGCATTATTATGAGCAAGAATCTCATGTTATCTATCAGAATACAATTATTATCAGAAGAGTTCCCTTACTTAAGTAAATATTTATTAAGAACTTAACTATATGCTGGCACCATGTTAAGAGCTAAAGATATAAAGACAAAGAAAGACAGTTCCTGCCCTCACGAAACTTAAAATTGAATGGGAGAAGACAATAGACAAAAAAAAAAAAAAAAAAAAAAGGATAAAAAAGGATGGAACTTCTGGAGATATCCCGTGTATGTACAGGAGGAGTGATAGGATGCTCTGTGGAGGCAAATTCAAACAGAATCCTTGATTAAAAATGGAAAGTTTAATTGTAACTCTGGATTCGAAGAGCAGATTATTGATACAAGACTTAATTTTAAGTGATTGTCTTTACTAATACTAAGACTGTCACATTTAAAATAAGTACTGTAGAAAACCTGTTCTTGGACTTGTAATTATTCACAGATCAAATGTGATGATCACATATGAAAGGAAAATTTTAAAGATTTTCATTATGGGTTGAATAAAAACCCTACAGATTTCTAGGTAATCTTTCCCTCATAATTGCAGATCTATATTATAAGGATGAGTGAAAATTAAGGGATTATTTGCTATTAAAATATTTTAACAATAGCAACAAATATCTCCAAAGTTATTAAAGTAATTTTTTCTTAAAAGATTGGTATATGGGGGCAACTAGGTGGTGCAGTGGATAGAGCACCAGCCCTGAAGTCAGGAGGACCTGAGTCCAAATGTGGCCTCGGACACTTAACACTTCTTAGCTGTGGGACCCTGGGAAAGTCACTTAACCCCAATTGCCTCAACAACAACAACAAAAAAAGATTGGTGTATGAAAAATTTTAAAGCACCTGCTTTGCACAAAGCACTATACTAGGGACTGGAATAATAGAAATTAAAATAAAATAATCCTTAACCTCAAAATGTTTTTATATTCTTATGACACATTTTAAGAGACTTCATTTAAAGAATAGATGTAACTTAAGGCATGATTAGGAGTCTTTCTCATTGTTAATCAAAAAGTGAAAATGAGATATTTTAAAATTTTTATGGATCCATGATTTCATTAATGTGGATCCCTTTCTAATTATGCAAATTCCTTCACAATGTATGTTTATTATGACTCTTGTCCATATTTTCCAATGGGAACATCAAGCTAATGTGAGAAATCTCTATTCATGCCTAACTATTTATTGTTCCCATTAAAGTAGATGGCCTTTCCACCAATTATCCCGTTAGCTCACCACCTTACTAGTTAACCTTATTTTCAGGTCCAATATTTCTCTGAACATTTCCTTTGTCCTACTTCTTCTCCTACTTTTATATAATGTTTTGTTACACTAATGTCTTTCATATGCTAGACTTTCTTTATCCAATTTTTTTCTGTTTTTTTTTTAGACAAAAAATTTTGAGCGATTATAGACTTCATTTAAGAAGTTTGACAATGTTCCCTGGATTTGATGCAATAAATATAATTTATCATCAAGAGAAGGTATCATCAAGAAGTTAGAGGCCTTCACTATATATAAATTATCCCTTTTCCATTTAAAGTCTCCTAGAAATCTCTAGATTGGGGTAAATAACCTTGGCAAAAGTCAGATTCCTGGTATTATATTTTACTTGATTTAGACTTACTGAATAAAATTATCTGTTATATATTTTAAGGAATCTTAATTTTTATATTTGCCAGGGATACAAATTCAATCAAATGATTTTTTTGTATCCAACACAAGAGGTGGCAAAGGCAGTGGAAATAGTAAATTATAATTGAAAAATTAAAAAAAATAAAAGTAAAACATAGACAATGTTAAAATGAGGTTTTCTTAGTCAATATGCAGGTCTCAGGTATCATTATGTCCAATTTACTTTCCCCCATCTCTGTTTGAGTTAGACATCACTGCACATCTTTCATTGGATAATATAATGAAATATATTTTCATTGTATAACTCAGTCATTTAAGAAACCATGTTATCCTCAGTGTAGATAATTGGTGTCAAATTTAAATATAAACACATCCCTGTGGGCTGCATATTAACTCAGAATCCCCAAATTAGCTGTTTTATTGTATTTTTATTTATTTTTTAAGAATTTCCCAGTTACATTTTAATCCGGTTCCCTGGGCACTCAGGAGTGTTGGCAAGCTGCCAGTTTGACACTTTTAGTAAAGATATTCCTTCTACCAGGACAGATCAAAATCACTTTCTTAATTAAAGACCTTCATTAATTCCTGAGATTGAGAAAAATATCCTCAATTAGTTTAGATATGAGACTCTGAATTTAGATACACAGCTATTTAGACAGGGGAAGTAAAAGGGGATAAATGTTTATATAGCACCTCCTAAATTTGAGGCATTATGTTAATCACTTTTACAAATATTTCTTCATTTGATCCTCACAATAACCTTTCAAGTTTAATTCTATTATTGTCCTCATTTTACATGTGAAGAAAATGAGGCAGAGTTTAACTGACTTTCTCACAGTCTCAGAATTTTTGAATCTGCATTTGAACTCAAGTCTTCCAAACATCAGGCCCAAAGCTCTATCCATTATGCGACCTGACAGACAGCAGACAACAATCTTTTACTAAGATCATATTTGAAATACAACTTAAGATAAAATTTGCAGAGCTTACTGGCTTTTTAAAAACTTCAAAAACTCTTGGCCACCTTGTTGAAGTACTGAAATAGTGCTTTTTGAAGGTTTATTTTTTCCTATCTATATAACTATCACCTACTATATATAATCATTCTGCCATGATATAACATTGATTTGCTTCATTTGATTTTTTTTTCTTTTTTTTGCTGAGGCAGTTGGGGTTAAGTGCCCAGGGTCACACAGCTAGGAAGTGGGAAGTGTCTGAGACCATATTTGAACCCAGGTCCTCCTGACTTCAGGGATGGTGCTCTATCCACTGCACCACCTAGCTGCCCCTTTCATTTGATTTTTTTAAAAAATTTCACAGATTAAAAAGTATGTTGCCTTATTCATATTATGTATAAGAATCAGGGAAAAGGAGAGAGAGAAGTCAAAACTTTCTACTATTCTTATAATGAAACTCGTTTGTTTTTTTTTCTTCCCTACTTTTTTATTTTTTTAAATAATTAATTTTTAGTGCCTATTGCTTTCTGAATCATGTTGGGAGAGAAAAATTGGAACAAAGGGAAAATCCATGGCAAAGGAAAACAAAAAGGAAAAAGAAGTGAACATAGCATGTGTTGATTTATATTCAATTTCCATAGTTCTTTTTCTGGATATTGATGACATTTTCTATCCAAAGTCTATTGGGATTGCCTTGAATCACAGAACCACTGAGAAGAATCTAGTCTTTCATAATTGATCATCACACATTCTTGTCGTTATTGTGTACAATGTATTCCTGAATCTTCTTATTTCTCTCAGCATTAATTCATGTAAATCTCTCCAGGTCTTTCTAAAATCAGCTTGTTCCTTTTTTTTTAAGAACAACAATATTCGATTACCTTCATATATTACAACTTGTTCAGCCATTCCCCAATTGATGGGCATCTATTAATTTTCTAATTCTTTGCTACCACAAAAAGAGCTGCTACAAAAATTTTTGCACATATGGGTCTTTTTTCCTCTTTTATGATTTCCTTGGGATAGTAGGTCAAAGGATATGTGCAGTTTTATATCCCTTTAGACCTAGTTTCAAATTGCTCTCCAGAATGATTTGATCATTTCACAACTCCACCAATGATGCATTAATGTCCCAATTTCCCCACATTTCCTTCAATATTCATCATTATCTTTTCCTGTCCTCTTAGCAAATCTGAGAGGTGTGAGGAGGTACCTTAAAGTTGTTTTAATTTGCATTTCTCTAATGAATAATGATTTATAATATAATGAAACTCTTAAAGAAGAACTCTTTTAGTAGCAAAGAACTTAGAAACAAAACAGATTTCTATCAATGAGAGTGGTCAAACTATTGTACATAAAATGATATATTACTTTACTATGAGAAATTACAAATATACTGAATACAGAATTTCATGGGAAAAAATCCCACTTATATTAATTTATTTAAAATGAAATATGTAAAACCAGGTAATCATTGTGCACAGTGATAGCACAATGTTAATGCATAGAATACCAACATTAAAGAAACTGAAGTCCCTGAAATTGCAACACCAAAGCATAAGTTCCATAAAAGATATGAAGATATACCCATCCCAAACTTTTTTTCTATGGACGAGAACAAATATGATTGTAAAATACTGCAAATAATATTAGGTGTGTTTGATATGTTCATTAGTTTTGTGGCTTTTTTTTTAAATGAGAGATGACTCTGGGATAGAGTGAGTAGGGAGGGATCAAATGGGAAATGTAGGTAATGTAGAAACAAAAGATATTAGTAAAACACATTTAAATTTTTTTAATTGGAACAAACTATTTTTCCTTTTTTTTATAAAATATATCAGTAAGTATCCATGTTCCTAATGTTAATATTCTTTTCAATCCCATACTTTTATCACCTGGTATCTCACATAGAAATAACCAATGTCTTTATCTATCATTATTTACTTGTAAACCATGTAACATAGGGGAAAATATTTATAGATAAGATAAATGAAAAATTGAGACATTAATTTTTCATTTTTATAGCTATCTTTTATGAAGTTGATAACAAAGGTTTAAAATGCATTTCAAGCATCTTATTATATTTTCATAAAATTTTATGTATGAAAATATACAGCATATTATATAAAATATTATATGAACAAAATGTCCAATATTTATTGCCACTTTATTTCTATAAGTTTTTTGCTTTTCTAATGTGCATATAAGTGAAAACACAACAAATCAAACTCAAAAATGAGAATTTTTGTTTATCTATTAGTAAGATTTCTATAAGTTTATATGTAAAATTTCTATTATTATTACTGTTGGTTTTTTAAATCATTTTCCTAAATCCTGAAAATAAAGAATATTTCTATTAATGTTAATCTATTGTACTTTTTCTATGTTGGTAATGAAGCTTGAAATTAATATAGTTCTTTCTCATCTTACCATTGATCTATGCTCAACTCCCCAATGCCTCCTAATAATATTATATTTCTTTTCATAAAGTGATAGAAGAATCATGCCCTTACAAAATAATGTAGGGATGAAGGCCATAATTAATTTTATCTAATTAAATTTTATCTAATTTTATCTAAATCTATCTAAGATATATAATTATATCTAAAATATAATCTAATTTTATCTATCCATATAAAACATGAAACATGTCTTTATATTGAATTGTAGATGTGTTTAGAATGCTTAAATATTACCATTATGTTTATGATTACATTTAATAGTAACTAAATGTAAAGGTATTAAATTTAGATTTTGTTGAGATTAATCCAAATTGAAAAAGTAGAGAGTGACTCTATGATGTATTAATGGAAGTCTTCAACTCAGTAGAGCAGCATACTATGACCCTAGTGAACACGAACAGCTATATAAGAGTGGGCAGATAATTGCAATTCATCTAATATTATAAATGGCTATGTGTAGGCACTAAAGGGAAACAAAGATAAAATTATCTCAGCCATTGCTTGATAAATTTTTAGTAAATTGTAGGTTATGGATCATGTATTAAATTAATTAAAATAAAGGACAGATACAAAAAGGACAAAGATGTGGTACAGAAAATTAGCCATAAGAAATTTAAGTAAAAGGAATACATTTTGAACCAGGAGAATTAAGGAAAAATTTTATGTTTCATATACTTGATCTGATCCTTGAAGGAAAAAAAGACTTTCAATACAAGTATGAATATAGGGTGCTCCACGTAGAAGATTGTCAGTAGCAGAACAGTCTTTGCAAATAGATGGGACAAGGAGAAATCAAGCTGACATCATGAAAAGCTAGCAATCAGGCTCATTTGAATGAAATAAGTGAAGGGACATAACTGTAAAATAAATCCTGAAAGGTGGGTTGAATTTAGATTGTGGTACACTTTATATATAAGAGAGAATTTTTGTTTTACCATATCAGTAACAGAAGCCACAGAAGAATTTTGAGAGGGACATGAGTCATATCACATCAGTAAATTAGGAAAATTACTTTGGCAATTGTTCGAAGGTTGAATTGCAGAGAGGGAAAAACTAGACTACAGAGATATTCAATTATATTCCAACCAATATACATTTTAAGTTTGTGTTACAACATTTTTTTAAGTAGAGGGGATAGGGAAGGAGAAAGGGAATAAATATTTATTAAGCACATAATTTGTTTCTGACCTCTGTGCTAAGCATTTTACAAATTTGTTCATTTCAACAATTCTGGAAGGATTTTATTATGTCAATTTTACAGTTTAGTCAACTGAGACAGACAGAGGTTAAGTTACTTGCTCAGAGTTACCCTAGCAAATATCTGAGACCAGATTTGAATTCATATCTTTTCAGGCCCAAAGCTTTATCTGCTGTACCCCTAGCCAATCATACCTAGGATACAATGTTGGAAAATGACAAACTACCTAGGTTCAAGGATTTTACAACCTAATTAGAGTGAGTATATGGAGAAGAAAGGGAAGGAAAAACAGTAACATATATACAACTAAACATAATAGGAAGTTGAATGTGATAAGGACAAAGTAAGTATATAGAGAGTATAAGATATATTGAAGAGAGAGAGAACTTCTTTTAGCTGAAGAAATAGTTAAGAGGCTATTAAAATAGTTTACCTGAAAAGCAATTGAGAATAAATTAGTGTATATGGAGGTAAAAAGAGAAGAAGAGATAGGTGTTGCTTGGATACAAAATGGTAAGATTTGTCTACTAGTGTATAATAAGATGGATGATGGAAGAAGAAAAGACAAAGATTAACTTAAAATTTCAGGACTGAATTATTAGTAAGACAGTGAAGATATAAACAGAAAAGAGGAAGAGAATACACATCCATACATGTGTAGAGAAATAGATATTTGCTTTTTAACAAAATACATATAGGTATATATGCTTGGATAAGTATAGATGTGCATAAATCTATGTGGATACATATGCATACAATTTGAACAAATGTATGCCATTTGACTATAGGTAATAATTGAGGTAATGGAACTGGATAAGACTATCAGGAGAATATACATTTAGACAGAATCTTGAAAAACCCTTATATTTAGAAAGATGTACCATTTAAGAAAAAGAAAGCAGAAATAGGTAATGGAAAATTAAAAAGAAATAGTGTTATGGAAGCCAAGGGAGATAAACATATCAGGAAAGAATAGGTGATCAATAGTGGTAAATATTTCAGCAATTTTGAGAAAGATGACTGAAAAAAAATATGTTAAAAGGATGCCTTGGATAGAGGATTCAGTAGTATGAATAGAAACATTATGGTATGATAGAAAGAGCATAATAGTTTTAAAGTCAAAGAACCTCAATTTAAGCAATGGTTCTCTTAATTGCCTCTGCGATTTTAGGAAAGTTACTTAATCTCTTTAGGTTTCAGTTTTTTCATGTGTAAAATGAGGATCCTTCAGTGTTCTGGCTGTAAATACTATGGTTCTATATATATGTAAAGTGTTTCAATATATCTGTTTGTGGGTTGTCTTCTCTTCCACTCCCCATTCCTTCCTTAAATTGTCATATTTAATACAAGGCAGAAACAATCTTTTCCCCCTTTTTGTATTACTAGTGCTTAGCACAATGTCTAGCCCATAGTAGGTTTAGAAATATTTATTGATTAGTTGATCTAAAATCATTTATTCACTCATTCTCTTTAGATTTATTTTTTCAGCCAGTTCACAAAAATAGCACAGCAGTGTCAAAAATGAATGTGATGGAGGAAGCTAAGTGTAACAGTGAATAGAGCATAATCACTAGAATCAGGAGGACCTGAATTTAAATCTGGCCTTAGATACTTATTACCTATATTACCCTGGGTGATTCACTAATCCCCAATTGCCTCTTTCCCTCTACTTCCTTCCCCCCAAAAAAAGTTATAGTAAGACATGCATTTGGATTTAGATATAGAATACCTGTGTTCATATCCCATCCCTGCTATGTGTATTTGAACAAGAATTTTCACCTTTCTTTGCATCTGTTTCTTTATCTGTTTAAAATAAAAAATAGACAATATTATAATGTAATTTACATGTATCTCTAAATATGTTAATCCCATAAACCTTTTTCTACCTCACTTTCCTCCTCTGTAAAGTGAGTGATTTGGAACAGATAATCATGTATCATTTAATTTGCTTAAGGACACAAATACCACAAAATAGAGAACTTAAGATTTGGAAGGAACTTCAATCATCCAGACCAACACTAATAAGAAGATAACATATTCCATCATAAATCTTGAAGAAAAACTTAAATTCAATTCTTTACTGAGCCTTTAATAAAACAATTTGTATAAGACACTATGCTAAGTGCTGGTGCTACAAAGATTAAAGAACAAAACAATAGTATAAATGTTTTCCTACCAAATTAAGTATCTTTATTAAATCATTATGTACTATTCAATAAAAGTTTTTATAGATCGAATCATTCTCGGGATAAATAGTATTATGACATAGTCAGTTGGTTCCCCCTGTCTGTTTCTTATTATTATTCAGCAAGATGAGGTTTCAGATTTCTTCCTGACAATCTACAAATTGATCATTTCTCATTACTCTGCCTGTGACTCCCGGAAGTCAACCTTGTACAGAGGACAACCTACCATTCAAAACACATATACCAGCAGAATTCCAGAGAGGGCCCATCATTCTATAGAATACACATACAAAATAATCCTATATTTATCCAGCATCTGAATCCTCTGACTTTAGTCAGGGGACACAGAGAGGCCAACTTTCCATAAATGCTAGGGGAAAAGTCCTTTAGATCTTATAGTTTTGCCAACAAATGATGAGATTTCTAGAACTAGAATGGGCTCTCCAATCCAATTCTCACTCTTCATTTTGTTTATAAGGAAACTGAGGCTTTAATGTAGGAATGTAATGAGGAATTGTATTTGAACCCATGTCTTAAACAACAGGTCCAGCCTTCTTAGCATTATATGGAATATACTGTCCATGGTGACTCCATATTGATTAAGTACAACCAGTGGCTATAGAGCCAGGGTGACAAATAGCAATTGATTGTTCCCATGTGCTAATTATTCTAAGACTTGCCCCCCTAGATTAGTGATCAGAAACTCCTCTACTATGGTCTAATGTTAGAAGAAGCAAAATATTAAGATGGATGTTCAATGGTTATGACCATATAGATGGTTTGTTACTCCCTAGACAGGCTGATCAATCATTTCACAAGAGTAAATATCAATCTGGCAGTGTATAATCACTGGTTTTGCTTGTATGGCATAAGTATGCAGAGCACTAACATTATGGAAATATACTATATATCTTTGAAATATTGAATTAGCTATGTGTTTTTATTAGGAGGAATTAAACCATACCAGGAAAGAAACAACAGTATTCAGACCAATAGGACTTGAACCATTATTTTACCAAAAGTATCTCCTCTAGCTGTCACAAAGATAACTTATCCCCATTTATCCCCATTTACCTTTCAAGTCTTTCTTTTCTGGATCTTCTAAGCATTGTAAAGATTGCTTAGATAGTGGCTTTGACTATGATGCTCCCTACTAGCTTCAAAGAATATTCTTATATGGTGATCAATAAAATAAATGACTCCATGTACTTGATTAAAGTTTAATTAATCATAATTATCCTCATGTCCAGAATAAGAGACCTTATCTAACATGAGTCAGAACATTTCAGCTGACTTTACAAATCAAAGCATGTGGTAAAGGCACACTCCTTCAATATTTGAAAAATAAATCCTGGAGCCACTTTGGACTTGTACATATACACATAGAGCATTTAACTAGTTCTCTGGGAATTTCATTGGTTTGCTCAGATAGGTTAGAAATTCTCTCTGACATTATACAGAGAAATAAAGATACTCCAATTTTTACCCCTCCAAAAGTCAGGATAAAACTTAAAACACACTCTTTTTTTCTTACATAGATAGTTGTATTATTTGGATGATAAAATTGTGCATTTAGAGTGCAGTTAACCTAAGATGTCATATAAGCCAACTCCCTAAATGTATAGAATGAAGAAACTGAAATCTAGAGTGGTGAAGAGACATTTAGGTGACTCAAGAGATAGATCACTGGGCTGGGAGTAAGAAAATCCAACCTCAGACCCTTCCTAGCTGTGTGACCCTGGCAAAGTCACTTAATTTCTACTTCCTCAATTTCCTCAAATATAAAATCATGATAATAGCACCTTTATGCTATTGTGATAATAGAGTTGCTGGGATGACCAAATAAAATAGTATTTGTAAACCTCTAAGCATAGTAACCTGACATACAATAAGCACTATATAAGTGGCAATCAAATATTATTGAGTGATTTGCTCAAGATATTTTAGGGAGTTAAGTGGTTAAGTAAGTATGGGAGCCTGTTTTCCCCTGACTCAAAATCTAACAATGTTTCTGCTTTCCTGCCTTTTTTTCCATCTTATTATCTCATCTTATTTTTACGTCCTCCTCTTGCACAAAATATGATGAATTTTGGATAAAATTTCCTATTTGCCACTGACTATCCATGAATATGTATTAAAGTCCTATCATTGTGATTATATAATAATAAAGCTGATCTTTTGATATTGTAATTAATTAATCATGTATATTTAAGTTGTAGGCCTAATTAAACAAAATGAAAATTTTGAAAGGAATATATTGCTGCAAAGTTAATGTTTATTTTTAAGTTTAAATTGTCAGCTTCAGTCAGCCAAGCAATCCAGTAAATTGAGTGTGGGATCTGGAATCAGGAATCCCTGAATTCAAATCCAGGTCTGACTCTAGCTGTGTTAACGTGGACAAGTCACTTCATCTCTTTCACCCTCAATTTTCTCATTTGTAAAATGGGAATAAGAAGACCAAATACCTTCCAGGATTATTGTGAGGATAAAATTAAGTGATATTTTAAAACTTTTTACAAATATTAAAGCACATTTTCAACAGTAGTTTTAGAGAAATATAAGAAGTAAACTTAAACTTTTTTTTCCTGTGGTATTTGACTACATATTTAGGTGTGAAAACTGATGAAAGTTTATCTGGACCTTAGTACTTTAGAGAATACTGATTGAATTTCATCTGAACTATTGATTAATAATGAGAAATTATAGAACAATTCATTATTTAATATAATCAGTATTAATAAAATAGTGATAGAATACAACTATAAATTCAATTTATCTATCAATCAAGTACAGAGAAACATGGTGTACACTTAAAAAAAAAACCTACCATATCCTTTAAAAAAAAATTATCATTAAAACTGAATGGATTATTAGCCAAATTTAAAGAATTACAGTTTTTTTTAAATAATACAATTTTAAAAAACTGTCATTTGAAGTATCAATCAATGTCAAATTAAGCATGTTTTTAAATTCCAAATCCTTAAAAAAGATTTTGGACCTTTAAAAATGCAATATATTTAAATTAATTCTCTTTCAGAATAAGCTGCTACTAATATGCATGTACAGAGAAGGTTAGAGCATATGTGCAAGCTTTTTCCTTTTCAAGTTAGAGTCAAAGTGAGTATTGTCCCTTTGGCAATTCCATAAAATCCATATTAGTACTAATGGGAGATGAGTGAACTGAGAGCTCTATTCTTGATGTATTTCCAAAAAGTAACCCTTCCTACCTTACTTTGCTCCCTTTGTTATCTATAACCAAAGGTAGTATACATTTTAAAAATTATATTTTTTCATTGTGGCATAATTTTGACACAGAAGAGCTTCATAGTTAAATGATGATTGATGTACTTCAATTTGATACACTAAAGATAATATTTGTAGTTTTTTTACTATTATCATAGTGTTGTTTTTTTTTCCAATTTTCATTTTCAATCATTGTGTAAAAAGGACAACAAGCTGTTTGTAATATCCAAAGATGGTCAACTTGAAAGCATAGATTTAAGTGGAAGCATTGTCATAAAGAAATATAATCCAGTAGCAGGGTATAAAGAAAAAAGCTTATTAACATGAAAAATCTATTTCTGAAATTCTTGAATTTATCCACTCTGTATTGGTGACATTTGCTTTGAAAAATTCATGTAAAAGTAGTTACCATGGAATAAAGAAAGAAAGAAAAAGACTTAACTGAGGTTGACTTTGTATGCTTTCTGATATAAAGCAATTCCCACAGAAATACCATGCTACAGAAAATGGGTCACCTTCAGCCATCCTTGAAAATAACCAGACACTGTAATTTCTGTTCTTGTTCATAAATGCATCATTTTGCACTGTGAATATCTGCTTGACCAGTTATTCAATTTTGTAGCAAAAGGGGAAAAAAAGCTTTTATTACTTTATGCTGAAATCGACTTGACTGATTATCCATGCATTTTGGGAGACAAAAAAGATATCTTGGTTTTAATTAAATCATCTTTACAATTAAAATTAATTTCTTCTATTCTGTAAATTAGAATATCATATATTTTATGTAATTCATCATGACTCTATATTATGGTGGCAAGTAAATCTGATATTGATTCATGAATGATGGCATGTTTTCATCTGTTGATAATTTATTCATATGTTTGTAAAGTAAAATGTATGCTTTAAAAGCAGTTATCAGTAGCATTATTGAATCTTTTTAGATTTTCTTGCATCTATACTAAATTTAAAAAGGAAATATTCTACTCCCATATGAATGTACAGAAGATGAAGGCAAAGAAAAGCAACAAAGAGTGAATGCAAAGTTGTGGTAAAGTATTTTAAGAAGTGTCAAAATGCTCTCCCTTAGAAATAGCTAAACCCTTAGAAAATTAAGGGAGAGGGGGGAAAAATGATGTTTTTAAGCTATGTTGGGGAACAAAAAAAGAATATTGGGAGTCTACTTGTAATGGATGAGATAATGTTCATTGATAACAGAGAGAAGGAAAATCTGCTCAATTATCCTTTTGCTTCTGTTTTCTCTGCCAAGGAGAACGATGTTTGGACTAAAAATGATAGAGGAGAAAAAAATTTTAAGAGTGAATACCCAAGACAAGGAAAGAGAAAATGAAAGAGTATTTGACTTGGATGTTGGTTGGGTCAAATCTACTTTCTTCTGTAATATGACAGTAATATATGTGTGGTCTTTTCCTATGACTCCAAAGGTATTTGGTGCCATGTATTTGATACAAATTGGTTCTAGATATAATGTGAGATATGTGCTTCTGTTCCTCCTTCCCTTCTCCCCCAACAGAATTTTTCAGGGTTAGTTGGCTCACTACAATATGCTCTCACACTACTAAGTTTAAATTCCTAGAGAGAAACTATTACCACAAAATTATATTATCAGAACTCTCAGGATCCTAGAATTAATTCTATTGAGAAGAAATAGAATTCCTTCACACTCTACTCCAACCCTCAAGACCTTATACAGTGTTTTTTTCCATCTACAAGTAAATTAACCTTCACAATAATGACACTTTTTAGATCTTATGTGCAGCTATTTAGTTTTGGGGGTTTTTATATTTGTTTGTTTGCTGAGACAGTTGGGGTTAAGTGACTTGCCCAGGGTCACACAGCTAGGAAGTGTTAAGTGTCTGAGGCTAGATCAGGCCCTCAGACTTCAGGGCTGGTGCTCTATCCACTGCATCATCTAGCTGCCCTGGCATAAATCATTACCCGTAAACTCAAATCACACTCTCTTACTAATTCATTCAGTAGCTAGAGTAAAGAATGGGCACATATTGATAGTAACATGGCAGACTTTTATCATGATATGAACCTGCCATGGAAGAAAAAAAAAAAAAAAAACTAGGGTAATTCACAACTCTCAACTGTGAATTTTAATAGAATTTGTCCATTCTGGAACATCTGCATAAACTGCTTCATTGCTTATTCCTTCATTATTGACCACACCAATTAAGGAAGTCCTCTTTTCTCTTCCACTCATAGTGTTTATGAGTTTTTCTACTCAGCCATAACTCTTAAAGAAATGTTTAGAATTCTAGGTCTTAATAAAAACAGCAGGGTTTTTGTTTGTTTGCTTTTAACATAGAGAACCAGTCTCCTAAAGTGAGAAGAGTAACCAAACTTCCCCCCAAATGGTATCTTGTATTATTGCATTCTGAGAGCAATGTATCTAAGAGAAGGTGACACTGGACTTGGCCAGAAGTCTTCCATCTGTCTCAAGGCAAAGACTTGCATCTTTGCTAAAACATGGCAACTTTCACCTACTGCTGCCAGGGCTATCTTTTAAGCAGAATGTAAAAAATTTTATGTGCAAAGAAGAGAAAACTTCTATCTTCTGCTGTACTCTTTCTCTTTCTAATCATCTCCAACCTTTTTGATGGAGGGGAAGTAGTAAAGCAGGGCCTGGCATCTAACCATCTGAAAGAATGCCTTTAGATGAATCTCCAACTTCCTTTTGGAAGAGGAGTATTGCCTTCCACTCAATGATGAATTGTTTCAACCTGGTCATACTCTTCACATCCCAGTGATTCAGAATCTATGTAAGTAATCATCTACTTACCTCCCACCACTTGATTCATTATCTCCCATCTTCCTCAATACTCCCATCCCAAGGTTCAATTGTGGGGGTCAGAAACCATTAATAAAACAACTGGATAGATCTCTAGAAGCAAAGCAAAGCAAAGCAAAGTTTATTTACGTTCTCCAGAACGGGGATCCCACACATCGAGCAGACAATCGAAGGGAGGAGGGTCGGCGCTTTTATCCCTAATGCAAATTCCCCCTCCCACCATTGACCCTCATCCTTATTGGCTGAGGATCTTACATTCTAAACGCGGGAACTATCCAAGAAATTGAACTTGGCCAACAAGTACATAGTTGCCCATATTTGGCTGAAATAGGGAGGATAACAAGAAGGGGACTTAAGTATGCCCTTAGGGGTCTAACAGGGAGGGGATTGCAGGGACACTTTAAGTATATCCTTAAGATAGCAGGGAGGAGACACTTTGCAGGGAGGAGACACTAAGTATGCCCTTGACCTTAAAGTCCTTCAGGCCTACTCAAACTTTGAAATAGATGAAGCCTTACTCGATTTTCACAACTGTCTTGAAAGATCTCATTTTATCTCGTTCACAATCAAACACTACCCCACCCTTCTACTGCTAGACAAAACACTTCCCTAAAAAACATATTTTTTTCTTCATCTCACTTCTTCCATCTACTAGCTTATGCTCTCCAAGACGACACTGCCTTTCTGATCATTTTTTACAGTACTGAGAGAACATTAACTTATTTTCCTTGACTTATTCAAGGTGGGAAATTGGAATACTTCTTGTTTCCCATTGCCATTTTTAGGTTTTCCCCTTATCTTTGTCACTCTTTATTACTATTACTTTTCTTCTTTGAGATTCATGATATTTGTCTCTATCACCTTGTAGTTGTTGTCTACAGACATTCACATTACTCTCCTTCCTTCCTCAGTGATTTTGGTATATGGCTCATAATTTTGCTTTGTTCCCAAATTCCTGTCCTTAAAGTAGGATGCTTACATATTGAATATAGACATATCCATATATTGAGGTGGGCTCAGGGATGTTGGACCCCAAAATATAATGGTGTTACAGCCAGTGTCACAAAATCTCAAAAGAATTGTAAGGATAGACCTCCAAATCAAGGGGCAATAATTTTATTATGCTGCAAAGAACAGGCTAAATCCATAAGGGGTTTTGTTGTTGTTGTTTGTTGTTTATTTGTTTTTAAGCAAGGAAAGAGTTTTTAGAAGACAAGTTTCCTACCAGAAACCAGCAGAAAGAAGCAGTGAAGGGAAAGACACCAGGAGGTGGGATTATGTTTCTCCCTGGTAGGCTAACACTCAAAGGGTTTAGTATCCTAAAAGGAGTTAGTAAATTTGTGAGGTACAGTTAAATCCTTTTTTAGGAGAAATGTAGCCTAGGAAGGCTGGCATCATATCTTGACTCAGGATACAGTAACAGTAGTCATGATGGTTTTATCAAAGCAAAGAATTCAGCTAAGAATTCTTCAAGAGTACTTAAAGAATAGAAAAATCCAATAAAGCTCAAAAGGATAAGATACAAAGCACTTTCTTGCTGGGTTAGGGAACAGTTTAGGCAATAAAATTCAGACCTTCTCCAGATTATGCCATTCCTTGAAGCCAAAATAGTTTTAGCTTTTTAATCAAGGTTAACCCCTACTTAGGCCGCATACTAAAAAACAAACAAATTAAAAAAAAAAAAAAACAGTAAACAAAACTTCTTCACTTGACCTTTCCATTCCCATATTTTCCTGTATCTCTTTTTCTCTGTGTAGTTAACCGCCTAGAAAAGCCTTCAAGTGCCTCCACTTTTTCTCCACTCTTTTCTTAACCCTTTGTAATCCTGCTTCTGATTTATTTCACTGAATCTGCATTTTCCAGGAGCAAATAAAAATCCTCTTTTGGCTTTCATGGCATAAACTTGCTTCCAGTCTTCTTACACCTTACTCTCTGCCACTTATTCTGATCTATTGACATTGACGTGGCAATTCTAGGAATTAGACATTCCATTTTTGACTCTGGGAATTTTCTCTGGCTGTCATATATTTCTAGAACTTTTCCTTCTTAACTTCACTAATATGGCTTCCTCTGAATTTCAACTAAAATCGCACCTTTTACATAAAGCATCCCCCAACCTTTCTTTCTGTTATTTCCTATTTTTTCGAGTATATAATTTGTTTACAAGTATCTGTTTGCCAGAAGTCTCCCCACAGAAAAGGTGAGTCCCTTCAGGGCAGGGACTTTTTCCTCCTTTTAAGTAGCTAGTGCTAAGCACCAGTGATTGAAGTCTATGCAGTAATTAATTCCTTCCCAGATTCACTCTTTAAGTCAAGAACATCCCAGCAGTAGGAAAAAAGCTCTTCCCCTTACTTCTCCAGCCAAACACTGAGCAAAGAGCAACAAGCCTTAAGGAAAAGCTTCACCTTTTCCCAATTCTCCTGGGTGCTGAAGGTCAATTGCTGCTTCACAATATCTTGAACAGTGAAATCAGTAATCTCTAACCAATCAAGAATTGCCCAAAGGAAGCAGTCTCTCTCTGATTGCTCCTAATGCTGCTTCTACAGAACTGATTCGTTACCTCTTCTCAGTTTCCAATTCTTCTGTCTAGTTGGATGCTTCTTGCCCTCCTATTTTTTGTTCAATATCTCAGAAAAGAACTTTGTGATTCTCAATGGCCAACCTTTTCTCTAAAAAAAAAATTCACAATTTCGTGATCTTTTCTATTAAATTGGAATTCTTAAATATATATGTATATATACATATATATATACATACATACATATATATATACCATAGTCTCCCAATGTCTGTATAATTTCTCATTTGATATTAGGGAAGGTACCTACTATACCTCATCTCTAATGTTTCTAATAAGGCATTCTAATTCTTTGGTGCCCTCAAAACCATGATTTTACATTCATTTTTTTTCTAGATTTTAATTTTTAAAATAATTTTCTATCTCTTCATTGAATTAAAAAATTATTGAAAAATGTTTTGCAAGTTCCCTCCACATTTTTGAAAAGAGATTGTGGAGATTAAAAATTATCCCACCTACAAAAAGAGAGACTGAGACAATGGTTTTAGCCAATAGTCCATTGTCCTGAAGTAGACTTCAGATTTTCCTCATTTTCTGAGATGACTCCTCCTTTCAGGGACCTATTTTTATAAGGCTAAATGTTCATTCATTCCAGAATAGCTATACCAAATACAGAATAATTCTACGGTCTAAGGGGACCCCAAAAATGATGGGGTTCCAGACTAATGTCACAAGGTGTCTCAAAAGAATTTGCAAGGTTGGAGCCAAATCCAAGTCTAGAGGCAAAGTGTATTATAATTGTAAGGCCAATTAAAGAAGAGGGCAAAGTGAAAGGGACCAGGTGCTTCAATTCACTGATATGCTAATTTTATAGTTTAGCAATGCAGGAATAGTCTGATTCTGACTTTGTGTGAAGGTGCAATACCCATATTTCTCTGGACAAAACTGGGATGGTGTGGGGGATGGAGCTAGAACCTTTTAGAGATATGTTTTAAGGCCTGAACCATCTTTAAGTCAAGTGGTACACACAGAACTTTGTTCTGTTAACTTTTAAGTACTTTTTTATTATTGCTCATTAATTTCAGAAACTGTTATATGATAGCCAGCAATATTTGTGGCCTTAACATCCAGGTTTTATAGAGCAAACAGGGGCAGGATATTTTTTTCCTAAGGGAAAAAATATATCATTTCTAACTTCACTCCCAAAGCCAGGTGGACTTAGGGTTATTTCTACATCCTTCCTAAGAGTTGTACCACATCAATTTCATTGATTGACATGTGATGCATAAGCAATATATCAGCAGGGTCACAAGTTGGGTGAAGCAAGGAATATCTCCATATAATATGGACAGGCTTCTCCTTAATTTGAGCAGGAGAAAATGCTATAATTGGTCACAGTCAGTGACCTAAGTGGCCATAAGACAGTTATCTGCTTCTATTGGGAAAGTGATTTGTCCAGAAGCATTAAAATATTTTGGGGGCTTTCCATGTAGTTGTCACCGCTGCCAAGCTGGGCTTTGTTATCATCACCAGGCAAAACAAGAGTAGAGGGCTTTTAGTTAATTTTATATAGTTAAGCAAGTAAACTTAGAATCTGAAGCTCACAGCTCTGGGGACTTATATATAGAAACTTGATACAATTCTGTCAAACTGATTAATACTGATTGGAATAGCATAGGGCTCCAAATGAATTATTTCTCTTCAAATTCATATCATAGATTATTTACTTTCCAAAATCTATCAAATAGCTTTTTATACACATCTTTCAGTAATGTACAGCAAGACAAAGTTATTTTTCAGTACATATTAAATATCAGAATGCTCACTGATAACAAAAACTATATCTTATATGCTTAATGTTAAATGCTAAGTTGCTTTCTTTACACAGAAACTCTTGCCCTTTTCTTTCATGTAGGAAATTAGGTTTGTTTCATTTGGCCCCAGAAGTCAGAACTACTAAGAGAAGTAAGTGGAAAATGAAAAGGCAAATTTAGAATTGCTTTAAAGAATAACTTTTTTAATGATTAGAATTATCCAAAAGTAGAGAGAGTTGTCTTGGGATGTAGAGCAGTTTCTCCTCATTAGAAGTCTTCAAGACAAGATGAAGGTATTATAAAGACAATGTTCTATTGTTGTGGTTGGAATTCATTTGGGGTAAATGACTAATGAGCTCTTCCAAAACTGGAAAATGCAATTCTTTGCTACAGTGATTTCTACCAAACAATTAAACTAAAACAGATTTTTAAATCACTGTAAAATATAGGAAGAAGAAATTGAACTACAATTAAATAAAAAGAATTTTGTTCACCAGCTAAATGGTCATAGTAAAGTTAAGTAAATTCATTTATGCATCTCAATGGTTCATTATCAAACACTGTCATTGTAATAAAAGAAATTACTATTGAAGTTGAAAGTTCTTTAATAAGAAGATGAAATCTAATCATGGGATTGATTTATCCTAAGATGTCTTACAGGAAACCCTATTTGATTGATTTTTGGATTTTTTTAATTGTCATTTTAATTTGTATTATATAACCAGGTCTTTGATGGACTAATGGAGTGCTTAATTCAATTCAATAAACATATATTAAATGTATGTTATGTGATAAGTGCCTTTTGATAGAACATTAATTTGAGTTAGCTCTGTCTTAGGCAGTCTCTTGTTAGCTTGGAATAAAATGATCCATTGGTCATTTAACAGTTAACAGCATAAGAATTACTTAGTCAAAGCAAGGAAAAAATAGCAAAGTATTCTCTGAGGACACTAAAATTTTAGATAGACAAAATTCTCCCGAATAGTCAAATTTGGGGATGAGATCAAAAATGGGAAAATAAAACAAAACAAAACAAAATAATTCTACTCTATCTTGCTAGAGTTGAAGACAGATTTAGAATATTATTCCTACTGTAGTCATCAGTGAGCTTACTTTATAATGGGCAACAAATATGGCACAGAGGTAACTATAATCTACATTACCTGATGTGAACATCAAAGAGATAAAAATTTAAAGTACTATTTTAGATGGTGAGTATCTTTCTTGACTTCACCAACAATGGGGATCAAGAAACCTACATTTTGGAAGCAGCATTTGAATTGGCCTTTAAATGCTGAATAAAAGTTCATTAGGTAAAGAGTAGTTAGAAAAAATATTCCCAGCCTACTCAAGAATATGACTAAAAGGGAAAAAAAAAAAAAAGTACAAGCAATATTCAGAGGATAAAGAATAATCCAGTTTGAAAGTAGTTGGCTAAAAGGTATTAATTAGCATCCCAATGTAAGTCACCTTGAATGCCAGGAAAAAGATACTGTACTTAGATTAATAAATGATGGAAAGCTTCTCAAGAAAATGATAGAATCACATGTAGCTTAAGGTACCACACGCATGACTGAAGGGCCAACCATATGAAGTATTGGGAGATGATTAAAAGTAAACATTTTAAGGATTATAGCTTTCTATTGTTAATAATTCCTTTTTCCTATTTACTTAGCTTACTATTATTCTTTTTAAAATATAAGAATAATAAGAAAAAGAACAAAAGAAAAAGAAAAAAACAAAATTGAAAAAAAGATTAAAAAAAGAAAAAGAGAACAAAACAAAACATTGTCATGTGCCTAGAACCACATCAGGGAAGATTCAAAATATGTCACATTAAATTTCCATTTCAAGAAAACATATATAAGAATAGAAAATATATTCATGACTCTATTTTTTCTTTGTTTCCTTGTAGGTTATTCTTTTGTTCTTTGCTGTGTACTTATTACTTCATTTTTTTTCTTTTTTTATCCTTTGCACCTCTCCCAAAGGGCCCATAGTTAAGTATAGATATATATTATGTTTACTTGTATGTATATATACATATCCACAGACACATAAATACATATAACTAAAGACACACATATATACTATATACATATACACACAAATATATATAACATTTACCCATTGACATGTATCTAAAACAATCTTAATATGGCTGGCATATGATGTAGATTTCTTTGATTGAATCTTTAAGTTTGACTTTGAGATCGATGATTACTATCCCAATTTTTTTATTTAAAAATTCTACTCCTGATCATTATGTTTGTATATATCCCTTATTTCCTACTATTCCTAACTCTTCTAGTTTAGTTCTACTCCTTAACTTGCTTTGCTATTACTTAACCTCCCTATAGCCATAGATCCCACTCTTAACTTCTTTCTTGGCCCTTTCCCTCACTCTTTATCCTTTTCCCATTGAGCTAAACATCTTGTCTCACTGATGTAAATATATCTACCCTTCTATATTCCACCTTATCTGATTCCTTCCCCCTTATTTCTTCATAGATTTTGAAAGGTCCTATATATTTTATGGTATATAAATACATACACACAACATATGTGTATTTAAATGTGTATGTTTAAATATGTGTATATATACATATACATGCATATAGATATGCACATATACATGCGTGTACTTGTGTGTATGTGTATATGTATATGTGATTCCCTGTTTAACCTATTCTTGATATGAACAAGTTGTCAGAACTACCAGCCCTCCTTTGCCATCTAATGCCTCAGAGTTGATTCTTCTTTTGCACCTCATTTATATAGCATAATTACTATTTTGACCTTTTCCTGGACTGTTTTGCTTTTTAGAGTCAAATCATACTCAGTTCTGCCTCAATCTTTCTTTTGTATTATGCAATTATTGGTGTTAATATAGACATAGGATTTACATTTCCACATATAAAACATAAAACAGTTTGCCCTTATTGAGCTCATTAGTTTTTGATATTGGCTCTTATTTGTTAAATTTTCTATTGAGTGCAAGTTTGTTTGAAACAAAATCCTGAAAATCTGAGAGTTCACTGAATCTTTTTGTTGTTGTTGTTGTTGTTCAATATACTAAAGTTTGCTGGATATAATATTTTTTTGGCCACGGGCTTTGTTGTTTTGGTTGTCTATATATAATATTCTAGGATCTGCCATCTTTTAATATACTTGCGGATATATCCTCTATAATTTTAATTGTAACTCCAGCATATTTGAATTATTGAGTTTGTGTGTGTATGTGTCTCTGTGTGTGTGTCTGTGTGTGTATATTGTTTCTCTAAACTTTTCTCTTTGATCTAGAAGTTTAAAATTTTAGCACTAATAGTCCTATGTATTTTCCGTGTAAATGATGTCTTTGAGGTAGTGATTGATGGATTATTTTTTTCCTGTTTCTACTTCTCCTTTTGTTTTATCATTTAAGGACAAATTTTCTTTTATTATTTCTTATATTATTGTGCCAAGGTTCTTTTTGTGGTCATAGGTACTCCGATTGTTATTATATTGTCTTATTTTGATTTGTTCTCCAGATGTTATTTTTCTTATGTTTCCCCATTTTCTTCTATTTTCTATATTTCTTTCTATTTCTTTGTATTTTGTTTTATTATTTCTTGATCCTCTTATAACTTCTCTGGCTTCCCCTTGACTAGTTTTAAGTTTTAAAGAATCATTTTCTTCTTTAAAACTTTGGATTTCCTTTTCTAGTCATATGCCTTCCTTTTTTGAATGGTTCTTATTTTATTTTAGTTTTAGTTTTTTCCTCAGTCTCTCACATAAGATTTTAAAGATCTTTTTTGAATTCATCTATAAATTTTTTTCTAATAAGATAGCCATTTAACATTACTCTGTGGGGTAGGAGAGACTTTTTTTTTTTTTTTTAACTTCAATCCTCCTTTGAAGATAGTCTTTAATATTCCAATAGTAAGTTTCTATGATTGAGTTCTTTCTCCTTTGCCTGCTCATTTTTTAAAGTGAAAATTTAGTAGTGTAACCATCTCTAATCCTGGGGTAGAGGGGAATGTTACTCAGGCTTCTCCCCTCTGCCTGGAACCCCAAACCAAGAACTCTACCAATTTGTAAATGCCGTATGCTGGTATGTTGGTTCCTTTTTGTCCAGGGAAAATCTCAGTAACACTGTTGGGCCTAGAGTTCCTTATCAGATGAGGTTTCCTCATTTTTCCACAACTCCCATTTCCTCACACTGTCTAAGAGGTGAAAGTTCCTGTGGTTCCAGCTAGTCCCAAGGCTCTCTCCTTATTGTTTCAGGGTAACTAGCCTGAAGGTGGTTAAACTTCACAGGGGTTAAACCTTGGTCCTGTGGTTTTTCTTTGGATCTTTTTGGCTTATTCCAGGAGGACCTCTGTTCTGCCCCAATCTTCTTTGTTTTTCACTATGTCCTGTTACTTTCTAGAGCCTCCAAACAAGAGTGGATTAAAGTACAGTGTCCAGACTAGCTTTCTGGAGGATCTTGGGTCCAGCCCAAGTCATTGGTCTTAGTGGAGAAGTGATGAAGTCAGGAGAGCCACTATGAGGCTGGTCAAGTCTTCTCTTGTGGCTGAGTTTGTCCCCAGTTTATATGCTCTGTTACAATTAAATCAATTTATCATATTGATTATAAACCAATCATCGTATAACTAGGGAACTGTAATGTTCTCTTCTCTAAATTATAGATTTATTCTCTGGGAGCAGGTTTCTTGGGGGCTTCTGAAGGCAGCCTTCCTTTCAGTTCAGTGTAATAATCACCTCAAATGCAGCCAGCTGTTAAAGTCCAGTCTTTTATTCTCTTTCAAAATAGCCCAGTTAGCTTTCCTTGGTTCCAAAAGCTTTTGCTGCTTGTCCTTTGCCTCTGCCAGCTTCAGCCTCCAGCTCCCTCTGAATCCAAAGCCTCCAGCCAGCACAATGGTGGAATATAGAATGGATCTGACTTTTCCTCCGAGAGAGTGGGCTTGTGTGACTTGTGAATCTCCTAAAGTCCCCAGTTGGCTTGTGGGAGTTTCTTATATATGATCTCTTAAAGGTATGAACTCTAATGTGTGAGCTAATGTGTGAACTCTTCCAAAGGTGTGAACTCCAAAGGTGTGAATCAAGCACATAAGCATTGTTTTTATCAATTCCAGTGACCTAGCACCTTGTTTCAAATTCTGGCCCATAACAGGGAACCATTATTTGTTATAAGATTAAATCAATCATACTGAACTGGAGAACTATTAATCACCATGCTAAACTAGATAACCATATAACCATGTCTTATCAATTCCACTGAGTTAACACTTTTCTCCAGAGTTCTGGCCCATTACACTAATACATTGTTGGTGGAACTGTGAACTGAAGCAATCATTCAGGAGAGCAATTTGGAACTATGCCCAAAGGGCTATCAAACAGTGCATACCCTTTGATCCATCAGTGTTATTACTGGGCTTATATCTCAAAGAGATCTTAAAGAAGGGAAAGGGACCCGTATGTGGAAAAATGTTTGTGGCAGCCCTGTTTGTAGTGTCAAGAAAGGAAACTGTATGGATGCCCATCAGCTGGAGAATGGCTAAATAAGTTGTGGTATATGAATGTTATGCAATATTTTTTGTCGTATAAAAGATATTAAGTGCTTTACTCTCAGACATAGGTGATATATGTTGGAGACTATAATTTATCCCAGGTATTTATGATTCCAAAAATTTATACTAAGCTCCACTGCTTTTTAGATTAGGTAACTGTAAATTGTTTTTGTTTTTTTTTTCTTTTTTAATTTACAGTTTATCAAATTGAATGATTAGTTTTAATAACTTAACTATGAGTCAGAAGAATGACATTCATCTTCTTTAAAATTCCAAGTAATTCATTGCATTCCTAAGACTGATAGCCCAAATCATAGGCCAGAAATGAAGGTTATATTTGAAAAGGAAATAGTCTCCTAGATAGAATGCTTAGCTAGGAATCAGGAAACCTGAGTTTCAGTTCAAGTCATAGCACTTACTTGCATATGCCTTTGAGAAAATAATCTCTTAGCCCCAGTTTCTTCATCTCTAAAATGGGTGTGATAATACTTATCTCATAAGGCTATTGTAAGGGGGAAAAGGTAGTGATATTTATACATACTTTATAAATGATATTGTATTGCTACTTTAGGATTGGAATTGAAGGGAGAACAGGGAAACCAAATTATAGCTACACAGTAGGTGAAAAGTGGATTGATTTTAATATCCTCTTCTAATGGTTATGTTCTTAGAGTCTTTACACCTAGGCTCCAAGCCAGAGAGTTACCTGGATAAACTATTATAGAAATGTTCTTTGATATGCTCTAAAATTAAAGAGTGATTTAGTTCTCTCAGTAATTTGGATTACCTACATTTATATACCATTTAAGGCCTAAATTTACAACATTCTTCACGTTATCATGGCAAGGCTATTCATGGGGAAAAAATATGAAAGGGAAAATTGGAAGATTAGCATATTCCCTTTGCTATCAGAGTACATAATATATCCTAGCAGATCATTTTACAGTTGCTCCCAAGGATTGCTAGGCCTCTTTGTTCTTTGGAGATCTTCTTTGACAGACCTCAAGGGAGATTTTACGCCTCTTTCAAATGTATTTCTACTTTCTTGAATAGAAGGTGAAATATTTCCAGATGATAAATAGCTTTGGGTCTGTCAGCCAGCCAGGGGAGTTCTCAACTCACATTAGGCTGTTAAGGGGAATTCCTAACCTTGTAAAGTGGAATTCCTTGTGCTCAATTGGTAACAATCAAGCTAGAAGGTACAAATGAATTCTCCCCTGAGAGGAGGGTGCTTGAGAATACCAAATTTACTATGGCAGTTTGTGGCTTTAGAGGGAACAAAATTTGCATTACAATATCATTCATACAGAGTTATGGGCAGTCTGTGGGCTTTGTCTTTTGGAAGAAGAGGGAGCTTCTGCTTATCAGAAATATCACACATATTCTAGGGAAATTTAAACTAGCATAATGACCACTGTGGCATCCATGAAAGCAGAGTAGAAAGAAAGAAAAGGAGAGACTGGAATTGTAAATGATTTAGCCAAAGTTACTTAGAGAAAAAAATAGGTATGGTTTCTTATTTCTGCAGACAATGGAAATAGTTTGCAGCTCAAAGATTCAGAGATTCCTTTTTCCTATATGGGTTTTCATCTGTGGGCACCATTAATTGTGGATGTCACTTAATCACTATTATAGTCCTGTGGACAAGGCCACAATTTCTTATTCCAAATTCCACTTCATAAAAACTAAAAGACCTTCTCTTTTGCCCCTCCCATCAAGTATTTTATTAGCATTTAATGAGTTATTTTTGTGGAACAGCATGACATCACTGTCAAATGATGTATTTCCCTTGGCTTAAGTAGCATCAGTAATTTTTTTATTTCCTTGTCAAAATTATAACAAGTTGTTTAACTGCTAGTGGAGAAACACCTTCTAAAAATACAAATAGGCATCTTAGCTGCAAATCAAAGTCTTAGAGAGCTGTATAAGGCACCATGACTTTAAGCTGTTTGCCAGTGTCATACAATCAGTTTATTTTTGGTTTATTTTGGGGGGATTATGTATAGGAGTATTTATGGATACCTGAAGAGGAAAAATGTTTTCGTTGGTGGACCAAGAATGAATCATAAAATATTTGGTGTTTCTGTTCCTTTGACCATATTATATAGTCTTCCTCATGCATTCCCCTCTTCTCTCTCTTTTTTTTAAAATTAAATTCCTACTTATTCTTTTAAGCTCAAATTAAATATTACCTTCTCCACAAAGGCCTTTCTAATTTTCCCAATTAGTAAATAACCTTCCTCTCTTTCTCCAAACTTCACATTATTCTGTTTGTGCTTTTTCACATATTTTTATTATTATTTAGGAAATATATAATATATATCATATTAAGACAGTTAGCTAGTACAGGAGACAGCAACAGACTTAAAGTCAGGAAGACCTGAATTCAAATACCACTTTATATACTTATGAGCTCTGTGATGCTGAGCAATTACCTTCCAGGGTGATTGTGAAGATCAAGGAAGTTTATATTTGTAAAACTGTTATACAAACAAAACACAAATTTTAGGACCTTAATAAATCTATATTCCTTTCTCCCTTCCCCAAGGCATCAAAAGATATTTCATATATAAACTCAATATGTGCAATCTCTTCCTTATTGTTAAGCATAAAACTCTAAAAATAATAAATATTTAATTACTATTTGTTAAATTTCTTAACTTGAACTTTTTAAAACTGAAATTTCACAAGCTTATATGAGTTTGACTGGTAAGTACAATGGTCAGAAATTGCTTTTGTTTTGCCTTTGTATTTCTTGCACACAGCACTGTGCTTTGTTCGTGATAGATCTTTATTAAATGCAAGATAAATTAAATTGAAGGAAAATCCAGAGATAATGAGTTTCAAACCTTTTATTTTATAGCTGAGAAAACTGAGATCATAAAGTTGTCATTTTTCCAGCATTTATTGAGCATGAGTAAGAGAGCTTCACTTCGAACCCACACCCTTCAACTCCAAATGCAGTACTTCTATTTCATCAAAAAAGTGATGTCTGACTGTTATTTCTTTTTTTTTTTTTTAATTTTAAGAATGTTAATTTTGTTCAATTCCTTGATTCTTTTTTTTTTTTTTTAATTGTGGCTTTTTATTTACAAAATATATGCATGGGTAATTTTTCAGCATTGACAATTACAAAACCTTTTGTTCCAACTTTTCCCCTCTTTTCCCCTACCCCTTCCCCCAGATGGCAGGTTGACCAATACATGTTAAATATGTTAGAGTATAAGTTAAATACAATATATGTATACATGTCCATACAGTTATTTTGCTATACAAAAAGAATCAGATTTTGAAATAGTGTTCAATTAGCCTGTGAAAGAAATAAAAAATGCAGGAGGACAAAAATAGAGGGATTGGGAATTGTATGTAGTGGTTCATAGTCATCTCCCAGAGTTCTTTCACTGGGTGTAGCAGGTTCAATTCATTACTGCTTCATTGGGACTGATTTGGTTCATCTCATTGTTGAAGAGGGCCACGGTCATTAGAATTGATCATTATATAGTATTGTTGTTGAAGAATATAATGATCTCCTGGTCCTGCTTATTTCACTCAGCATCAGTTCATGTAAATCTTTCCAAGTCTCTCTGTATTCATCCTGCTGGTCATTTCTTACAGAACAATAATATTCCATAATATTCATATACTACAACTTATTCAGCCATTTTCCAATGGATGGGCATCCACTCAGTTTCCAGTTTCTAGCCACTACAAACAGGGCGGCCACAAACATTTTGGCACATACATGTCCCTTTCCTTTCTTTAGTATTTTTTTGGGGTATAAGCCCAGTAGTAACACTGCTGGGTCAAAGGGCATGCACAGTTTGATAACTTTTTGAGCATAGTTCCTAATCATTCTCCAGAATGGCTGGTGGAATTCACAATTCCACCAACAATGTATTAGTCTGACTATTATTTCAAAAACAAAAGGAATTCTAAAATAGTTTCCACAGCATACCCATGAAAGTCCTTGACAACTTGCAAATTTAATCCAATGTAATTCCTTTTTTTTTTTTTTCCTTTTTGTAAGCCTTGAGACATAGCTCAATATGTTATCATTTTTATTAAAGTAGGAAAACTCAACTATGGGATAAATAAGCAACAGTGGCAAGAAGCAACCCCAGTTGGAAAAAAATAAAAAATAAAGATAACAACTTATTTCCTTCCTCTGTCAGATGGAATATCAATTATGAGAAACAGGGAAGGACAGTATAGTTTGTTCTCAGTGTGTAAGAGACAAGCTTCTTACCAAGAATTCTACAGATACAAATCTCTAGCTGATAAAGCCAGAAATGAATTTTTATTCATGAATTTTCAAGACCAGGTGTCTGGAAATTGGCACAACTTAGAATTGTCTGAATATGCCTTTTTAATACCCCCAAATGTGTCTCCAAAATGCAAATCTCTTCCCTGATTCCCCATTGACTGGGTACTACAGAGGTTACAGCCTAGCCAGAGATCCTAATTTCTCAACATAGTCCCTAATTATATCTCCCCTAAGCAGTCACCTTATTTGGGTGTGTATATACCCCTTCTGTATCTAATAT
Source organism: Antechinus flavipes (assembly GCF_016432865.1). NCBI lineage: Eukaryota > Metazoa > Chordata > Mammalia > Dasyuromorphia > Dasyuridae > Antechinus > Antechinus flavipes. The sequence continues at coordinate 412,036,543 of NC_067398.1, read as the reverse complement.
CATGTTTCTTATTCTAATTTATGGCTTCCCTCTATAGCCTAATCATGTAATTATACAGAAACTCAACCTTTATCCAATTCTCACAAGTGTGTGGGATAGGGAATATGGTCAGATAAAAAATATGGGTTGGGTTTAGATCATGAAAGATTTTAAAAGGTTACTTTATTTTTGGAGGGGGGACATTAAGAAGCTATTGATGTTGATTGAGTAGAGAGATGTTGTGGTCTCTGAGGAAAAAAATAACGTTGGCAGTAGGATACAGGTGGCTTTAAGGTAGGATACTTAAAGTCTGGAAAATAGGATAGTTGCAATAATCTACATAATCAAGGAAGAATTAAGATGGTAGATTTGAGTACAGAGGAAGAATGAAATGATATAGGTATAGGTGAAGGTATATATTACAAAATCTGGGAACTGATTGAATGTATGGAGTGATATCAAGTATAACGCCAAGATTATAAACCTGAGAGATTCAAAGTATGATGGTGTCTTGACAAAAACAGTAAAATTTGGAATAGGATTGGGCTGCAGAGGAGATAATATTGCAATATTGATCTCCCTACCTCAAGTATTTCCAAATTTCAATATATCCATAGCTGGAAAAATAGATAGAATACTGGTCCTGGAGTCAGGAAGACCTGAGGTCTGTAAAATTGAAATATCATTACTGACTATATTTTTTCTTTATCCATTATTTGGAAGTTAAGTCCCAAAGTCATCTATGTTTAGAGAAGTCACAAGATTACACCCCTCCAAGATTAACCCAATTTAAAGAATATCACAAAACTACCTCCTTTTTGTTCTGTCCCTAGTATCTCCTGGTTGTCTCCCAATCCACTCTAGCCTGCACTCACCCTCACTTCATTTTTTCCAGAATTTTTCCTCCAATTAGCAATCAGGTATCTTAATCCTTCTATCCTGGTTTTCATTCTCTCTAAACTGTATTTTAACTATATAAAAATGCAAGCTCTGAGTTCTTAGATATTGAAAGCCCTGAACTCCATTTATTTGTCAACCTCATGAACTGCTAGATAAGTCACCTATCTGGATGATATTCAATTTAATTAACTATAACAATTTAAATGTAGCCTCATACTCTTATAACCTATGTGACCATAAGCAGGTCACTTAACATCTGTTTGTCTCAGTTTTCTCAGTTGTAAAATGGGAAATGGCAGATATCTTACAGTGTTATTACAAAAACAAAATGAGGCATTTGTAAACTTTTTACATAGTGCCTAGAATGTAAGAGATGATTTATTAATGTTTATTCCCTTTACTTCTCCCTCCCCATTCATCACATAACCATCAAAATTATTTTCCCAATTTACTATGAAATGCTATTTCTCAGCCCCTTACTTAATAACCTCTAATAACTTTTACCTCTAGGAGAAAATTAAAATATAATATTTGGCACTAAAGCTTTTCATAAGCTAGTCCATCTTATTTTTTTCAGCGTTATTAAGCCTGCATGCACTCTGCTGTTCAACAAAACTGTCTTTTTTCTGACCCTCACATCTATCACTCCATTTCAGATTTCTGTATTTTTGTACCAACTGACCAAAATATCTGGAATGCCCAACATCCTTGCCTCAATCTCTTAAGATCTCTGACTTCCTACAAGACTCATCTCAGGTGACACAAGACATCCTTTCCACCTCTTCACCCATCTTCTCTATTTCTGATTGATTTTTTTCAAAAGAAATTTCCCCTTAGATAGATTATAGTTTTGTCTCTGCACATCATCTAACATTATTAGAAGTAGGCTTTGCAAGAGTCCACATGCTGGGGTCTTATTCACCCTGCCAATAGGATATATACTGTACTTGATAGCACCTTTTTTAGTACTCATTTTGTTAATCATGGTCATAATCTTGTATGACATAGATAAGGAGTTCATTATTTTTATGTGCCACCAAATCCCTTCCACATTTGAAAAATATTTATATAAACACAGATGTAATATTGAAATCAGGACTCTTTTCCCAAAGTATAGAGCTAATATAAGTAATTAGAAATAAATTTATCTTGATTTCAAAAATCTCATTCCTGGATTATTGAATATCTTTCTGGTTGGTCTCCCTGCCTGAATGTCCCCACTCCTCTGCTAACAAAGTAATCTTCATAAAGCACACTTATGAACATGTAACTTCTGTATTCAAAAACCTCTACTCACTCCCTATTTATCACAAGATTAAATATAAAATTCTGTTTAGCTTTTAAAGCCCTTTGTAACTTGGTTCCTTCTTAGTTTTTTATACCTCACTTACCTCCAAATACTCTACAATCTAGTCCTTACTGCTGCTTCCCTAAGGCACTCCAACTCTTGACTTCATAACTTTTTACCAACTATTCCTCAAACCTGGAATTTTCTTTTTCCTCACCAGTTAAGTAAAACTTAACTGACTTCCTTCAAATCTGAATTAAAATCCCACTCTATGCATGAAGGTTTTTCCATCCTTCTTAATACTAGTGCTTTCTATCTAAGAATATCCCCATTTATTTTCCCTGTTTTTACTTGTTTATACTTAGTTGTTGATGTTTTCACATTGAAATTCCCATTAGATTTTTAACTTCTTAATGGCAGAGATTTTTTTTTTTTTAATTCTTTACACTGAGCACAGAATCTGACATATGGACACCAAATGATGGTGCTGGGATAGCCATTCCTAGTTCAAATATCAGACAAAAGGCACAAGGCACACATGAAGAATTCACAATGGGGTTCTTTTTGCTCAAAACTAACTTTATTTAGAAAAGGTTCTGGACAAAAGCAAGAGGGAAAATTGACACCAGGAGTGATAAACATGAAATAGATTTGGGAAAGCGTATGATTAGAAAGCAAAGATTTTTTTTTTTTTTAAACAATTAACAAGGGAAAAAACAAGTTCCTTAGTAGAACTCGCAATTAACCAGGAGAAAAGAAATATCCCATGATGTAGGAGTATACTATTATCAGGATGGCTAAATCCATACAGGAGATTAGCAGCCTAACCCAAGGGATTAGCAAGGGAAGGGGATTGTGCCATTGATTGGCAAACTAACACCAAAAGGAACTCAACATCCCAAAAGAATTAGTCTAGCAAGGAGAAAAATACCATGAGACAGAATATCAAGGAAGGCTAACCCAAAAGGGATTCAGCAAAGATGGTATAGGCCATTGGCAGATTTATAGGGGAAATTTAATCTTGGATATTTGATATCATAACTTGGCTGTCTAATTGGATACAGTAAGGTGTTTTTTTCCCCAAGATCTCAACAGAATGTAGGACTGAAGGCTAAACTGATCTCTTCAGTGCTCTTCCTTGCCTGCCTCAGGAAGTACTACAATCCTATCAGTGCTTCAGATTTTCTCTGCTAATGCCCACTTTGTTACTCAAATCTTATTAATAGGCATTTAATAAATGCTTTCTGACACAACTGGGCTTTCCAAATTCTGGAATTTATAAAAACAATGTTATCAACAGTAGCCAAACAAACAAACAAAAACATCCTGAAAGAGTTAAGACTCTCTTTGGCTCAGTATTATAAATTGTAATTATTGAAAACTATATGATTATTTAAAAATTTAGGTATATAGAATATTATAGGATATATAGAATAGTATATAGAATATAGAATAGAATAATAAATATAGAATACTTCAGCTTACCAAAAAAAAAAACAACCATATTTTTAAAGTCCAAGAATTGCTTGTGAAAATTAAGATATTAAAAAAAAAACAAAGCAAAACAACACAACTTCCTAGATTTTTATATTTACTTTTCAACTCATAGAAAATATGAATGAATGCTTTTTTGTCTTGTGGAATACAATTTCTAAAATACAAATCAGAATCAAACTAGAGAACATTTAACTCTATAGAGCAAGATGCTTCCTTAAAAAGCAGTAAAATTCAAGTTCAGTTTCTAATCTAAAACAAATCTTTAGTCTCCCTTTGGCATTTTCTTTTTCTATGCATCATCTGAGCGGACTTGGAAATCATCAAGAAAACATCATCACCACTTCTAACAACACTGTCTGGATATCATATATCTCTACACCCAACATTTAAACCACATTTATTTTGGGTGATGGAAGGGTAGGGTGGGCAGAAAAATACTGTCAGATGTTGTTATGAGAGTGGTCAGCTGCATTCTAATAATTGTTGTTTGCCCTTTTGTTCTAGAAGATGACTGTGATTCTGGGAGGTGATGCCATGACATGCAAATAAATTGGATTTGAGTTAGGAAGGGTTTGTGTAAAGTCACCAGCCTCACTTTCTCCTCTGGAACTATCTGGGTCCAGTGGCCAGATACATTAGGCTGGAGATAGTCCTGGATACAATGGGACACCTTGGCCTTTTTAAACTGTCTTTACAAGGTTTCAGTTTGTCTGAAGCAACTGTCTATTAAGGGTAGGCAAGAAATAAATGAAGTCAAGAATGGTCTTCTTTACCTAGTCCAAAAAAGAAAATAAAATAAAGAAGAAGAAGCAGTCTAGGTAAAGGCACTCATGGCTTCTGACCAGAAAACCAGCAATTGCTATTTCCATTTATTCTAAGGCAATCAGGGCCAAAACAAAGACCAAGTAGTCTTGATCTGGGGCATTTTGTTGTCCAGTCTATGAGAGTCCAACTGTTTTGGATTTAAGGCATTGTTTTTAAGAAAAAAAAATCTAGTTTGTAACTCATACATATAAAAGGTTCCCACAGAGCAGATTTTTACTGTTTTTTTAAAAATTAATAATATAATAAAATGCTTTTCATCATTTTTAAATCACCATTCAGAAGAAAAAAAATGCTTCATGCTCATATGAGAGGGATTTTTCTCTCAGCAAGGAAACCAAATGAAATTAAGGAATGAAAATAACATGGCCCAATTCTTATTCAGCAGTGAATGAATGAAACCACCTGGGTCACATTACAAATACATGGTTTAGCAGAATGAGACTATTGACTTTTAGGCTTAAATCAGGAATAATGTTAACTGGCTTCATTAAAGATTTCTTCTAATACTCAACAGAGTGTAGAGATAACCTCAGATTCTTAGAGTCTATAACAGTTTATACTCTGGAAAGGCAAAATTGACTAAAAAGTTTAACAAAAACACCAAAAAACAAATTTTGGATTGCCATCTGCAGATCAATTTAGTTAATATCAGAACGGTTCATCACTAAAAGTATGAATTCTGGGTTCCCTTTCTTTCCCTCACCATAGAAGCTCAGGAACCCTTCTACTTAAAGATCTGCTTTGGTAGAACTAATAAATCATGTATTTTCTGAATTATTTATGAAGTATTTAGAATTGAATATATGGTAAGCTTCAAAGTTCAGACACAAAACCTTTTCATTTTTAACTGTTTAGGACACTAAGAGAATGTCTTTGTACATATGTGTTGAGTAGGAAGAAAAAATATACAATCATAACTAAAGATGTTTTTAAAAGTCATTCATAGAATTATGGAACTTTGAAATTTGGATAAAAAACATCAGGGATCATATAGGCCAATCTTGTCATTTTACAAATGAAGAAACTGAGACCTGGAAAAATCAATTAATTTGCCTAAAATCAGCGTTAGTTAATGCAAATTCAAAGCTTAATCTATAAGACATTCCCTTGATTTTTCCTAATTTAATAGCTTTGAATAAAAAATCATTCACTATTACAATGTAATCCTTTGCTACTTACATCTAAACAAAACAATCAAAATACTAAGATAACATTCTGGTATATTAGAATGATTTTAGAGTACATAAGAGAAAAGTTAACCTTGTGATGAGGCTCACATAGTCTAAGTGACTAGATTAGCTAGTCATTAGTACATTGCTATATTTTTACATCTCTACCCTGGGTACTATATTCTATGTATTATTAATATATTATAATATATAGTACTAACATATTATATATTAACTGGCCTACTGTTTTAAATTGCTACAAGATAGTGAAATCCTCCCATGTGTTTTGCATGAATTATCCTCATTTCATTTGCTAATTTTTAACATAGTATTAAACCTTCTCTTCTGAGACTGCAATACATATAAATCTTATTTTTGAATAAATTTTAAGATACTGAGTGTTGAGGACAGCAAAGACTACAGTTATATCAAAGTGAATTATATTTGAATCTGGGGCAAACCATGAAGCACATTTGTTTTGCCATTTTTCCATCTGCTTGGACTAAAATGGTATTGGTTTTGACAGAAGGGGAGTTTAAACATTTGTATGGCATCTTCAGAACCTACTGAGGATTTTGATTAAGTTCTTACTCTATTACCATATTTCTCAAGAGCCTTTGGCAAAACGAATCCAGTTTGTCAATTCCTGCACTGAGGTTTTGCCCATCCCATGACTTCAGATTAATCACACGCTACAGTAAACTCTCTTGAGTGTTTGGATTGGCTCATACTCAGTAGTGGTATAGAATATTGCAATGTAAAATTATGGCGTTCAAAGAACTTTTACCTTTGTCTTGATTTGATGATTAAGAACTCCCAGCCTTTATCCACAGTTAAGATTTGGTGAGGAATTCATTCAGGATATAATTTATAGTATCACAGAGAAAATATTTCTTTTAGTCTTTCTTCTCTTTATACATTCCTTTTATATGTCATTCTGGGAGCAACCACATAATAATTGATGGTGGTGGTAACAATGATATCACCAGCACAAATTTCTATCCTGTTTTAATTTTTTTCAAAAAAAATTCTCAAACACACACATATACATGCATGCATGCATACACATATATGCATGAACATATATATATATATGTATGTATGTATATGTATTATATACAGTTTCAAATGAACCTCACAGATATATTTGAGGATAGAGATTTAAAATCCTTCTTTAGAAATAACGTAATCAAAGCTAAGAAAAGTTTAATGAATAACTCAAAAGTCACATGGCAAATCACACATATATCTGAGTCAAACCAGATTCAGCTTTTTTTCCCCCAGTAAACCATGTAGGCCTTCTGTTCTTCAAAAATGGGCAGAGAATAATTTTGAAAAAAAAAAAAAAAAGAGACGGATCTAGAAAATAGCTCAGTCTGTTGCAATGCCTGATGGTTTTTTGTCTGGAAGGATTTTGTCTTATTTTGTTCAGTTCTAGTTAATCTATGTGATTTTAGACTAGAACAATAGCCTTAATCTGTATCAATTTATCTCCTACCCCATATGTAAAATAGGGATTCTGTATTTAAATAATTATTCATGTCATCTATTTTTCCTTGTTTGTTTATTTTTGGCATAGTGTTTAGAGAGTTGGTCTTGGAGCTAGGAAAGCTGAATTCAAATCCAATCTCTGAGACTAGCTGTATGACTGTAAATCATTTAGTTTCTTGGTGTTTTAAGAAACTCTAAAACTATAAATTCCAGAGCAAGTACTTTCCTCTATTGGTAGAGGAAGGTAGTTCTTTTGGGTGTTGCTTTTATCAATGGACAGCACTGGTCCAGTCTTTATTTCTGTCTTACTTTTAGTATACTTAAATAAAACTGCCTACCAATCTATCAAAATATTCATGGCTGAAAATATTTGCTCTCACATCATCAATAACCTGCCTTTCTTAGTCTTATATGCCTGGGCAAATCGCCCTTCTAGGAAATTGTGGAGAACCTTTGTACCAAAAAGAAAAAAAAAATTAAGCTGCTAGATAAATGTATATTATTTTTAATTAGATGTCAAGTTCCATGAGAGTAGGTAGTTTCAAATTTTGCATCTTCTTTAGGACTTAAAAAATTTTACTACTCACATTAAATACTTCATAAATGTGAACTGAATTGAATGTAATGTCTAAGAGAAATCATTCTTAATATTACATAAAACTTCCTTGTTCTTTCATCTTCCTCTGATCTTACTGCCATTATCTTCTCCTTGTTCCATCTCTACCCCTAGGCCAGAAAAAACAGATTTAGTTATTAAACTCTCCTATTCCTAAATGATGATCATTTTCACACTTCTTAAATTAATTATGGAAAAGGTAATTTTCCTTCCCTTGATTTAAAGGTAAAATATTTTTCTCCAAGTTGGAAGAAATTATTATGAATAAATATAAATCTCTAAGGTCCTTTTCAGCTTTAAAATTCAGAATTCTCTATAAAGAAGAATAATAGGATTGAAAAAATAATGGTTTTAAGCTGTTGAGTGAAAATTTGATTTTTTTCAAACTTAAAAAATGTCTTTCATTTAGGAATATTTCTTTAATGATTTTATTCTCTCTCTCTTTTTCTCTCTTTCTCTCTCTGTCTCTCTATCTCTGTCTCTTTTCTGTTTCTCTACTATAAAGCTTCATTCCGACTTAGACAAAGGAGTGGGCAGTGTTAAATACACCCTCTCAGGAGATGGAGCTGGCACAGTTTTTACCATTGATGAAACCACAGGAGACATTCATGCCATAAGAAGCCTTGATCGAGAAGAAAAACCTTTCTATACTCTCCGTGCTCAGGCTGTGGACATACATACCAGGAAACCCCTGGAGCCTGAGTCAGAATTCATCATCAAAGTGCAGGACATTAATGATAATGAGCCAAAGTTCTTGGATGGACCTTATGTTGCTAGTGTACCAGAAATGTCTCCCGTGGGTGAGTAAGAAAATGAAAATTCACTTCTCTTTAACTTGAGTTTTCTATAGCTCAGATTTAATAGCTAAAGTGTATCATTTGCAAAATAGAAAATTTCTGTGCTAAAATACAAATTTTTAAAAATGAGTTTAATTTATGAGTTGAACTAAGGATTCTCTTCCCCTCCCCAATTACCTTATTTTCAAGATACCATTGGGATATAACACAATAAATCATTCTCACCAATCTGTTGGTCACATAATATTTTTGCATAAATTCATAGAGGGAACCTTTTTTGGTTTATAAAGTGGGAATGAAAATATTCCTCTTCACATTAAACCAACTGAAGTACTATATGGCCATATGTGTATGTGTGCTTGCATGTAAGTGTTAAAGGTCTTTAAAATTTTATTTGATGAACAAGTAAAATCCTGAGTAGGACTGTTTGCAAAGATTTTCACATTTCTTCCCACCAGAAAGAAGTGGGTCTAGGTAAGTTTTTTCTTTTAAATAATTATTTGCTTAGGAATCTTATTAAAGATAGGTACAAATACAATACAGAAGTTTTTTATTCAAAGTAGAAAAGAAAATAGAATGTCAAGTTCATATGCAAATTTTAGGAGAAATAGAAAAATAAAAGATCCTTTTTCAATAATGAGGAATACATTATAGTATGTTTTGGAGCTAGAAATAATAATTTGGAACATTGGGGACTTTACTGGTTTCTACTACTACATCAAATATCTTCTAAATATATAACTTTGGTGATAAATCAGTGGCCACTCCAGGGACATTAAAGTCAATCTATAAAACACACACACAAACACATACATACAAATACACACAAAACATGTATATATGCCTGGATCAAAATTTGTAGTCTTAAATTAGATGCAGTTATTTACCATATGTTTGGTATCAGATGATTGGGAACACAAATGATGACTTTAAAAATGAATTCTCTCAGTCATATTATGTAAGAGACACATTGTTTAAAGGGATCTCTGGATTTATATAAAATTTTTCAATGAATTTAGACAATTACTCTGAAGCCTTAGGAGTCTATATGGAGCACTAAGATGTTAAGTAATTTGTTTAGAGACACATAGTATATACGTACACATAAACACATCCATGAATGTGAGAAGTAAGATTTTTAACTCGTTATTCCTACTATTCCTACTACCACTACCACTGTACTACTACTACTACCACTGCTGCTGCTACTGCTACTACTACTATTACTGCTACTTATTTCTACTACTACTACTATTTCTATTATTACTATTATTAAAATTTTCTCTTTTTCATATTTGCATATCTATTTATAAATATATAAGCATATTTGTATAAAAATAGCATATTTATAAAAGTTAGAATAATGCAAATATTTATTTCACCTATTAACATATTTTTGGTTCCAAATGACATAGTAATCTCTTATCTAGGTCTTGGGTAGACTCTTCCTTTAAGTCATTGTTTTATGTTTGCAAAAATTTGATAACTTATTATATGAAAGAGAACTTAAGTATACCACTTCTCAAATTATCTGAGGAGGGATTTTTTTTTAAGTACAGCAAATGAAAGTTTAATATATGAAAGTATTTAAAGAGCCATTGCATCAAATAATTGATTGGGGAAGAGGAGGAAAAATATGTGGGGAGAAAAAAAAGACTTGGAAATCCTTCTTCAGGTATTTCTAATATTATTACTCTCATGGCATCTAAGTGGCTTCACAGGCAAATTCAGAGAGCTGAAATAATTACTCTCTTACAAGGGAAGAATCTTGGTGATTGTGTGATTATGTTGATTTCAAAACTATATTTTAATAACCTGGGGCTTTTTTTCTCTCCCTCCTTGCCCCCTTCCCCCTTTCCTTGCTCCCATTCTAAGTTGTAACCTCTACTCTGAGTGAGGTAGCCTTGCTTATAAAGCAAGGTATCCCTCTGTTTCAAAGCTAAATTTTTTTCTCCTTACTTAGTGCATCCACCAGCAAGAGCTACTTATTTATCACTTTTTGAGCTATAATTTCAAACCTAAGTGTGAACAATTGCTAGGATTTCCTAACTCTGAAATTCTTCAGATGACTCCTGCTGTCCCTGTAATCATATAGTACATTTAATGAAGATTGCACAGACTATCCTCAGGGCATAGACAGCTTCATGGCTAAGGGAGATGTCACATGGATTTATTTCAAATGTATTTGAAATTGTGTATGTGACCTTATCAGGTATTCAGAGATCATATCATCTTTATGACCTTAGAAAGAGTTTCAGAAGAGTTCACTTAGTTTTAAAACTAAGAGTGTATACATTGGTCTACAAGCCTAGTGTCTGTTTCAGGTTCAGTCTCTCTCTGTCTGTATCTGTTTCTCCCTTTCATCCTTCCTCAAAGGTACACATATATTACTGTAACAGAAAGCTCCTTCCTTAATGGACAGCAGCAGCCATTGCCTGGTATTGTTGTTGTTTGCTTGCTTGTGTTTTTCTTTCTCATTTTTTTTCCCTTTGATTTTTCTTGTGTAGCATGATAAATGTGGAAATACGTTTAGAAGAATTGCACATTTAATCCATATTGGATTACTTTCTATCTAGTGAGGAGGGAGAGGGGAAAGGAAAGAGAAAAATTTGGAATACAAGGTTTTGCAAAGGTAAATGTTGAAAACTCTTTCTACATATATTTTGAAAAATAAAAAGTTATTATTATTTTAAACAGTTATCTATACCTTATAATTTTTTTTTTGGGGGGGGGGGAAAGGATATGGAAAATTTCTCAGAGCAAAAATAGATCTGATTTAATAGCACAGTTTCTGAAATCTCATTTTAAAAAGATAAATTGATTAATTCAATTCTCCAGAAGGTCAAACTATTGTCATTAGCTGTAAATGTAAAGCAAGATATATTGTATTGTCCAAATCCAATTACAACAAAGGTATTAGCTTAAAATCTATTTACTAATTAGGAAAAAATATATACTCTGATCACTTATTTACCCTTGTATTAAGTATTAAGCCAAATAAAAACAAAGTTTAAAAAAGTGAAAGGAAAAAAAAAGATTCCTAAAATTAGCTAATATCATAGTAACAACAAAAGATAGAAAAGGTTTGTTTTGTGGTTCTTTGATTTTTAAAAATATTTAGATGTAAATCAATTCTTTGTTTCAAAATTGAGACTTTAGAATTTAGTTCAACTCTGTATAATATAAACTTAACATATATTATTATCCTATAACATTTATCTGGTTTGTATTTAAAATACATTTAAAGCTAGAAAGACTATTTATAGATTATACATTCTGATTTTGTTACAACACACTCTGCTGGGGAATTTACTCTGTAACTAATCTGGTACTTTATTCTCATGGGGTTCTAGAAAAATCAGAAGCCATTAATTAAAAACATATACAACAATGTCGACATATTTCCTGTAGGAAAAATTTGAAACTGATTCAATAAATACAGGAAGTTATTTCTTCCTACATACATGAGATTTGTTATGTGTGATAATATAGAATCAACCTGACTTCTTCAAAAAGATTTATACTATAGCTTCTTTTTGAAGTATATTTTATTCAAGGGAATACCACAAGAATAGCAATATGTTGAGGATATTATGTGAATCACCTGTCATTATATAAACTTATTAAGATGAATAACTATTTTGAAATATTCAAAAATGATTTTCTCTAAATGAATAATAGGAAATGCAAATTGCTTACTATTCTCAGTGGTGAAACATAGGTTAACTCTGAATTGCTGAAAGTCCAATACTAATAAATGGAGGCTCTTTGATATGCTTGACTTTTATCCCAATCTCAGATCTATGTTGCACCATTGGCAAAAATCTACCTCTTTGGATACCCTCCAACATGAAAGTTTCCTTGACTAGGATAGCTTTTTTCTCACTTCCCTATCCCAGAGAACTATAAAACATTACAATAGTTTAAGTAACAAATATTGACATTACAGACTAAATCTCCTCATGTAAACTCAATCTGGAATTGACTTTATTTTTCTATAGTGAATAATTGCAGTTATAAAAGTGTCTCCTAATAAGATGCAATCTGGTGCATCTTTTAGATGTTTTGGGAGGAATTCTGTGGAGAAAAACTCTATACTGCTTCTCAATCTATTATCTTGGCTTTGCCTCTTCAAATAAGCATAAAACAGGACTTTAGACAGTAGAGAACAATTCATGGCAAAGACTTTTTTTTAGAGGAAATGGCATCTGTGAGCAGAATCTTGAAGAAAGCCAAAGATTATTGGAGTTGAAGATAAAGAGAACATGCATTTTGCACATAGGAGACAGCCTAGAACCATAGGAAACAAGTAACTTATAGCTTCCACAAATCAGGGACATATAAACAAAAAGATTTAGAGAATGAAACTTATTGGAATAAGGTAGCTGGCTTAAGAAAAAGTTTGAAGTTACTGTTTTAATTTATGTTCTCATTTCTCTTTTGGTTTTCATGGAATCTATGTGTGAAATAAAATACTGAGTAAATTTTCAGTGCTGAAAGATTTGAGATCCTGACTGGTTGACTGAGGTTTTCTTGACACATTTATACCTGGAATAACTCTGTCAGAGAAGGAAGAAATTGATAATCTTGACCGAGAATCTAGGAATCATGTAGTATATATTTTTTTGAAGACCTCCTTGTGATAATAATATTAACATTGAAACAAAAACTCAATCTCAGATTTTCCTTGTCTCAACAAGTGAGAAGAATTCAGGTAGAAAAATGGGAAGCCAAACAATTTCATTGCTCTTTAGAGCATATCTTCAATTGGTTCTCTGACTCTGGTAACACAAATGGAAAAAAATCTAAGGAGAGTCAGTGCAACTCAGTGATGCCAGAGTGAATGTTTACCAAACTTGACATGTTGGCACAAAGTACCAGATTTTCTTGGGGGTAATCTTTCTTCACTGATAAGGAACACAAAATGTTATATGTGGCTTCAAAGATATCAAACATTGATCTTCAGATAATTGGTTGATGTGTTCCTAGGTGATGAAGATCAGGAGCTCTAGGTACAATTCATTTTTCTTCTCAGTAGGTACCTATAGAGAGCTTTCTATTTTGATTTAATCACCAATATATACTCCCTGATTTGCAGTCAATAATTTTAATATCCAAGACCATAAATTGGGAACTACAGAAGGACTCCAGAAATTTTCTAGTCCAATTCCCTCATTTTGTATTTGATGAAACTTGATGACATTCATACAGTTGTTTAGTATCAGGAAGTATTTGAACTCAGATTATCTGAGTTCAAAATTATTTCTATTTGTATTTTTTATATATAACACTGCCTCTTTTATTCTATGATTTTTTCTTTATATCATGCTGCTGAATGTGACTCTTCTGGAGCTTTTCTGGAACAGTTGATTATATTGCATTTTCCAATGTTCAATTAGTTTAAAAATAATCAAAGAAAGCAAATGTTTTCCTTTTTCATCTAGTGTGTGTGTTTTTGTTTTGGAGGGGATGAGGGGAGTTAATTTGTTATTATTTTTTGGTTTACCTATATGTATGGAGATAAGATAAAGATCTCTGAAATTCCCACAAATTATCAGATTGAGCTGTTGTTTTGAAGTCACACAGGTTTATTTAGCACAGTCAGTAAAAACTGAGCAAGATCTCTTGATCCCTATGGTGTCAGTGGTTGAAGTGTTCACAATATATAGAATAACCCAGAAGTCTAGAATGGTAAGGGTTATGATTGTATATAAAGAGAACATTTTAGTCTCACTCTGGATTACTTTGTTTTTATTGGTGGTATGCTTTCTATGGTAATACTGTTGATAGGTTTTGTACAGTCATGAGAAGATCAAGGTAAGGATTGTGTGCACACAGGCTCAGAGTGTCTCTAAACATAAAACAGACTGTATTGATAGCTGCTTTAGTAGCCACTGATCAGCAGTAAATGTTAAAAATTAACAAGAAGTTGCTTTTTCTTAGCCTCTGAATGACTTTAAACATTAAATATATTTTAGCAGGAGTTGCTTCTCAGGCCACAGAGTGCTTCTAAACATTAAACATATTTTAAAAGTATTACTTTTTTCCCAGTCTCCAAGTAGCTGTAAACATTAAATATGTTTTATAAAAACTGCTTTGCCAGCTACTGGCAGAGTGACTATGAACATCATTTTTCTTTAACGTTGCCTTTCAGCTGTGGGACTTTTTTTTTCTCCACCCTATTTGCTCAATTCTATTTATACTTTGTACACAAAGGCAAACAGGAGACTTTGTGGGGCACAGTTGTCTCTTAGTTTATGACAAGTCATCATTGCATAGCATTCTGCACCTATTAAAGCATTGCTGATAACAGGCACTAACTGAGTTTGGATGGATTATACTGGCTCTTAAACATAGATGTCATCTACATTTTCCATAAGTCATCTTTGTTCTTGCCTTACAGGGTGCAAAATGCAGCAAGAAATAAAGTTGAAATTGAACTATCTTTTGTAATAAATTACTCCACGAAATCTGATGCTGATGGATTGTACAAATTGATCAAATTGAAAATAGCATATGAAAAATAAGAACTAGAAAGCAAGATGGCAATAATAACCAAGAAAACGGGACTCTTTAATACAATATAATGTGTGGCATTGATTCTATGTCCAAAATCTTTTTTTGTGTGTGACAATATTTTTAAGTGCCAGAAGAGATAAAAGCCATGTCTTTATGCAATGTTTTTTTTTTTCTTTTAATCAATAGTACTTATGGAAACTAAGTCAATTATGCATTGAGCAATATCTGTCATTAAGAATATTGAAATAAATAGTTCAGTCATGCCACTATTCATTTGCTCCAAAGGTAAGGGAGCATTCTGGTTCTGGTTCTAAGAAATGCTGATTTTTCCAAGCCTACTAGATGATTTCTCCCAAATGATTTCTGATATATATATATATATATATATATATATATATATATATATATATATATATATATACATACACACTAAATAAATAAAGGGAAAGAAACTGATTTATCATTGAATAGTCAGTCAAAAGACAGAATAAGAGAAAAAATGTTCTGGAATGAGGGTAGTAAGAAAGATAAAACAAATGGTTAAACCAGATTTTTCATTAAGATATTGCCACTCATAATAGACTGCACCTTAAAAAAAAAAGTTTCCTTTTGCATAAATAAGTGATAATTTTTTTAATGTCAAAAAGGAAGCTATTTTTATTAATTTTTCTTCATAGGACTAAAATATCACATTATATTCTATCCCTCTATGAGGTTTCTTGATATCCCTCTCTTGTCTTCATAGTTTTTATGTACCTTTCAGATTGAAGTTGAAGGGAAAAAATCAAATTGGATTGTGCTTGAATATAATAGCAAACCATAAGTTGATTTTGCATAAATATATTTTACAAAGGGAAGAAAAGACAGCAAAACTATCTCTAAAGAGAGCATAGATTCGGTCATAGAAAGGGGTGTCATGAATAATATTATTCCCAATCCTCAGATTGATGTTTTTCACATGGAAAGATAAAAAACTATCTTTTTACAAATGACTATCAAAAATGAATAGCAAAATATAACAATCTGTTTCACTGGCAATATTCTTTTCTGGTCCTTAGAATCAGGCTGAAAATAATTTCATGACCTTTGATAATTTTTGAAGTGCCAAAATATGACTACTAATATAAACTCCACTTTTAAAAGACACATACAATGAATAGCAAATGTTGCTGAGTTTATTATTCTCATGTTAACCTTTGGATGTAACCAATATCAACATAACCCATATTAAAAATACTTAAAGGATATCCTACTGATCATTAACCAGGAACAAAGTACAAAGTAGAAAGATCTTATGTCTCTATTTTCCAATTTTTTAAAAAGCATCTTATCCATCTTTATAGAATATATCTATTTATCAATAACCATTAACTCTTATTTTTGTTAAGCCCATCAATAAAAGATAGAATAGACAATGAAGTAATATAAGTATTTTGTAACAAAACCCTAACATGGTTTATTTTCTCAAATATATGTGAGTCACTTATAAAAATAAGAACCATTCCCCAATTGATAAATTGTCAAGGGATATGAATAGTCAGTTTTCAGAAAAAGAAATTAAAGCTATATGTAGTCAGATGAAAAAAAATTATCTAAATTACTATTGATTAGAAAAATGTAAATTAAAACAACTGTTAAGGAAAACTAAAAAAAAAAAATAAAGAAAAAACAATGCTCTATTGAATATGTGATATTCAATAAGAATATTCAATGAATATTCAATATTCAAAATATAGCTTAATCAGATAGAATTGGTATCAAAAATTCAAGGAATTGGACAAAATTTATATATTTATTTTACTCTCTATATTAACTTCTTTCTTTAAAGAGATTTTTTTTTTTTTTTTTGGTTTCTTGGAAATAATTCTGGCATCAGAAAAAAAAACTATATGTGAATTTCATAAATATACATTACATAAGTGCAGCATAAGTTCAGCATTCTGCTGGGAATTTAATACTTCTTCAGTAATTCTCAGAATGACAATGTACAGAAAATAAAACAGCCTTCATAAGAGTGGACAATTTAATAATTTTTGTAACAGAGCTACAAAGTTTATTCTAATTAATCAATGGATTAATGCTTTCTACAAAAGTTAGCCAAAATATTTTAGAATAAAATTCTGTCATGAATATTAAAAACTAAAAACAAGCAATCAAACAAATAAACAATCTACAACAACAAAAAGTTCATGCACATATTGTCCTTGACTTCATGGAAAAATATAATTTTGACCAGCGTTTCAAGGAAAAAAGAATTATACTTTAACAGGCAGAAAAAACAATGATATTCTATTTATGGAAATGGCTTGGTAGACATCTTTCCTTTCTTTTATTTTATTTATTTATTTTTTTCTGAGGCAATTGGGGTTAAGTGACTTGCCTGAGGTCACACAGCTAGGAAGTATTAAGTGTCTAAAGCCCAATTTGAATTTGGGTCCTCCTGACTTTAGGGTGGTTCCCTAGGGATTATACCATCTAGCTGTCCAGGGAACTCTCTAATTTAGGAATGGAAAGTGGAAAATAGCAGAAAATGGTATCTACTTGAGTGATTGAGATGTTATTTCTGAAATATAGGAAATGAATGGATACTTGAAGGTTAGATTTGAGTTGCACAGTGTCTGAGAACTACTTAATAATTTAAAAGAGGAGGAAAAGTCATAGATTAATTCTGACCTCAATTTTACAACTAAAGTCAGGGATATACAGTAGATAACTCTAATCTCCTTTCTACAAAAATAAATAAATAGAATTGTTTTTAAAGTTATAGATTTGACATTTGAAATTTGGTTCAGAAATATCCAAGAGACATGGATTAAAGTCTTGTTTTTGACACATAAACTTGTCACTAATATATGAACTTGAGTAAATCACTTACGATACTAGTAATACATATTTTTCCTAAGATTTTTAGGTATAAGGAAGGTGCTGTTTTGAATTGTTAAAGGAAACGTTCCCCTCAGAAGTGCTTTCCACTAATGAAAACATGCCTATTCCAATATAGTTTATTTATCTATATAATATATAATTTTATTATTTATGCATATGCATACATTGGGGAAAAGAAGGATATTTATCATACTTTAAAATGAAATGATGATATCTATATCACTTTTCTTTCTGGGATTCTGATTTTTAATTTTTAATTTACTTTGCTATTTGCTTTTGTTTTATGAGTGAATTTATTCCATTCACATTCATAGTTATAATTATTGTGAATTTCCCTCCATCCCATTTTCCCAATTTTGATTTCTCTCTCTTTTTTTGCTTTGTTCTTTTGCAAAAGTATTGAGTGAAAGGGGAAACTGAGGACTTCTCAGAATAATAATTGGTCAATTCAAGACTCAGCACCAAGGATCTGTTAAGGTTCTGGGAAGAAGAGCAAATACTTGCTCTTTTGAGATAACTCCCTTTGACCTTTACTTAACTGCTTAGAGAAGGACTTGACTAATTATTTAATGGCCTGGAGATATTCAAGAAGTCTCCAAACTAGCTATCTTTATTTGTTCTTTGAGGAAGCCTGAGGTAAAATAAGTCTCCTTGATTATTCTAGAAACCTTTTAACTCCTCTGGCTTAATCAATTACTTAGCTCTAAATAAATCTCCTTATTGTGAGTTATTATGTGGTTTTTCATAAAATCATTAACTAAGGTAGATTGAATCTATAATCTAAATTTTAGTTTATGAATCTCTGATGAGTTTGGGAAAAATAAAATTCTTTGTACAAACCTTACAATAGGGTGTTTAATACCAGCTCAAACACACCTGCAAGCATTTGTAAAATTGACCACCATAAATTTAGGCAAACACTTGCAATAAGTCTGGACTAGCAATTGGCTGGACTAGAATTTAGCAAACCTTTGCTACTTCCATTTAAGCAGGCAGTGAAAATTAACCAGATGAGGGGAGGGGGTCATGGGTTCTTATGGTTTTGGACTATTTAAACCATCTCTAGGCCTTTGTGAAAACCGGCTCTCCTCTCTCTGAGACTCCAGTGAGTGAACTGCTTGCTTCTTGTGAGATTCTAATAAAGCTTCTGTTCTTCACTTTGAGAAATTATATTATACAAAAGAAGAGAACACCACAATTACTTTGTGTTTATGTGTGTATGCACTGTGAGTTAGGGGTTGTCATCCCACAGTTTGATTTTCTTTTGACCATTGCCTCTACCATTATGCCCTTTCTTTGATCAATCCCTTCTCTTTTTCTTATCCTCTTTCATTCCTACTTCTTTAAAATATAAACAAATGAATATATATATATATATATACACATACATATATATTTCTCCCTTTGGCCAATTCTAATAAGAATAAGTCTCAAGCATTGCTCCTCTCTGCCCCTGCCATGTTCACTTTAATTTACTGTAAAATCTCTTCCTGTTATGCCTTTTTTTATGAGTTAATTTGCCCCAAGATATCTCTCCCTTTTGCCATCTCCCAGTATATCCCTTTTTCTGTTAAGTTTATTAATTTTCCCTTACATTTATGTTTTAAAAATCATTCTATCATGAGCAATTCACATCATTCCCTCTGTCTATATATTATTTCTTCTAGCTACCCTACTATTGATAAAGATCTTTGGAGTTACAAGTATCGTCTTTCCATGTAAAAATGTGAACTGTTTAACCTTTAACTACACTTTTCTTGAGTCTTCTATTTAAATATCAGATTTTCTATTTAATTCTAGCCCTTTCATCAAGAAGGCTTGAAAGTTTCTTAATTAACTAATAGATTTTTTTCCCCCCTGGAAGAATTATACTTAGTTTTTCTGGATAGGTTATTCTTGGTTGTAATTCTAGCTCCTTTGCCTCCAGAATTTCATATTCCAAGTGATCTTTTAATATGGAAGCTTCCAGATCTTGAATTTTCCTTATTGTGCCCTATGATATTTGAATTATTTCTTCCTCGAAGCTTGTAATATTTTCTCCTTGTCCTGGTTGCTCTGGAATTTGGAGATAATGTCTTTGGAGATGTTGTTGGTTTGTGAATTTTTAAAATGTATATTTTATCCCCTGGTTTTTTAACATATCAGGATAATTTTGCTTGATAAGTTGTTGAAATATAATTTATAAATTCTTTTATTTTCATCATGGCTTTTAGGATTAGGCTTTTAGATTTAATAATACTTTAAATTATTTCCCCTTAATCTATTTCCCAGGTCAGTTTTTCCAGTAAGATATTTAACTTTCTATTTCTTTTTTTTCTTTGTATTTTTTAAAAAAGTTTTGTTTTATTATTTCTTGATGTCTTATGGAGACATTGCTTTCTAATTATTCAATCTAATTTTAAAAGAATTATTATCTTCAGTAAGCTTTTGTAACTTTTTATGACCCTGAAATTCTGACACAGGCTCTCACTCTGCTACTACATGTTCTTCTTAGTCTTGGGACTGAGCCCCAGAACTATTTATAGACAATGTAAAAGGGTGATGAACCCAGTGCCAGAAAAGGGTTCCCTGAGATCTTCCTCTGAACAGTTGTCTGTCTGTGGCTGAGAACTCCCAAAATCATGGATACTGCTGCTGCTCCCATTGCTCCTAAAGCCTGATGCTGCTGTAACCTTTCCTGATGACCTCCTAAATTGTCAAGGATGGGAAAATTGTTTTACCCTGATCTTTTGTTAGTTCTGCTGCTCGGTGAGGTATTTTAAAGTTGTTTAGAAGGAGAGCTCAAGTGAGTTCCTTCCTTTAATTTTTTATCTTCACTCTACCTTTCTCTCTGACATTTTTTACATTATGTTCTAACTCTTTCTAACTCTGGCTAGAGCATCAGTCATGGTCACAAAATTTTCTATTTCACCACATGCTGTTTTCTGAATTTTATTCTTTTATTCACATATCAATACTGGGAATAGTCCAAGGTTGAACCTTGCAGCCTCTATTATTCTCCTTTTATATTAAATCCTTCCAGGAGCTCATAGCTAGCATTACCTTTGTTACTACCTTCACAAGAATCACTTCCAGATCTATATTGCAAGTCCTAGAAATCAACATTATTTATTTCTTGCTAAGTCATAAATACCTTGCATCTCATGTTTGTGTTTCTTACCAGGTTAGATCAAACTGTAATTAGAAAGTGAGAAGCACATTTGAATATTAGGGCTAGATTATCATCAATGCATATTTCTTTATATAAGCGTCTCCCTTCCCCCCCCCCAAAAAAAAAGAAAAAAAAAAGAATTAGAATTCAACCTCTACCTCTTTCAGGATTGTTGTCAGATTATAATACCAACTTTTATAAAGTGATTAATAGGCAGCTATATATTTCTCCTATGTATTTCCACCTCCATGGTATTTTCCAGGAAACATTTGTTCTAGCTGAAAGCTTTATCTTGCTTCTCAGAAAAAAACAGCATCCCTAGGATACAGAAGAACATTGCCATCTCAGGGAATTTTATTGTGGTTAGTATTACTTCTTCTGAGCCAGAACTTGAAACAAGGTGTTAACTCACTGGAATTCATAGAAACAATGCTTAGGTAATTGGTTCATGCATTAGAGCTCACACCTTTAAGAGAGTTTACACATTAGAGCTCACATGTTAGAGTTCACAAATCCGGGAGATTCACAAGTTACACCTCTTACAATCCCACTCTCGGAGGAGGAGTCAACCTTTAAGTTTACACCTCTAAAAGAGCATAAAAGGAGCTGAGTCATTGGAGGGGTCAGTTGAAGAGATTGAAAGCCAGAAGTCAGTCAGTTGAGGGGATTGAGAAGCCAAGAGTTGGAATTGAGCTAGAGGCAGAAGCTGGCAGAGGCAGAAGCAAAGGACTAGCAATAAGAGCTCTCAGAACCAAGGAAAATTAACTGGGCTATTTTGGAAGAGACAATAAAAGACTATACTTTAATCCCTGGCTGCATTTGAGATGATTATTACTCGGAACTAAAACTAAGGCTGCCTCCAGAAAACCTCCCCAAGAAACCTGTTCTCAGAGAGAACCAGCATATTATATAAAAGAAGAGAACACCACAATTACTTTGTGTTTATATGTGTATGCATGCATGTATACATTTATTTTTATGATCCATGTTTATGTAAATAGAAAGAAAACATCTTTATGTATCTTACTGTTCTTACTAGGAATAGGATAGATCTGAGTTTATAGATAATTTTAGTTTGTTGCTAATGTAGATACCTAAAATAAGCAGGAATATGGTGGCCTCTTTACTGAAAGTACAACTTGAGAGAACATCCTTGAAGACTACAAGTACACAGTTTGAGCCAAGTAGGGATTAGATAACTTGTGTCCTGCAGATAGAACCATTATAATTTATAATGTTCTGGAGAAAGAAGACAGAGAAAGAGAGACAGAGAGAGAGAGAGAGAGAGAGAGAGAGAGAGAGAGAGAGAGAGAGAGAGAGAGACAGAGAGAGAGAGACAAAGAAACAGAGAAAGAGAGAGAGAGAGAGAGAGAGAGAGAGAGAAGAAGGAGGAGGAGGAGGAGAGAGGAGAAAGGAGAAAGGAGAGAGAGGAGCAAAAACTAATAATAAAATAAGGAAATGAAGAAAACTTTGTCCATTTCATATGAGCAAAAAATGGGCACAAAATGGACACTCCCTATTTGAGGGAATAGCTAAGCAAATTGTGGAATATGTATTTCCTCAAATACCATTTTGCTTTAAGATGGTGAAAAAGGTGAAAATAAAGTATTCAGAGAAATGGGAGAAAGTTTGTATTGTGTTATCTTAGTCTTGCCAATAAGTTCAAGATGCTAGACATGGATGCCTGTTAGTTTTAGGTAGAAATCTATTTTACATTTCTCTCCTGGATCACATGGATGTTTGCTCTGACTATATGACTAATAGGACAAGACTTAGACAAGCTAAGGCCTCCCAAACCTTGGGGATTAGGGGAAAGAAAGCAGCAAATGCAATAGCTAATCTGGAAAAACATCTAACATTTGGAAGTTGGAGCAAGAATAGGTACCATGAGATTCTCAGTCAGACTTCAAACCTAAGCCTCTGTGGATGACTTATCTTTGTTTTGTTTTGTTTTAATTTTCTTAACCTTTTAAAAACTTGTTGACAGTTGTGATTAATGTGACTAACCTTCCTTTAGTAATCTGAGTTCCATTGTTCAAATGTAACAGAGGCAAATGGTGAGAGTCTGGAAGAAATTTTGGCATTTTGGGTAGATTTTAATTTTTGCTATCCCACAAGGCTTATAACTGAAAAGAGAATTATTGATTCACCTTTACATTTTCCTAGCAGAATCAGTAAACTTATCATTTATGTTTCTTCTAGGCCTTGAAGGAATGAGGAAAGTTGAGTTGGAATTTATTAGATTTATATCTTTATTAATACTGGTGGTAATTACCAGTAGTACTGCAATTTTGGTTCTGCAACATTAATTTATTTAGTATTTTGTTCATAGCATAATGTTGTATATATACTTTGGTAGTGAAAAATCACAGGACACATGGGAAAGACACCAGGCTCTCCTATACTTTAGAATAACTTCCATTCAATTATTACTATATTGAACAAAAATACTCAGCACACTAGTTTCCATAGGCATATCCACTGAAAATCATTGTATTAAATTCTCCAGTACCTGAGAGATCTAGAAACTATTGAAGGAAGTGAGAGATCTTTACCACTATCCTAAATGAACAGTTGACAAATTCATCAGAAGATGAATTATTTTAGGGAATACCAATCAGAAATTTAGCAGAACTGATGCTAGACATCAAGACTCAATTGAAGACAAAGTATTTGAAGACAAGACCATTTGCACTAAGAAGCAATAGGAAGTAATTGGATTTTCTTGAACTAAGGAAGGAATTTGTGACAAGATCAGACCTACACTTTAGGAAAATCACTTAACAGATTTATAATTGTTGTAGCCTTTTGTTCATATAGTGATTTTATCAGACTTTGAACTTCTTGGATTTGTACCTCATTAATGGAACACTTCTCATAGACATTAACACTATAATTGCTCCTTGGGTTTTCTGTAGCTAGCACTTCTTACATACAAATCAAGACTTGTCAGTCACAGAGCTTTCTGTAGGCCGCTGACAATTTCTTCTACTCTCCAGCTAATTTCACATTTAACAAAGTCGAAACCTTTTGTTCCCATTTGTAAACATTACTAAGATACTAGATTTTGAAGAAAAATAAATCTCTTCATTCAATTAATAAGCTTGAGAACTTTCACATGTTCTCTTTTTAATTTTAATTTTCTGGACTTCAGATTTGTTTGTTTGTTTTTTAAATACGGAAAAATCCTAGTGTGAAAATGCCTTTAAGCAATGCAGATCTTAATCTCTTCTCTAATTTTGTAGCCTTAGAGTTGTCTCAAGCACAGAGAAATTAAATGATTTTGCCCAAGGTTACACAGATCAAATATGTCAGAGGCAGCACTTGATGTCTTACCAATCATTCAGTTAGTAAATATAAGAAACAAAATGTTCTTACCAAGAACTCCACTGATTCATTGACAAATGCAGGAAACATTTATTTTACATTCTTGCAAAAATGGATGCCCATGTGACACAGCTTTGAAACTGCAAAGGAAGTATTTTATTTCCTATCCTGAAATATAAGTCCCTGCCTTGATCCCCTATTAATTGGATATCATAGAAGTTGCATGAATCTTCACCCCTCATTACATAGCCAGTCTCTGCCCCCAAAGAAGTTTCCCTTTTAGAAGGGGAAGGGTAACAGAGAAGGGCTAAGAACAGAAAATAAAAGATTGTTTTCAAATTTCAAGCCACCACCCTTCATTACAAATGTCACTCCTTGCCCCTAAGGAGCTTACATTCTTTTTGGGGAAAATAAAATTCCACTAGGAATATTCCTTGATGTCCTTGTGGGTTTCAGTTTTCTAATTTAAATTTCATTTCTCCAATTTAATTTTCGTAACTGTGGAAACCAGGTGCCCATCCATTTCTCACAATAAGAATTTATTAAATTTTATTATGTTCCAGTCATTGTGCTAAATCTTGATAATATAAATACAAACCAAATGAATTCCTGCCCTCAAGACACTTTTCATCTTAATAAAAATTAACCCATAATAGGAAGCTGAAAAAGCATGGCTAGAATATTGTATCTGCACAAAGAACATTGAAGAAAAAAGAATTATTCATTAGTGGAACTCTGAAGAGAAATGGAATAATGAACATGATGGTATTAGTCCTTTCTCTAAAATAAAGTTTCTGAAAATAACTGAGTAATGAAAATAAGTAAAAAAAAAAAAAAGCTTTAGTATTACAATGGTATTTGTTTAATATTACAATGGTATTTGCATATTCTGAGAAGAATGCTAGATCATGGTGTAGAAAGCAGTCCAGAGAATCAGAAACATACCCTTTAATCAGTCAACTAACATTTATTAAATACCTACTATGGTCCAGACATTGAAGTGTGCACTGGGGATTCAAAGAAAAGCAAAGAAATGAACAAAGAAAAAATCCTATTGCAAAGGGGTCCACCATCTAATGAGGGTAACCACATGTTTACACAGATTAAATCAGAGGTAATCTTAGAAGGAAAGAACCAAGATTAAAGAGAACTGGAAAAAGCTTCTTGCAGAAGATAAGATTTTAGCTGAGACTTAAAGGAAACCAGAGGAGATAGAATAGAAATCATTCAAGGCATAAAGAATAAATAATAAAAATTGTAAGGAGTCAGGGTAATGAGGATCTTGTTCAAGGCAAAGATGCCAGTATCACTGGATTAATAGATGGAGATAAAATATAAAAATCCTAGAAAAGTAAGGATGTGGCCAAATTATGACAGGAATTAAAAGTCAAACAAAGGATGTTATATTTGATCCTTGAAGTAATAAGGAATTATTAGTGTTAATTAAATAGGGCAGTGACATGGTAAGACATGTTTAAGGGAATCAATGTGATAGTGATACAGTTAGTGGCAGTGCATAGAGTTGTGGGAAAACCCTTCTGGTCAGAGATGCATAGGTCCAATGTGGAAGAATTCAGGAGCGCAAAAAGTCTGAATAGCAAAAGAGAAGTTTCTTGGCACTGAGAAGCCAGCTTTGCTAGAAAGACAGGCTCCTCAGTGGCAAGATGTCCTGACAGAGAAATAACAAAAGGTTATCACTGAGAAGAGAGTCTCTTCACAGCAGGCAAGAGTCCTGGCAGGCAACTTTGCCAAGAAGAGAGCTTTATTGGCAAAACATAATTCCTACTTCAGACTTCTGCAAAGATTTGGAGTTCAAAATGTACATTTTATAAGAAATCTGAGAGTGGGACTTCTATTGTCATTGCCCCCAGGCCCAGATTTCAGTTGAAAAGAAAGTACTTATCTTGGAAGTTTCAAGTCACTCAATAACAAGGAGTTGAGTTATTGGGAGAGGTCCTGGGCTAATCCACTCAAAAGAAATATCATACAGCTGAAGATCTGGACTGAATATAGCTGGGTTAATCTTAATGAAACCACTTACCTGCCCTGAAGAATGGGTCTCTGTCAGAGGAAAGTTTCAGAGATCACCCCCATCATTTGTACAGTTTCAGGGTTCACCCCCATCAATAGCTGAGGAGAAATGGACTGGAGTGTTTTCTCAATTAATTTAGCCACAAAAGGGAGGAGATATAGGATAATAACTGATGAGGTCTAGATATGGTGTCCCTAAATGAAATTAGGATTTAATTGAGGTCTAGTGGCAGGTTTGGGGTACAGGGAGTCAAATAGACTTCCCCTGCAACCCCATTGGATTCCACGTGAGGATATGGAGTTAAATAAGGTCTAGAAGCTGTGTGAATCCCCAATAAAAGTATTTATTGGCCTGAAAAGCTAGATTGATATATGAGATTTATTATGGGGTTTGGAAGTGAGGTTAAAGTATAGTTAAGGAAATAGGAAGGGATAAAGAAATTAGAGGACACCAGCTTGGCTCTTTTATAATGGGAGATTTAGCTAGAGGGACCTGTGGATGTAGTCCCAAATTGGCTCAGATTTGGGTGGAGTTGGGACAGGCCCAGATCTTCTATTGGAATTCAAAGGGACCAGGATTTGTGAATCAAAAGGTCATTGACTGATAATTACTCAACTAGGAGGGGTTGGGAATCAGAAAGAAAGGAATTTTAAAGAGACTACACCAGCATCATTCCCCACCTCAAGCAGTTGAAACTTAAATTCATTTTAAAAAGACATGGGGCAAAGTTTCTTATTGAGGCAGAATTAAAGATTTTCTCCTTTCAGGCTTTTCCAAGTTCGGGGGTCCTCTCTTCAATAACTACTGGGGATAGAGAGAAAGGTTTTGGAGGATGGAGGAGATAGGGGGCAGTAATGAAGCAGCCAGTAGTTAGGGGAAAATTGAAGATTAATAAAATAGTGTGTGTGGATGGATTACTAGACCCTCTTACCCAAATTGACTTCTGGGAGGCATCTCCATTTACAAACAAAGCCTTTATTCATTTCTAGCAAGAAGCAGGCCAGCACACTAACTAGACAGTTCTGCAAGGTGTGGCACAGTACAGAAGCAGGAGCTAGGTTATATAGCTGAAAAACTGTGGGTCCCTCCCTAGGTTTTTAAATTCATTGGATAGACTGAATTCTTCAGGAACATAGAAAGGTCTTTTGACCAATGTATAACAATGTCTCCTTATTTGACATGAGCAGTGCTGATGTGGCAGTACATATTCTGCTTTGGTCACCTGACTTCATGAAACTTAGACCTAGGGTCTGCTCTACTTTATCCTGGAGTCTTCTGAGAAATCTTCACTTATTCCATTTAGTGGGGAAGCTAGAGAGGGCGGTATGCTGAATAAGATAGGATGGAATAGGATCATTTGTCTATACAAAGGGATTGATTTACCTTAGCACAAAGGGCTACTTTTTCATGTAAAACAGTTGAAGTAAATGATAGTATCAGAAGCCTTCTGAGTAAAGAGAGATGTGGAAAGAAGAAGTTCTCTGAGAAGGTGGTCAGTTTTTTCAGTGAAATATTAGATCTGATTCTCAGCTTAGAAGATGGAGCTAGGGAAGTTTGCAAAGGCTTGAAAGAGGATGAAAAACTGGAAGAGTGTGATAAGGGAAGAAAGTATGAAAGGACTGCCTAGCAACAATAAGTACCAAGTTGAAGTTACATAACATACATTTGTAGTGACCCAAACACAATAATCCAACAAAATGTTTTTATGATTTTCTCCACCTTTGTTCATAAGAAGATGAATATAAAGGAAAGCATTGGATACTGAAATATTTGGATTACTATTCATGGTTGGGACTTGAAAAAGCAAGATATTCAATAAGGTAAATTGGCTAGGAACTCAAAAGAAAAAAAACAAAACAAAACAATGTAGAGTTCAAATGGTTGACCAAGAGATAAAGATAAGTAAAGGAAAATAATATAATCAGTACAGGGGCAATGGCCTGGGAACAAACTGGATGGTAGAGAAATTGAAGATCATAGTGAATAGATGGCAAACAGAATGTGAATCTTCAGAACAGATGAAAAGTGAAACGGCAGCAAATTATAAAGGATTTTTAGAATTGATGAAAATTGATGTGACTCATGTAGATGATGGAAAGATCAACATTATGACCACTTCTATATGTAATATAGATTTTGGGAAATATAAATTGAAGAATTGGGAAATTAAGCTTTTTGAGGAAATATTCATCTTTTAATGTGAAGGAAGAGTTTGTGTTGGAAAAAAAAAAAAATTGAAAGATACATTTAACCAAGAGTATCTTAGAAAACTACCAGAATCTTCAAAGAACCTCAAAGTTCTTAAGTGATGGTGGTACAGGGAGAGCCTAGAACTGGCAATTAGAAACAAGAAATAATATAACTCTGTCACCAATGACAATATTCATTGTGGGATATGAATGAAAGTACAACCCTTATAAAATTAACCAAGGAATTTGTGTGATCAGGAAGAATCTATATCTTACTTTTAAGAAGAAATCTAGAAGCTTACATGAGTGGTTAGGAAGTTCACTTGAGAAAGATAGGAATAAATGAGCATTATGGGTGAATTGTGAATGGATTTGAAGAATGGTAACAGTTTTCAGTCATTGAGATAAGGATAAAGAGTGTTAATTATTGAGGGATTAGTATAGGTAAGTTATATTTGTCTACAGGAATATGATTTTAGATGGAATTTTACAAGAGTGTTGTCACCTCTGTGTGGCGAAAAAGGAGGATGTTTCAGACAAGGCAAGCCCTAAGAAGCCAGAAAAGGTGCCTAGAATTAGAGATGGATAGTGTAGTCAAGGAAGTTATTCTTTCCTTTTCAAGACTAAGCTTCTAACCCTATACACCAAGATGCTTTTCCTATTTTCCATTAATAAAATAGATCCCCACCCCCACCCCCCAAACGCACACTTCTAATGATAAAGAGAAACTTAATGCAATGAGCATGGGAATTGAGGAACATAAACTTGATTTTGATTAGATAACTAGCTTTTGGGAATATTTCTTTTAAATTACTTAAGTTGTTAGTGAATTTATCAGTTGTTGTCTACTAAGTTCTTGGCTTTAGTCTCTAGTGTTTTAATATGACTGTATGAGCTAGAGACTAGTTTTTATAATTATTGAACAGTGATGCATAAATAATAGATATAAAGCATATTTAAATGGAAAAAGTGGAAACAAGAAAAGAAGAACTAATGGTACTAATTCAGTACTATGGTCAAAGAAGTGATCAGAGTACCTATCTATTTACAAAATTAAAAAAAAAAAAAACACAACCCTTCTTCTAAGAGTTGTATAAACCATATAATATTAGTGCCAAGTGTTTTTTGCTAATGCCAAAAAAGTATCAGGTTTTAGTATATTCTCTAGTTAAATAGGTGATTTGTTTCTTATGAAGATTACCAGAGTTAATTTATAATGGCCAATTGTTTCATTCTCATTGTTCATTGTTGTGTGTCTATGTGTATGTTTATGCCTCTCTGCTTGCATGGCCATATATTTGAAAAAGCAAACTATATTTTCTCTTAAATGCTTTTAAAATTATGTACAACTTGTTATTCCTTTTAAATACATAAAAATTATAATGTAAAATTTTCTCTCTTCCCTCCTGTACCCTTATTGTGTTATGCCACAGTTCTCTTTAACTGTCCTGACTCAGTTTCCCTGTCTCAGTTTCCTTTACTGTTCTGTCTCTTCGCTCTCGGGTTATAAATTAGCAAGATAAAAGAGTAGATCTCCTGATTCTTTTATGGATTTACAATATTCCTTTAGAATATTCCAAGATTAACCCATGATATCTTTACTTCTTTGTCTCTGGAATTTTTAGGTTTTATGGCTTCCCCTCCCTGATAAAAACTTTCCCTCCCTTTCTCTTCTTTGTCTCCAAAAAGGTATTTAAGAAGTTGGGGTTCCTCCATTCATTGCTGGAGAATGGCGTCTGGCAGCTGTATGCTGGACGCTGGATTCTTTGGGTCCTCCAGCCCTGGGACCAATATGGATTCCTTGGTCCCAGTATACTTATCTCTGTCTGACTGGATAATCTGAGACGAGAGTCCTGTCCAGTCAATCTTACTCTCCCATTAATAAAATATTAAAACTCTCTAATCTCTCTCCTGCCTCAGTTTCTCCGGCATTACAATTGTCCCCAAAAGAACAGGAGCCAAAGTCAATCTTCAAATCAAAACTTCTTTCTAATAAGGCAGCTAGGTGGTGCAGTGGACAGAGGACCAGTCCTGAAGTCAAAAGGACCTGAGTTCAAATCTGGTCTCAGACATTTAACACTTCCTAGCTGTGTAACCTGGGCAAGTCACTTGAACCCCAATTGCCTGAACAAAAAGAAAAAAAAAATCCTTTCTATTTCTTTGGCGGGAAACATAGTTTTTATTAATAGTTTTAAGCATAATTGATTCAGTGATTTCAAATTACTTTCTTAAAAAATAGAATATAGCAATTGTATAGCAATTTATGTTACCATCCCCCTTACTGTCTTTTTTTTTTTTTTTAATTAAAGCTTTTTATTTTCAAAACACATGCATGGATAATTTTTCAACATTGACCCTTGCAAAACCTCGTGTTTCAAATTTTCCCCTCCTTCCTCATACCCCATTCCCTAGATGGCAAGTAATTCAATATATGTTAAACATGTTAAAATATATGTTAAAAACCTACATATGTATATATATATATACACATATTTATATGATTATCTTGCTGCACAAGAAGAATCTGATCAAAAAGAAAAAAAAATGAGAAAAGACAAAATGCAAGCAAACAACAACAAAAAGAGTGAAAATACTATGCTGTGATCCACACTCACTTCCCACAATCCTCTCTCTGGGTGTAGATGGCTCTCTTCATCACAAGATCATTGGAACTGGCCTTAATCATCTCACTGTTGGAAAGAATCAAGTTCATCAGAATTGATCATCATACAATCTTGTTATTGCCATGTATAATGATCTCCTGGTTCTAATCATTTTACTCGGCATCAGTTCATGTAAATCTCTCCAGGCTTCTTTGAAATCATCCTGCTGATTGTTTCTTATAGAACAATAATATTCCATAACATTCATATACCATAACTTATTCAGCCATTCTCCAAATGATGGGCATCTATTCAGTTTCCATTTTCTAGCCACTACAATGAGGGCTGCCACAAACATTTTTACACATATGGATCCCTTTTCCTCTTTTAAGATCTCTTTGGGATATAAGCCCAGTAAAAATACTTCTGGATTAAAGGGTATGCACAGTTTGATAACTTCTATTATCAGCTGTGTTCTAAGCTACATAAATCTTTTGTCAAGTAAATATCCTAACATTTAGCACACTATCCAGTTTCCCCTTCTTTACAAGCTGCATGAATGTTATGGAGGAAAAAAAAAAAAAATCTCCTCCCATGATTCTGACCTAAAAACAGTTTAATTACCTTAATCCAAATGGAGAATTATTCCATTAAAAACTAGTGGCTTAAACAACTGCTGATTCCCATAAAAAATAATTTTTAAAGCACGTTTGGAACTGAAAAATAGCTAATCAGTACTTTCATTACTCCCTGCAAAGGTCTCTATATTACCATATTATACAACTGAGTAGTCTATTCCTTCATACCATTTTTTTGTTCTTTGAGTGATCCTCAATTTTAATTATATGTATAGTCCTAGAAAATTCCTGCAATGATATTAATAATTAAAAGATGTATGTGTATACATACATATATTTGTATGTAAATATTGTGTATTATGTGTATGTATGTTTATATTCACAATTTTTACTAGCTAGATAACTTTTGGAAATATTTTAAAATATCACTTAATTTGTTAAAGAATTTTCCAGTTATTTGATATCTATCAAACTGTTGGTGTAGCTGTATGAGCTAGACATTAGTTTTTATCATTGTTGAACAGTTATTCATGATTAATAGAAAAAAGAAACTATATTCACACAAATTGTCTAAATAGCACATTAAATTTTAAGAGTACACAGTAAAGGGAAAGATGTTAGTAGTTCATTAATCTGGAATGTGTATATATACATGTATGTAGGTGTAGATGTACACATATAAATACATACAACATATATAAAACATAATATATGTTTACGTCTATTTTCATCTATATGTGTAAATGTGTCATATAAAAATATATAAGTATGCATTATATATGTATATATGTATATGCATTAGGTACATATATATGACTATATGAATATATATGTGGGTATATAAATATGTATTCTCTATATATATTTCTGTATGATTTATAAAGAGCTTTACATGTTATTTGTGAATTAAATTATAATTTTCTTATATTAAAAACCAATTATTAAATTATAATTATGTTTTATTTCCTCATTAAAATATTAGACCCTCTGGGTCAGTCAGCCAGTCTCTGAAGGACAAGACTGACAGAAATGATTGACGGAATCCTCCTGTACAAGCTCCTGGATCTTGATGAGGACACCACCCAATTAGGAGAACATACTTCTGTTTAGAGTGTAAACAGAATCTAATCTAGGTGAATTCTTGTCCTTGAACATCTCTATTGGAGTTTGGGGTGATCTTGCTCACGAAGAAGAAAACCAAGCAGAGTGGATTTCCAGTGATGGAGGTTTCTGTCTTGATTGCTAGAGGTGGCAGAATCTCTTGTTCAGGCCATGTTCTCAGCAGGAGGATCTGAAGACTTAGCTTGTTAATTAATTAGGGTGGTCTTCACCAGTTGGGGCACTCCCTTTTCCAAAAGTATATTAAGGCTTCTGGTCTCTTTATGTCTTGGTCTCTGGCAACTGAGAGAAAAAAAAAAAACCAATCACTATCTTATTGATTATTAGCTAGAATAATTAATAAATTATTAGTTACCCTGAAACACTCTTTCTTTTGGACTTTTTGTCACCTTGATTTATATTCCTCAACACCTCTATGAGGTAGGTGATATTATCCCCAACTCCTTCATTATTAGCTCCTTCCCTCGTTTTAAAGATAAGGAAATGGAAGCTGTAAAAAGTGAAGTGATATTGAAGGGGGAGGGGAACTGTTCCCTTTAAGATTAAAATGTGTTCCCTTTAAGATTATCACTCTGAGATTGTGTCCCCTTTTCTGATCTCAGAAATCAGGATTTTCCAGGCTCAAAGGAGTCCAGACAGAGCCCCATTCCCTCAGAATAAGAGAAGCAACACTATTCAGGGGCTAATCAATTCCCATAGAAATTCTGAATTCTCATGCAATTGAGGAATCCTGATGTGATCAACTCAGAGTGTCCCAACCCCCACCAAGAATTCTGGTCTGATCAGCTTGAGCTGTCCCAGCCCCCATCAAGATATCCAATATACAGCCTCCCTCATTTGTATTTGCAAATGGCTTTATGTAGCTTGCTCAGCTGCCAGGACCCTTCTGCCCAGTGAGAAAGCATTCTCAGTGCCAAAACTCCATTTCCTTACTAGATCTCTGTCACTATAGAAGTCAATCCCTTGTAAACTGATTTCTATCCAACAATAAACTTTCATTTTGCAATTCATAATTCGGGAATGAGTGAATTCTTTCATTCCTAAACCTGTGGTCAATTTAAAGGGGATATTTAACAATTCTCTTATTGCCACTAACCTCTTGACTCCCAGGAATTGAGACCATTCAAAACCGCATCAATATATAGATAAATGTGTGAGTATATACACATCTGTGTGTATCTATACAATGGGTGTACATATGTCATTGAATTGACTCAGTGAATTGAGTGCTAAATTTTTCACCAGGAAGACCTGAGTTCAAATCCAGCCTTACAGCATTTGTTAGCTGTGTGACTGAGCAATTAACTTCCCTTCTTTTTGCTTCAGTGTCTTTATCTGTAAAATGGGGGTAATAATATTCCTTTCATTATTCATTGTTGAGGACTGAATCAAGTAAACATGTAAAGCTATTCCAGACTTTAAAGTGTTATTTAAATGCTAACTATTGTCTATTGACTGATTGTTTTTCACCTATATTGCCTACATATGTTTATGTTTGTTTATTTACTATTTTCACTATTTTTGGTAGGCTAGCATTAGAATAGATTTCTAAATCAAGCTTTGGGAGAAACCTCCAAGGTGGCTAGATAAATCAAACTGTTAGCCAGATTATTATTCGGTCTTTAAGCACAATATTCTGCCTCCTAGGCTAATATTATTTTCATTGCCCACTTGTCTTTTTCTTCAGGCAGGACAGATCAGCTTAATAGAAAATTGCACTTCAGGCTTTTCTCAGAATAGTTTGTGTTTGTCTAATCTAGATGAGCCAGGGGTTGAATCTTTCATTTTTCATAGAAATAAGTCATTTTGTTTTGCAGAGTGTAGCGTATTTCATCCTCCTAGACTTCAAAATATGCTTCAAAAAAACTCCTTGAAATGAAAATAATAAATGATGATGATATGAAAGTTTGCAGTTGAAAGGGTTCGTTATCTTGAGTAAAATGTATAATTTCTTATAATTTAAAAAAAAAAAATCCTAAAACCTACTATCCTGTCTTTACAGTAGCCAACTTGCTACTCCATTTTTTTCTCCAGAGGGAGCAGGGTAGAGGAGGGTTTCAATAGGAAGGTTATTTCACGTACTTCCCCTAGGTACTATGCTGTTATCCTGAAGCTTGCCTGTGGCTACAGTCAGCTGCCTCCAGCTTTCAGCCTGCAGATAGGCATAGAAAGATATTGCAAATTAGGGCAACTTTCTGGTACCTAAAATTAACCTGCAGGAACCTTGCAGGCATGAGTGAATATTAGAATAGCTATACTAAAGTTCATTTTTAAAACTAGGATTCCTTTTGAAGAAAAAGGACTGAGCAATGCCTTCATACTCTGTATTTGTCTTAGGTAGTAGTCTTACAGACTACAGGGTCAGGTCAAGTATATACTTAAAGTTCTTTTGAAGCCAACAGAAACTGGCCAGTGACGCTAACCAGTCTTGGGAGTAAAGACAATTTTTGATTTGTGTCAAATTCTCATTCCTGGTAGGCAGATGGCAGAATCATCCCAGCCTGGACTCAGGTTCTGGCTCCCAACAGGCAGTGACAGAGGCAGCAGTGCAAGATGCAACCCAGAAACCAGGGTTCTAGACACTGAAAGCTCCAGATGCTGAGCTCACAAAATTAAGGAGGGGATGCAACTATGTGGAGCACCAGGAGGGAGGAAGAAGTCTGGGGAAGGAGAGGAGAATGGCCCACTTCTGTTAAGTGAGAACTGATTTGAATGTGGATATATTTGGTGAACCTATTTCTACATGCAACAGAGAACCCTGCTCTTCACGTGTAGTTTTATAAAAGTATCGTATGAATGTTTTCTTGCCTTTTATTGTGAAACAACTGTCACTTCACTACTTAACATCTTTTTCACTAAGTCTTTTAAAACAAGCAACACCTCCAGTTTTTTGGGGAAGAAAAAACAATTTAAAAAAACCCTTAGATTTTTACCAGAGTTAAAGATAACTCTGTCTTTGGTGCCATGTGAATATTTCATCAGTTTTTTCCCCCCTCCTATAATGAGTTCAACTTATAGTACATGGTATTCATTAATATATAGATAAATAATTATATGCCCATATTTACCTCCATAGGAAACATTTGACTAATGGATACAATACTCTTTCCTCAGAGTTTCATTGTAGTAGTTTGTAGGGCATACAGCAGAGTAGTTATTAAATGTATATTAAAAGTGCTGTTTTAATCTGCCCAGCTATATATTTGATCTGGACTTAGTCTTATTAATATCTTGCATTATTAAGTGAACTCAATAAACAGTGATGATATAAAAAGAAGAATTTCATTACTTTGTTAGAAAAGAAAAATTACAAGAGTAACATTATGAAAGTGGGGAAAGTGTAGTTGCTATACAATCTGGAAGGTTTCCAAAGTCTAAAAGCAAACAGTGTTCTGCTTGTGAAGATTGAGGCTTGATTTTAATAAATCAGAGGATTTTTGCCATGGGTGCAAAACAGAGCAATGCTTTCATCTTGTCTCTAGAGAAGAGTGATTTTGATCATCAAAAAGAAGGGAGAAAATGTAAATTAGAATTTTAAAAAATTATAAAACTAGCCCATAGTAGCCCCAACAAATGAATAATCCTAATAATTATTAACTGAATGATGGGTAAGAGAAGTTGAGGTTTTGAGGGTCAAGGGGAAGTAAACTTTATAGCCTTTTTCCTGCCAGTTAATTATGAATATTTAAATACCCTTGATTTTAATGTTCAATTATCATTCTATATTTCTTTATACATCTGTTTCATTTCCTCTGTGTGTGTTTTCCTTAGTGTATGAATTGTTAGGGATCAGAAAGCATTTAATAAATGTTTATTAACCGATTAATTACCATTCATTTCATTGTGATTATTACTGGAAAGATGATCCAATGACAATTCATTTCCATTCAAACCAAATCTTTTCAAGTTTATTTGTTGGTGTTCAAAATATGCTTCATTGATTTTTAAAAGAATGAAAGGAAACATACTTTAAAATGATTTTAATAATAAAGAATAAAACATCAAGTTATCTTTAGGTGATTATTATAGCATTTATAAAATGGCACTGGGAATATAAAGGCAAAAACATGGAACTTAAAATATATATCTATATCTAGATATAGATATAGATATTTAAGGAGTTTACATTCTCTGGAGACAAATAACATTTGCACATGGAAATTAATATAAAATATGTATAAAGAATAACCTAAGAATATTTTGGTGAAAGGGATAGTAGAAGCTGAGAGATTCAAGAAAAGCTGCCTGTAGGAGATAACATTTTTGAAGGAAGCTTGGGAGGTTTTGAGGGTGAAAGGTGGGGTGGATAGCATTCTAAGTAATACACACACATTTTGCTAAGATTTTTTTTTTTTTTTAATTTTCAGTTTCTCTTTGAGTTGTGTTTTTTCTTTGGGAAGGAGCATTGTTCACATTTTTTAGGATAGGTCACTATTTCCTAGGGTTTAAGAGAGGAAAAAGGATGCTGTTGAAAATCAAAAATGAACAATGTCATTGGGAAAAATATGAAAATAGAGTTGACAATAGGATTGACAATAGGATTAAAGATTGATTCTTGTTGTAAAATACATGATCAATTCAGTGATTATAATGAGTTGGAAGCCTGGCTATGATATAATAATAGATGCTGAAATACTGTAAACTTTCCATAGATATTGTACAAAAGTTTTATAATCTTATGAATTTGAGGAAGATACAAACAAATAAGCAAAGTCCTAGCTGAATAACTATTAAATAAACTACAATTTGAATAATCACTTATTGAAGAGGAAATACTCAGGGAAGGAACCCTATAGACTGGAATTAGAAAAAAATTAAAGAGATCTCTTTTGTCTATGATTTTAAAAAAATAGTTTGGGGGCAGCTAAGTGATTCAATGAGTAGAGCACCAGCCCTAGAGTCAGGACTTGAGTTCAAATCTGAACTTATACATTTGACATTTTACTAGTTATTTGATCCAGGGCAAGTTCCTTACCCCATTGTCTGACTAAATGAATAAATAAATAAAAAGAAAATAGCTTTAATACAGATTGACCAGTATTAAAAAAAAAAAAAAAAAAAAAAAAAACTACGTAGAATAGAAATCAACTTTGGTATGTTTGAAAATAAACGTGGAAATTCATCATATTTTGTGTATATTTCTGAGATTTATAGGACCTAATATATATTTTCATACACTTTATGTTTGATAGCAAATTTAAAAGTGCAAATTCTGGAATGCAGTATATTTGGAAACATATATATATATATATATATATATATATATGTATATATATGTAGTTATATATGTTGTTCTTGAAGATGGAAAGTTAGAATGTATGATTGCCCTTTATCAAGTCTATTCACAAAATCAAATTTAAATTTTATCATGATTACACTGAGTTAAGGAAGAGAAGATAGCCGATTTATTATGTTTTCTCCATTAAGTCAGAATTAATGACTAAATATGGAAAAAATCTAATAGCATGAAATAAAGGTCACTGAAAATGTTAGTTTGATCAATTCTAATTTCTTCTACTTTCAACTGTTGAAATTTGATAGTTTATGTTTAACTAAAAATCATGACTACATAAATGTGATTAAGTTGGCCTAGTATACAAATATGTGTCAGTATTATTGGGGGATTTCTGAATCAATAGATGTGCTATAATAAAGCTATATATTCTATATATGTTATGTTCTGTCTAATTTGACAATAAACATATTCTGAACCTAAATTTTATTTTACAAAATGAAACATTTGGATATGACATTAATCCTGAAGATTATATATTTGAGTTACATGCAATGTTGTTGATGAGGAATTAATCCTATTACAATCATTTGAAAATGAGTGGAAAGTTTTCAGCATTAAATGACAGTCATAAAATACTTAAAATAGTGAAATTATAGTGAGAAATCATAAGTCCTATACATTTATTTTTAGAAATAACCTCATATGTCTCTTCATCAAATGGGTTCCCCCCATAATCATAGAATTTAGAGGTTGGATGGACTTAGAACTCTAGTTCAACCCACCCTTTTTATGTAGTTGTAAACTAGGGAAGATAAAATGCTGTTAACTATTGGAGTGGAAGTACCTGAGCTATGCCTTTAGGCACAAGCATCAAGTGAAATATACTTCACAGTTCAGTAACCAAGTACTTTGAATTCCCCTTAGGTCCTTATGCAGGGATTTACCACAATGGCCTCATTTTATCTAAGAACACTCTTTCCACCAAGAAACTCTTCACCCTTTAAATCATGGGGATGAGATTATGACTAGTTCAACTTCACTTTAGGGTGATCTAACTAGGGTCGACTCTCAATATAATGTGCTTCTTTCACTTTTCCTCTGTAAGGGTTGCTTGGTCTTCCTGTATCATAAAGGCCCTATCATTTTCCTAGGGTCCACTGCAAGGTCTCTGCTTGCTTCTTCCACTCCAGATTGTAGCCAAATATTTTATGTACTTCCCTTTCTCTTAGAATTGCCTGTACCTAAATGCATCCTTCTTTGGATACCTAACTTCAATTCTTTCCTTGTCTCCTTTCAAGGGTAAGATTGTACTATATACCTAATGGTAGCAGACTATTCTCACTTGAATTTGCCCTGGATGTCCAAAATCCTAGTTGTGATTTGTGTACAGAGATTCAGAAAAGGTATGTGATTTGTCTGAGGCATATGACATATGTGATAAGATTAGATTTTGAAATTATGTGCTTTGACTTGAATTTTCTCTATCAACTTGCATTTATTCTTTACACTAGAAGGTAAATATGGCTAATATAAGAACTTCCATATTTGCCTCTCAGCTGACCTGCCAATTTGTTAAAATATAAAAATTTAAGACTTGAAAACTGAAGTAATACATTTTGTTATGCTGAAAACAGTGCAACATATTGTTTTTGGTCCACTTTTTGTCAAAATAAATCATTTTCCTGTATTTAGTATCCAGAGCCAAAATAACAAACAAACAAACAACAAAACAGTATAGCTTTGGTGTTTACTTTCAGTTTTTTTCAGTTTTTCTTTTTTACTCTGAGTGAAAAAGCTTCACATAGTAGAGTCACTTCTTATGTCCAAGTTCAAAGATACATATGTAATGATTTCTCCCTGAATTCTAGTTCTTTTTCCACTTCTTCTTTTTTTTTTTAACCTGTTTGTTTTTGTACAACAAACACCTCTTTGCCCCTTAGTCCTTCTTTTCTACAACCTCTCCCTCCTCCTCCATCTCCACTATATTTCTCTTAAGCAACAACAACAAAGTTCTTGTAGTCTGATATAATACTTTATTTCATCCTTACTCCTGAATCTTTTCCCTTTTTATCTACATGCTCTCAAAAACTGTATATTATTTGGAAAATTTCTTCTTTCAGCTATTAAGGTCAAATTCTGTATCCTTTAATGATACCATCCTCAGTCACCTGAAAGTTACCAACTAGTACTATAAGATTTGGAATGAATGAATCATTCTACTCCATAAACTGTTCTTAATTTAGAAATATTCTTATAAAGTACAAACTAATCTCATTCAATTACTCTAAAAGTTTCCATATTTAATAAGCTTTTACATCATCTAACAAGGGTCCTCAAACTTTTAAAATAGGGGGCCAGTTCATTATCCCTCGGACTGTTGGAGGGCTGAACTATAGTAAAAACAAAAACTTTGTTTTGTGGGCCTTTAAATAAAGAAACTTCATAGCCCTGGGTGAAGGGGGATAAATGTCCTCAGTGCCAGCATCTGGCCCGCGGGCCGTAGTTTGAGGACTTCTGAATTTCTAGGATATGAATTTTTTTTTTTTAAATTTTAATAGCTTTTTATTTACAAGTTATATGCATGGGTAATTTTACAGCATTGACAATTGCCAAACCTTTTGTTCCAATTTTTTCTCCTCATTCCCCCCACCCCCTCCCCTAGATGGCAAGATGACCAATACATGTAAAATATATTAGAGTATAAATTAAATACAAAATAAGTATACATGTCCAAACCATTATTTTGCTGTACAAAAAGAATCGGACTCCAAAATATTGTACAATTAGCCTGTGAAGGAAATAAAAAATGCAGGTGGGCAAAAATATAGGGATTGGGAATTCAATGTAATGGTTCTTAGTCATCTCCCAGAGTTCTTTTGCTGGGTGTAGCTGGTTCAGTTCATTACTGCTCCATTAGAACTGATTTGCTTCATCTCATTGCTGAAGATGGCCAGGTCCATCAGAAATGATCATCATATAGTATCGTTGTTGAAGTATATAATGATCTCCTGGTCCTGTTTATTTCATTCAGCATCAGTTCATATAAGTCTCTGCAGGCCTTTCTGAAATCATCCTGTTGGTCGTTTCTTACCAAACAATAATATTCAACCATTCTCCAATTGATGGGCATCTACCCAGTTTCCAGTTTCTGGCTACTACAAAGAGGGCTGCCACAAACATTCTAGGATATGAATTCTTAAAAAAAATACTAATGATCATACAGTAGAACATACATTATCCTTAGAATCTACTACACTGTGGCTGTTTAGAATGAGACCTTTTGGACATGTTGATAATTTAATCCTTTTGAGTAGGATCTAAGAGAGTCTCTCACGAATAAATTTATAAATAATTTTAAAATGATCCTTTGATTTTAAAAATTTCAGATGGAAGCTCAATTTAGTAGGTGACTGAGATAAAAAACCTACTTATGTGTGTACAAATGTCTTTTTGTATCAGTTCCTCTTTTTCTCTTGATCAGTGTGCTCTTAATATCAACTTTTTTATCATTCAGAGAAATTTCCTACCATTTTCCTATGATTAGGTCCATCCAAATGGATGTTCTTTATATGCTGCAAATATTTATACTATACTGATTATATTACATACTTGCTAATGAATGAAAGTAGCTATTTCAATGATTTTAAAAGAATGAAAAAGCTTTTTTCTATAGGTTTTACTAATGGCATAACTAGGTGATTTTTGATCAAAAGCAACTGACAAAACAATAACAATAAAATCATGTATATGTTTATAGGAATGCTATAGTCTCAATCTTTATCAGTCCTTTTCTTCCATTGCACGTCTATATTTATGAGATAAAATAACATTTATAATATATATTCAACAGGTTAATTGACTAGTAATAGATAGGTCGGGTATCATTAGACTTCATATAGTAGATAAGGCTGCTGAAAGCAATTTGTCTACTGTTTGCTGTTAATGGATGACAGATCTGGAATTTGGGTCTTCTCCCTCTTGGGCATTTATTACTTAAGTACTAGGAGTTAGTTGCATTTGGTATTGGGGATACAGAGACAAAAAGGAAGCAGTCTCTGTTCTCAAGGGCATTTGCATTCTATGGAAGAAACAACACATTCATTTATAAGTAATTACAAACACATATGAGAAAAATACAGGGAGATTTTATGACTGGGAAAGGAGAAACTAGAATTTGGATAAGGAAAGAATGAAGTAAGATCATATGGAACAGCAAATACTTCAGCTGAGATTTAAAATAAACCAGAATTTGAAGACACAGAAATGGGGAAGAGTATTCCACAAATATAGGACAGCCTGTGGAAAGGTACAGACATTAGAGATCAGATTTCATGTATTCAGTAGAGCAAATAGGGCAGTTTATTTTGACAAATGCTTGTGTGAGGTGAAGCAATGTATAAAAAGCTCAGAATTCCAAGCCAGACTGTGAAGACCTTTACATGCTTATACTCGTATCACTACATCATTATTAATTGATAGGCTATAATGTTTTAATTTGTCTATTTTATTAAAAGAAAAACAATGTGTTTAAGAGGAAATAAAACCAACTTAAAGTATAACAGAGGACACTACAGTGCTTTTAAAAATGTCTTTAAAATGCATGTATCAGTCTAACCTGGAGAAAACACTCCCAATGGGCACACTAGAATTAGGACATTTGTCCCTCCCTTTCCTTCCAGGCATGCAATTTGAA
The DNA here is from genome assembly GCF_016432865.1 of Antechinus flavipes. NCBI lineage: Eukaryota > Metazoa > Chordata > Mammalia > Dasyuromorphia > Dasyuridae > Antechinus > Antechinus flavipes. Next base: position 411,993,648 of record NC_067398.1, on the reverse strand, counting down.
CTAGGTTTGTTCCTAGGGAGCTTGGCCTCTAATGAAAAGGGGACAGGCTCCCTGCAATCATATTCACTGACTTGTTAAAATCCTTCCCACTATCTCTCACAGAACAAATTTCCTTATGGTTCTCAACTGGTATCCCTGAAATGAGTCAGGTATGGAACAATTAATTCATTCTGAAAGCAAATGGAACATTAAAAATAATCCTTAATAATAAAAAACTTTTGAAAAGGCTGATAGTCAAACTTCATCAAAACATAAAACAGTTTGTAGGATCGTTAATTAGGCATTTTACATTTCCTTACATAATTACTCTACTTCAAACTCAGACTTGGTTAAATTTCCACACTTAGTTTTATACTCAACTGTTCCCCTACATGTCAAAAGCAACTTTTTATATTGTTGTAATGAATCATTATTCTTAGTGGACTCAGGTCCCTCAGACTTCAAACTCGCAAGGGTTGCCTCCAAGTCTGGACCACCTATTTTGAAAATAGTGTTTGATTTCCTCACCCAGAATGAAAACACAAAGAATGACAGTCATCCAGCAGTCCAGACACAAGTTTGCTTTGTTGATTATATATCTATTGGAGGAGGGGGGAATGAGTGCTGTTTATACTCTAGATCTCCTTAACGAGAGTCTAAGGAAAGAATACAATGCCTAGTGCATGGGAAAGTGAGCTATAACCAAGAATTTGTGCCAGAAGTTTTCTCTTCTTTTGATAGACAGCCATCATGAAGCCATGCAGGATAAAGGACCATTCAAGATTTGTTAGCTCAAATGTTCACAAGGACTATTTGTGCTTTACCTGTAATAGAGCTTTCTGAGCTTGGCTTGTCTGATCACTTGTAGGAGACACTATTAATTTGGTTTTCCTTAAGCACAAAGGACAACAATCAACCAGATCATACTACAATGCCAAGTTGTTATATCACTAGGTCACCAGATGACCAGTAACAACCAGAAAGTTTGTCAAACCCAAAGGCTTAAGAAGTGATTCATGATATTCTTAAAATATATAAAAATGTCTGTGTACATACTCCCTGAAATTGACTTCTCAAAGTCTTACCATGTTCGTCTCCACTATACCACAAAAAGCTTTTGTTCTTTCTGATTTTGTGTATCACTAATAATGTTTTTGTTATTGTTTTCTAAATGAAAATAATGCTCATTGATAATGGGAGAGCATAACAGAAAGCAAATGTGGATATTCAAAACTGAATTTATAAAGGAAAGACTATTTTTAGTAAGTTTAATATCCACATTACAAATACTAATAGTTTGTATCTATCAAAAGAGCATTTTTAAAAAGTTTTTAATATTTCCAAAGATGAGATTCCATTAGCATCTAGATCAATTTGTTTGGTAAATGTAGTAATTATTAAGTAGAGCAAACAAGGAAGGAACCATTTTCTTTTCCCTTTAGGCTAAACTAATAGGAAGAAAACTTGGAAACCAACTGCTTGGGGAGAAAATAGTTGAAAGTAGGTGGCCAAATTATTTGGCAGACTGCAGAGAAATGTGATTTGAAATGGATGAGATATTAAACCTTGAAAATTGGGATTTAAAATGGAAAAGTCATATCAAGCTAAACCGCAGTGTCATAGTCATACCAATGTGAATGTGTATATGAGTATTAAAGTTATACTCTATTAAATATTTTTCTCATTTTGTGGCTCCTGTTCTATAAATTCATCAGTCTCCATTAGAATTAATATAAATTCAAAATGCAAAGGCAGTTTAATTTCATAAAAGAATTTCCATTGCTAAAAATAGCTGTGAAAAGTAGGTATTCCTATTGCTTAGTAATCCACTATTTTATGCTATCTTAATTTCTAACCCTCTGGTATTTGAAACTGCATCTGATGTTGAGTTTATTTTCTAATCACTTCTTTAAAAGCCTATTCTAGGTAGTTTCTAATTAGACCCTCCCAGATGGCAGAAGTAAAGCAGCTGCACTCCCAGCTGGGTGTGAATGTAAAGGAATATTTATCTTCAGTTTTCTTCCATATATATATATTCACACACACCCCCTCCCCCCCATATTCCTACAATTTCATGGGGCTTGGCATCCTTATACAGGCATAAGTACATGTGCTCAGCCCCCCTAATAATTTACTACATTCTAGCAGTAAAGAGAATGATGTGACATATTTTCTCTTTATACAGACAGGTTCTGTGGACTAAGGAAGGAATTTCTGCTTCTTTCTTTCTCTGCTTCCTTTCCTCACATATGAATAATAAGTTCAAAAGATAAATGTAAAAATCTTTTTATAATACCTTATTTCAGAATTCTGAACAACTTTATGTTGTAGAAACGGAATACTGTATATGGAGACAAAGTAAGCAGTATATTATTAATACCTATTTTAAAGGTAAATATGTGTTGAAAATAATAATTTATCTTAATTATTGGCTCCCCAAGATAATATATCCATACCTGCAATATCATAAAACATACAACTACTTGGTTTTCTAAGTACATGCATCCAAGTTATATTACATATTGATTTTGTCTTTGAAATTTAACAAAAGCACATACATTTAATATAAAAACATCTTTCAAGATTTTTTTTAAATAATAGCTTATATAACAACTACCTGATTTTTTTTTCTTGAAGTCATTTCTCACTTTGCTCTAAATTATTAATCCCTCTCAGCATTTCTAAGTTATGACTCTTTGGATTATGCATTTATTTATGTGAAATGATTAAAACTGTGCTTCTGTTTAATTCCAATATGGACAGAGCAGCAAAGTAAAAAGAGTACAGAATTTGGATTTTAATCTCAGGGCTCAAACTGCTATTGTAAACTTAGGCAAGTCATTTCATTTACTTTAAGCCTCAATAAGATGGAGATAACAATGCCTTTGGTACATGTTTCACAATGACATCATGGATTAAACAAGATACTGTAGGTAAAAGAATTTTGTAAATTTTAAAACCCTATTCAAATAAAAATTGCTATTATCAAAATTAGTCTAAAATGATTCCTTGTTATTTCCAAAGGAAACAGTTCATAATGGTGGATTATTTTTTTTTCTTAATGATTATACTCAATCTATTCTTTTCAAATTATAGTACATAAATGATTCCTTCTCAAATTGTCTTCCTTGTCAATATTAGAAAGAGCCAATCATCACTGAATAAAACTATTGAATTTTGAATTTAGATATGCCCATAGAGCTTATCTCAGCAGTCTAAAGAAAAGAGAATTCAATTCAGAAAAATGAAAGGCCTCAGTTCATATCTCAATTAGCATTGTAGTCCTGGGTAAATAAATTGATTAGTCTCAGTTTCTTTTATCTATAAAAAGAGGAAAAAACAATAAATTCATTATTTTACTCAGGCGTATTAGGAGAAAAATCCTTTGTAACCATTATACATAGTTACATAAGTATATATACTTACGTTTATAAATATCAATCAGATATTATTAGTATCAAATACTATTAGTACATAGTCAAACTATTGTTTTTCACTTTTAAAAAAGGGTCAGAAAACTGGAAGCAATCTATCCAGTCTCTTAGTATATCATCCAATTATCCAACTTTTGGTATTAGCCTCTTAGCCTCTGCTTAGAATCATACTAGATGGCCCTAGTGCTCTGTCACTTGCAACTTCTATATAAATCCATGTATCCATTTTCTTCTTGGTCAGTGCTTCAGGCACTGGCTTATTGGACTTTTGCTGTCATTTCTGACTCTTTGGGAACTTTTTCCTGGCAAAGACACAGAAATGATTTGACATTTCCTTCTCCAGATCATTTTACTGATGAGGAACTGAGGCAAAGAGGGTTAAATGACTTATTCAGGGTCACATAGCTAAGTGTGTGAGGCAGGATAATGAGAAATGCTGTGTAACTGGTATCTAGAGATGAGACAGGCAAACTTCTCTCTAAGCAGAGGAGGGACAGGAAATTCCAAACATCTGCACCTGGAAGAACACTTCTGGGAAGTTGTTTTTATTCCATTTCTCACGAGGTTGGCACTTCAGGACTATTGAGATTGCTACATAGCTTTGAATGGGAAAAAGTGTTGCCTTCATGTTGAGCTAGAAGAATTTCCTCTATTCTGACCTTTCAGTGGCTGAATAGGGAGGAAGTTGGATTAGTTGTTTTTATAAGTAACCGGAAAAAGATACATTAATCAAATTCCTTGGTGGTGGGTGATCTTATTTTCACCTCAGTTCTCATTGCCATGACGTAGTGCTAGCTACATTTACCTTTCTGTATCTTTTCCTGATAGATTCTAAGTGCACTGATATAAAGGGGATAGGGCAGACAGAAGGAAAGACAGTGTGCCTTTATGTGTGTTGAGTTCAGATTTTTATTGATCTAAATTGGTATTTTCAAGAATTAATATAGCAAGAGTAGCTTAGTGTAGTGGATATAACACTAGACATGGAGTCCAATGACTTGAGTTCAAATGCCCGACCAAGAAAAACTTCCCAAAGAATGACTGAACAACAGCAGAAATTCATTAAGTCAGTGCCTAATAATAGGGTAGAATGTCATTTCATCTATGTAACAACAGACAAGAAGTTTGTAACAAAAGGTTTTTGTGAACATTAAGGTAACTAACTTAACAGATAGATGTACTTTAGATCAATTCTAGGCATAATACATTCTGTGGCTATCTTATAGTTGGTTTTAATTGTATATGTTTTTGCATTTTGGGAGTTCATATATCACTTAAAGATATCTATTTCCTTAGGAAATAATGTTATTCTCAGTAGTTCATAGATCTTGGTTCCAGATAGCTCTAATGGATGAGAGGAAAATGTTTGTCTCTCTGAAGTGGGATCTCAAGATGTCACTCAGTTTTTCAAACTTCTATTATAAGTGGGCTTAATATTGCTGCTCCCAGATTCTTCGCTCTGTCACTGTTAAGGATAATGAGAAAACTCTTTTGGACAGCTAGATTGTACAGTGGAATAGAGCACAGGTCCTGCAGTCCGGAAAACCTAAATTCAAAATTCAGCCTCAGACACCTAATACTTACTGTGTGACCTGGACAAGTCACTTAATTCCAATTGCTGAAAGAAAGAAAGAAACATACAAAACATTCTTTAAAAAAATTGTTTCTAATTCCTACCTTCTGGCTCCTCATTCATCCACAGAGGAAGAAGACAATATAATATTCATTATACTAATGGAACCATGAGAAACATTAGTGACCATGTTGCAAAATAAAAATAATAAAGCAAGAAAAATAAAGTAAGTGAAAAAACTATACGTTATTTGCACTGTTTATTAGTTTTCTTTTGGGAAGTTCATTTGATCATGAATTCTCCATCATTATCTTGGATCAACAACAACAATAAAATTGAAGACAAAGGAAAAAGGGGAAAAATCAGCTTAACTGATTAATGCACTAAAAAAAAAATCTAAAAATATGTACAATCCTTTATACTTGTGAACCTCCCACCTCTACAAATGGGATAAAATGTCATTTCATATCCCTTCTTTTGAATTATACTTGTTTGTAATTTTGTAACATTAACTTGACTTTCTTTGTTTTTTCCTTTTACGTTTATATTTGTTATATCTTTTGCTTTCTTAAAGTTTCCACTTATTTCATTGTGTATTAGTTCATATAGATCTTTTCATGTTTTTCATTTTCATTACATTCATCATTTCTTATCTTACAATAACATAACATTATGTATATTCATTTATCATATAGTGTATAGCAATTCCCCAATTTATTTGTATCTACTTTGCTTTCATTTCTTTCCTGTCACAAAATTATTATCAATCTTTTGTTGTGTATGAGGAGTTTCTTCTTACGAATGACCTCTTTAAAGTATAAAAACTAGGAATAGGAACTTTGACTTAAAGTATATGGACATTTAAATAATTTTATTTGCAGTTCTTTTTTTACTAAAATGCATTTCTACTTTTAAACTAAATTTAAATGACAGCTCTTTTCTGAAGCCTTTCTTGATTTCTCAGTTATAGGGAAAAGAAAAACAAAACAAAACAAAACAAAAAACCCATTCCTTTCTCTGAATTAATGTGGTATTTTTCTTATGACTTAAGCTTTCGCAGCTATCTGGTCTTAGAATTACCAGTGTTCATATTATCCACTTTTATTTGGAGTAGAATCATATTATCTCATTTGATATCCCCAACACAAAATGTATATTCTGTAAATATTTATTAATAGAATCTGATTACTCTTAATGAATGCTTAATGTTGTTATTGTGATAGTGGTTGGGGTTGTTGCTTGTCTTTCATTCTTGAGGAGGACCATGAAAATAGGGAATTGATGCCGTGAGTGAGTGAATGAATAAATGAATTGAGGGAACAACAAAAAAGAAGTTAATTGGGATAAAATAGAGAATCAGAGAAAGAACAGAAATGTTAGGATTACACAGTGTGTTAACTTAAAAAATACATTTAACTATTTTTGGTACTAGGTACCTGTCCATTTCTTTCCTGAGTTAATTGCAGAATAAGTATGCTTTTAATAATATTTCACATTTTAAATTAGCAGATATAGTCCAGGGTATATGAAATTTGTCATGAAGTAGAAATAAGCAGAGAGAGAAAATAAAAAAAATGGTCTCTTTTCACCAACTTAATCCTCAATTTTACTGATTGGCAACACTGAAAAGGTGAAGTCATTTTTCTCATATCTATAATTAAATCTTTTCCATACAAAGTGTTTGATATCTGTGAAGAAAAAAAGAAAGAAAATAAACTAATTGGGAACCAGCTGTGAAAATAGGCATGTTCCAATCACTGTTTTCATTACCCAGTAATGATTTATTTGTCTCAAGTAGCATCACTTTTCCTTCCTATCTTAAAATCATTTTTTTTTTTAATTTTTTATTTAATAATTACATTATATTGACACTCATTTCTGTTCCGATTTTTTTTCCCCTCCCTCCCTCCACCCCCTCCCCTAGATGGCAAGCAGTCCTTTATATGTTGGATATGTTGCAGTATATCCTAGATACAATATATGTTTGCAGAACCGAACAGTTCTCTTGTTGCGTAGGGAGAATTGGATTCAGAAGGTATAAATAATCCGGGAAGAAAAACAAAAATGCAGATAGATCACATTCGTTTCCCAGTGTTCTTTCTTTGGGTGTAGCTGCTTTTGTCCGTCATTTATCAATTGAAACTCAGGTCTCTTTGTCAAAGAAATCCACTTCCATCAAAATATGTCCTCATACAATATCGTTGTCGAAGTGTATAATGATCTCCTGGTTCTGCTCATTTCACTTAGCATCAGTTCATGTAGGTCTCTCCAAGCCTCTCTGTATTCATCCTGCTGGTCATTTCTTACAGAACAATAATATTCCATAACATTCATATACCACAATTTACCCAGCCATTCTCCAATTGATGGGCATCCATTCATTTTCCAGTTTCTAGCCACTACAAACAGGGCTGCTACAAACATTTTGGCACATACAGGTCCCTTTCCCTTCTTTAGTTATTTCTTTGGGATATAAGCCCAATAGAAACACTGCTGGGTCAAAGGATATGCATATTTTGATAATTTTTTGGGCATAATTCCAGATTGCTCTCCAGAATGGTTGGATTCGTTCACAACTCCACCAACAATGCATTAGTGTCCCAGTTTTCCCGCATCCCCTCCAACATTCATCATTATTTTTTCCTGTCATCTTAGCCAATCTGACAGGTGTGTAGTGGTATCTCAGAGTTGTCTTAATTTGCATTTCTCTGATCAATAATGATTTGGAACACTCTTTCATATGAGTGGTAATAGTTTCAATCTCATCCTCTGAAAATTGTCTGTTCATATCCTTTGACCATTTATCAATTGGAGAATGGCTTGATTCTTAAAATCATTTGTTGGGAGAACTACCTCTGGCCTATTTAACTTGATCAATATTAATATTTGTAAATCAGTAGGGGTGGAATTTAATAATGAAGATAGTGAAACAAAAAGTTTTTAACAGCAAGAAGGCAAATTCTGCTTTCAATGCAAACAGCCAATGCCTTGCAATGAAAATTATGCAAAAATTACTTGTAGAATCCAGTGAGTAATTGATAATAATCTTTCTTGGAATAAGCAAAAGATTTAAATATAATGAAGAAGGGGGGAAAGCTTTCAAAGACTATGTTCTATTCATTAATATAAAACTTAAGTGGATAAAAATTCTGCTGGAAGAAAGTCAAGTCAGAGTTAAATTAATTTGATTAAATTCCAAGATTCAGAGATCAAAGAAAGTGAAAATAAAAAAAAAATGCACCTATGTATTGTACATCCTTTTTTGAATTAATTATGTCTTTATCAGTATTCTTCTGGTGGAATACATCTCATTTGAAATGTAAATCCCCCACAAAGTATTATAATGATTTTTGTTCAACTAATTGTTTGAAATTCTAATTTATTTTTGAATCCAGATATGGATGATATAAAATGACCTTCAAGATGCTGAAATTTTTGATTCTTGGAAAAATCTTTTTAATAATAATTATATCAATATTGAATTGGACCTTATAGAATCTCAAGAAAACCTTTTTATGTCTAAGTACTATTGCTTTGAAATGAGGGATTTCCTTTCTCTTCAAGCCAATCACACATATCACTCTTTACCCCTTTCCTTTAAGCAGAGAACATGGTCCACTGGAAAAAATACAGGATCTTAAATAAGGGAACCTTAGACCATCATTAATTCAACTATTCAGAGCAAATAACTTAATTACCCTGAATTTTCTCAGTTTCCTCATCTGCTTTTTTCCTCCCTAGTTGTCCTTTATATGACATTTCCTATATCTTCTATATTTTGCTTTCTAAGCATTGGGACTCTCCCTGCTTCTCTCTTCACTGATTTAGAAATGGAGGAAAACTTTGAGTTTATTTTGTCCAATTTCATTATGTTATGACTGACGAAACTGAGGCCCAGAAATATTAAGTGTCCAAAGTAGCATTGGTAGCAAATGATAAAACTAGTTTATGAACCCAGGTCACCTGACAACAAATCCATGACTTATATCTCTACTCTGGCAAATCATCTCAAAGATAAATATAAAATAATCTCTGATATTTAAAGCCCTTCCCAATATGCCTCCAGCCTACAATTCACAAAATATCACTTTATCCTCCTTCATCTGCTATAAATTCCAATCAAATCGGGCTCTTCGGTTTTATCAAAATTCAACATTTCATTTCCTGCTGCCATACTTTTACACTGACCATTCACCATATATGGAATGCAGTCCTATTTTATTTCTTCTTCAAATTCTTAGCTCGCTTCAAATGATTGATTCAAGAGAAAACCTTTTTTGGGCTTCTATATATTTTAGTACTTATTTTTTGTTTATTTAACTGGATGTTTTATTTGCAGTAGAATAAAAGTACCAAAAATGTGTTTTATGCATAGTAATTATATCCTATGCTTGTTAAGTTGAATTGGGTTATTTACTGTCACTTTACACATTTGAATTTGTGATGTTGGCATATGAGTAAATTTTAGGGCGAGGATAATAATCTCCAATGGTGAGATAAAGACACACATTTCCTATGGACAGTTGGAGATCTAGATCCTTGGAAAAGTAGGGGAATATGAAATATTTTCTATTCACCTCCACAACTAATACATGTTTCTAGGTAAAGCAAAGCACATGGAAAGTCCTGATTCACATTTCTTCAAAAACAGGGGAACAAAGTAGTTTTTCTGCAGAAATATTATAGAACAAACCTTTTAGAAGATGTTAGTCTGTTACATAAACTGATTTTTAAAAAGCTGAATCTTCCCATCTTTTCATGGCTGGTTTGTCTAAGGAAGGAAAAAAACCATCTGAAGTCTGAAATGGAGCAGATCAATCTTTTGATACTTATCAGTACTTGGATCAGGCCTATGGGGAACCCTTGCACATCAAACCATGAAAACAAAACAGAAAGTATACTCTAAAACACCTAATTGCAACTCCCAATCTCTACATTTAGTATTTTATCCAATATCCCCTTATAGCTCCAAGTCCAAAACTCAGGGAATATGTGAGCCTCAGTTTCTCTAATAGCTATCGTGAAAAACATATACCACTATTCCCATATGTAAACTTATTCTTGGTCTTTTAACATTATATAGGAGAAAAAAAAAAACATTATATAGGAGAAGGTTAAATATCTATTTCTCTATTGATTCTATTGAAAGGCAACTTGATAAACTTTTTTTTCACTTATGCATCCAAGATGTCTTAGTTTCCTTAAGGATTCAGCTCAGATATCACCTCTTATGCAAACTGTTCTTAATTCCCACCCCAATGTTTAGTTACCTCTCCCTCCTCAAATTATTTTGTATTTATTACAAAAATTACAAAACTATTTATATGTTATATTCACCTCCTCCAGTAGAAGATAAATTCATGGAAGGCAAAGACATTCTTAGTTTCTTGTCTAATCCTCAGAATCTAATATATTTCTCAGAAATAGTAATTACTTTATAAATTAAATAGTCATTGGACTTAATTGGAATTCCACTTCTTTGGGCCCAGTTTACATTTCAGAAAAATGAGAGGGCTGCATTAATTGCTCTCTGACTGAAAAGTTATGTCATTGGTATTTCCAGTTGTTAAGAAGAATGATACTAAGTAGCAATAAAAGTCTCTGGCTCAAGGTTTAGGCCTTCAAATATGTCAAGTTTTCCCCTTTCTTAGACACTAAGTCTAACCCTAACTCAAATTCAAACTCTAATCTTTGACCTTATCATCCCCTCAAATTATGATCCCCTGACCATGTCTTCTCTTTTCACCCTTAAACAAGTTGTCTATATACTTGCTATCTACAATTCTTCTTCTGTTACTCTCTTCTTCAACTTTTGCAATCTAGCTTTCAAATACAATATTCAACTGAAATTGCTGTCTCTAAAACTACCAGTCCATAATGTAATTTCAAATTTGATTTTTTTAAAGTCCTCTTGCTTCTCAATTGTTAATACCAATGACAACTCTCTTTTCCTGGGTATTTTTTCTTCTCTTGTATTTTTATGCTATTTTATCCTGTTATTTTATATGTCTGAACATTCTTCTACTCCCTTCTTTCCTGATTTATCATCCAAAACATAACCCATAACTGGGAATCTTTCACAATATTCTGTCTTATCTTTATTATATCCCTTTTTATGAGTCTCTTCATTGATAACCTCATCAGACAACATGGGTTTGACCATCATGCAGATAATTAACATATATATAACATTTGCTTTTGGGTGTTTAAAACTTGGTCTTCTAGAGATATCTCAAACTCAACATGTTTTCTCTTCCAATTTCCTCCATTTTTTTTGCAAGATCCTTTTAGTCGCTGGGCTTGTGACATTGTCACTATGTTCAAATCCTTATTCTACATCATCTCAGATATTCAATAAGTTGCCAAACTTTTGCCCTTTTCTCCCAAAAATATCTCTTGCCTCTGATTCTTTTTTTTTCTGCTCACAGTTACCACCTTAGTTTGTGATCCTCATTAACCTGTTATCTATATTATTGCAACTTCTCCATGTTGAACCTCCTATCTTATATTACTCATCACTCCCATCTATCCTACACATTATAGATAAAATAATTTACTCTAATTTTTCTTAAGGACACAATTAACCTTGAAACATTTATCTTCAATCAACTCTAGTAGTTCTATTACCCCTAGGATAATATATTTCCCCCCCCCCCTTTTTTTTTTTTTGGCATTTAAAGCCTTTCCAATCTAGTCCTAACTTAATTTCCCCCCTCATTCAATCTTACTCCTCCTCTTGATCTTTGGGAGTGAGCCAAACTAGTCTTTTTTTCTTTTTTCTCCTATAAGATACTCCATTTGAACTTTCCATGATTATGCAATAATTGCCTGACATACCTAAAATACATTTCCTCCTCACATCAACCTCATATTGTTCTTCTCTGCTTTCAAGGTACAACTCATGAATCATATTTTATAGGAAACCTTTCCTGATACCTCCAACTACTAATACCTTCTCTTTCTTGTTTTATATGTAACTACTTCTTATTTTTCAGGGTATAATTATTCAATATATGTGTAATACTTATATGTGTACTTATAGTTTTCAATATTGACATGTCTGTTCCTTGTGAGTTGGAACTGGAAAAAAAAAAATGTTTTGCTATTATATCCCCAGGACCTAGCATAGTAGATAGAATGTCAAAATCCTTCCTGATTGATTAGTGGATTCATTGATTTGGACAAGAAAATAGAAACTCTGATATTATAATAACTGGTATTAACATGGAAAAAGGTCTGGCAGTTTAGCTGAACCAGATAACAAAGGAAGCTGGACATTTAAATAATTTAAAAGATGCTGGAAGCTGGCACATAGATGAAAAAATAATATCACAATAATTATTTTAACCCTTCGAGTCTTCCTCCCACATAATACCAGAACCATATTTATAGCACTTGAGCTAAAAGGACCCACATGCACGATTTAGTGTAAACATCTCATTTTACAAATGGAGAAACTGAGGCCCAAGAAAATGCCCAAGGTCACAGACAGAAAGCATCAGAAGTTGAATTTATCATATTCTCTGACTTCAGAACTTTCTTTCTACGCTGTTCCTCTGTTTCCCTATCTTCCTTTTATCTTGAAGTATTTTTCAAATAATAGATTTCACTATTATTAGCTTAGTGTAATGTAATATATTCACAATAAGACCCTTCCCCAAAACAAACAAACAATAAGATGCAATTTCATTTTTTATTTTTTCCTCAGAATTTTTTTCATTCTTTTTTTTTTTTTTCTGCTGTAGTACTGGACAATCTCTTGATTTTAAGTGGTTTGGGCACATATAGATACAAGGCATTTATTATAATTGAAACCACCTCCGGATTAACTAGTGAATCATACGGACCAGAAGTATGTGTAGCATTTTTGTTATTGTTGTTGAGTTGTACCTGAGTCTTCATGAAAAGAAACAGTAGTTTTTTTTTGTTTGTTTGTTTTTGTTTTGTTTTTTGGTTTTTTTTGACAAAGATATTGGAGTAGTTTGCCCTTTCCTTCTCTAGCTGATGTTACAGATAAGGAAACTGAGGTAAGTAAAGTTAAGTGAATTGTTCTGGGTCATGTAACTAGTAAATGTCTGAGGCTAGATTTGATTTCATTAAGCTGAAATTATTCCTGCCCTTGTCCCCTACCCTTTTTCCCAACACATACACTCTGACTAGTAAATGACTTTTGGGGTAACTAGTAAATGATCCAGATTGCAGTTTACAGGGTAAAACGCTGGGCATGGAATCACAAGGCCTTGATTTGAATCCTACTTTATTATTATCTAACTTTGAGGAAAGATATTTTAATTCTTTCTGACCTTCAATGTTTTCATCTGTAAAATGGGGTTAAGGATATCTTCTTTGACAATTATACAATTTTTCTGGGGCATGTGACAGATAATGAATGTAAAAGTGCTTTGTAAATGACAGAGCATGCTACAACTCAATGTAAAATATTATTATTCTTATGCTTCACAATTAAGTTTCCTAGCAAAACATTAATTTTTATAAAGACTTTTAAAAGGTTTATGATAAATGTTGTTTTGCATTATGAATTGGCTCTTTGAAGGGCAACAGGAGCAGCTTCTGTTTAGCTGTAATATCTTGCATTCAGTTTTAACCATATATTGTCAGAAAAATGCTATAGGATTGGGGTTTTTTCCTCCCTGAACAGACTCCATAGACTTAATTCATGAATTAACCACTCTTAGATTCAGAGTGGTTGAATATGCACAAAATATATAGGAGTAGTACATTATAATCAAGTGTAATTACCGTTTTTTCCTCCCCTGAACTACTCTTTCAATGAAAGTGAAATATTACTCTGATAGTACTATTTATACTGACATTTTTAGAGAAGCAGTGCTGCCAAGGCCAGAGTACTAGTCTCCAATAACCAGCAGCATTGCCTGGTGTTAATGAAATATTTAAAGGTGCTTTTTTTTTTTCCCACAAGGGAGAAAACTATAAAACAGAATGTGAATTGCAATAAGAATCAACATATACTAAATTGGTGTGCCCTCATGAACTTGCTGAATTTGCTTCTCTAATCTTTACTGCTGCAGTAATTCCTCCTCCTTGTTGTTCCATGGCTCCATATGTACCTGATTTCTCACTTAGAAATGCATATCAAGTCCTTCCTGTTCCCTGGGTGTGTATATACTAAACTACTCTGCTATATTTCATTGCACTAATATGATAATTTGACCAGGATAAAGTATATTAGTTTATAATTGCATTGTATCTGGTGTGAATAAGGAAAAATTTGTTTTCTAACATCAACTGAAAGTAGAATTGTGCAGAGGAAGTTTTGAATTGGTGGGAACTGAGGTGAAAAGGAATTGGGTTTTGATGATAGGAAGAAATACTTCAAAGGCAGAATTTCATGATCTCTGCTTTCCCGAAAACTGAGCTTAAGAGAAGGCCATATCTGAAGTTCTATCTGAAGTCTTTTACAGATCCTTCTATATTCCCCTTTGTTTAGTTAAAAGAAAAGGCATGACAGGCCTTCAGAAGCCATATTTTGCCTAAATATGACCAAAAAGAATAAGGGTTTTCTTTGAAGAATAGTAGTACGCAAGAGATGTAGACAATTAACTTTCCTACTTTGAAGCATCATAAGAGTAAATCAGATGAAGAAGTACATGTCTCATCAGGAAGATCAGTTGGATCTTTCCATCCTTACCTTTGGCAAGACTCTGTCCTTTTAGTCAACATTTTTATTAGTGATTTAGAATGCTTAGTACAGTGTCTGGCACATAGTAGGCATTGAATAATTGGTAAATTGATTCGTGAATTGAGAAGCATATAGATCATAGTGTAATAGATTGAGTGGGAAGGAATTTTAAATCTTCAGTTTATTAATGAGGAAAAAGTTATGGAGAAGCTATATTAGTTGTCCAAGGTCATGTAGGCAGCAAGTAGCAAAGCTGATATTGATTTAAACCTAAGTTCCTTGCCTTTCCATCATGCTTTACTAGCTAATACAGCAAGCTTAGTAAATTTTTAGGTGACACAAAGCTATGAAGGATAACTAATGTACTAGGTCATAAAAGTAATATATAAGGAGATCTCAACAATCTGGAACAATGGACCATAAGATAAAATATAATAGGGATAAAGACCATAAGATAAAATATAATATGAACTTTAATTCAAAATTAGAAAAAAATTTTCACAAGTACAGGATGCTGGAGATGTGGGTGGAAGACAATTTATGGATAAATAATAATAATAATAATAATAATAAATTTTAATAGATTTAAATCAAATATCAATGTGAATGTACTGTATGGTAAGGTAGCAAAAATATCTAATGTGATATTGAGATACTTTAACAAAAGGATACATCTAGAATGAGATTTTATGCTTCTACTACCTAGATAAATCCAAATCTCAATCTCAATCTTATGTTCAGTTTTGGGCGATGTTTTAATAACTCACTGAAAAGTTGAGTCCAGTCCAGAGAAGAACTGCTAGGATAATGAGGGGATTCAAACTATGCTATGTGAGTATACTTACAAAGATTTTTACTACACTACTTTTTCCTATTTCTGCTCTTAAATGTCTAACCATTACTTTTCAGAATTCTCTTTGTTCAGATCATTTCTGTGATTGTCCCATAGAGTTCTAATATGGGCTTTCTCTTCTTTGTCTATGTTATTTCACTTGATAATCTCATCAACTTCCATGCATTAAATTATCACATCTATACTAATTAGTGTAGATCTAACCTCTTTGCTAACTACCAGTCTCATATCTCCAACTACTTATATGCCATCTTGCACTGAGTGTTCCCTAGACATTATAAACTCATGTGCCTAAATTCAGAGTATATATATCCCCTAAGTCTTTCTTTTTTCTTAACCTTTCTGTTATTATTGAGGTTATCATTACTCCCATATCACCCAAGTTTACAACGTAGGAATCATCCTTGATTCTTCAATCTTTCTATTCCTTCCTTCCTATGTCCAATCTGTTGTCAAGGCAAATTAATGTTACCTCTGTAGTATTTCTCATAAATGTTTCCCTTTCAACTCAGACAATCACCACATTGGTATAAGATCTTATGACTTCATTCATGGATTATTTCAGTCACTTGCTGGTTTGATAACTTGATCTGCCAGCCACAAGTCTTTTTTTTTTTTTTTTTAATAATAAATGGCCTTTATAAATAAGCCAACCTAGCAGTAACAGATTCTAAACTATATTATAAAACAGTAACCATCAAAACTATCTAATATTAGTCAAGATAAATAGTTGTAGATCAGCTACCTTATTAGGTACAGTATATATAATAATATATATGGTAATCTAGTATTTGATAAACTCAAAGATCTGAGTATTGGGGGCAAAAATTCACTATTTAGCAAAGATTGCTAGGAAAACTAGAAAGCATTTTGCAGAAACCAGGTAAACATCCCCTCTTATATCATATACCAAGATATAGTCAAAATACACATGTGATTTAGATATAAAGGGTGATGTCATAGAAAGGATCATGGGAAGTAAAATGTATAACTTTTACATTAAATTAAAAATATTTTGTACACACACACACAACAACAACAACAACAACAACAACAACAACAACAACAACAACAACAAAGCAGCCAGGATTATAAAGAAAGTAGGAAACAGCAAGTTTCCCTAATAAAGACCTCATTTTCCAAACATACAGGGAATTTATAAAAAAATAAGAATAATTCTCCAATTAACAAATGATTAGAAAATATGAATAAGAAGTTTTCAGAAGAAGAAAACAGAGCTATCTATTATGTGAAAAAATTCTCTAAATCATTATTGATTAAAGAAATGTAAATTAAAACAATTATGAGATACTACCTCATAACCAACTGATTAGTTAACATTATAGAAAAGGAAAATTACAAATGTTAAAGGGGATGTGGAAAAATTGGGACACATGCATTGTGGATAGGGTTGTGGATAGGTCTAGCCATTCTAAAGAACAATTTGGAACTATGCACAAAGAGCTTTAAAATTGTGCATACCCTTTGATGCAGCAATAACACTACTAAGTCTATATTCTTAAGAGGTCAAAGAATAAAAACAAATGACCTATGTGTACAAAAATATTTATAGCAGCTCTTTTTGTGGGTGGCAAAGAATTTGAAATTGAAAGGATGTCCATGATTAGGGAATGGCTAAACAAGTAGTGATGTATAATTGTGATGCAAAACTATTGAGCCATAAAAAATGATGAAGGGATGTTTTTAGAAAAACCTGTGAAAACATATGAACTGATACAAATTGAAAAGAGAAAAATCAGGAGAACATTGTACACAATGACAGCAGTTTTGATATCGTGATTAATTGAAAGGAATAGCTATTCTGATCAATATAGATCTGAAGGACTCCTAATGAAAAATGTTAGCACGTCCATAGAGAAAAGTGATGAACTAAGTAAAGATTGAAACATAATTTTCTTTTTACTTCATTTTCATTGCTTTCTTTTTTTGCCATATGATGAATAGGGAAATATGTTCTGCATGATTTTATATTTATAATTGATATCCCTAGCAAGACGAAGGAGAAACATTTGAAACTCAAAAAACTTAAAAAAAAAATAATTTTTTTAATTGAAAAAAAAAATCCTTCATAACCTCTCCCCTCAACCTCTATTGTTTTTTCATACCTTACAGTTACACACATATTCTGAAAAACAGTGACACTGACATCCTTGTTGCTTGAACAAGACCCTCCATCTCCTTCAGACACGTTCAATGATTGTCCCCTGTGCCTGAAATTCTTTCACATCTCCAATTTTTGACTTTTGACCTCCTTCAAATCCCATCTAAAAGCTTACTTTTTATGGAAATCCTTTATCATCCATACTTAATTCTAGTGCTTTCTCTCTGAAGTTACCTGCAAATTTTTCTGTGTGTAACTTGTTTATACATAATTGATTGCTTTTTTCCCTTTTTATCCCAAGTATTTAGCACTTTGTAAATCACATAGTAGCCATTTAATAAATGTTCATTCAATAACTGACTATTTAAAGGAATTTAAAATCTTTAATTTGGAAAAGAAAAGACATGGTATTTGTCTTTAAGTATTTGAATTATTCTTGTTTAAGGATGGTATTGGGACAGAGAGATGGCATAGTGGATAGAGTACTACATCTAGAGTCAGGAAAACTCATCTTCCTGTGTTCAAATCTGGTCTCAGATATTTACTAAATGTATAACCCTGTTTGCCTCAGTTTCCTTATATGTAAAATGAGCTGGAGAAGGAATTGTCAAACCATTCCAATATCTTTGCCAAGAAAACTTCAAATATGGTCACAGAGTCAGACATGACTGAAATAACTGAATAACAAAAGCCATTGTTTTCTTCTGCACCGGAAAGGACACCAATGGGTGAAAGTTAAATGGAGGTAGATATTTTAGCTCAATGTAAGAAGAAATTTCCTAAGATAATTTGATTTATCCATACATACTTGGGAGGTTACATATTCCTAGTCACTAAAGTCAAGATTGCTAGAGGATAACCTATTGTAGATAGTGTAGAGGAGATTTACTTTTTAAACTGTGAATTAAACTTAATAACCTATGAGTTCATGTCTAGCTCTAGTACTCTGTGGTTGCTGATTCTTCTGATCACCTTCATTTGGTACCAGGAAGAGACATTTGGCCCTGCAGATAACATTTTTTTTTTTTCCTTTTGAAGCTTTGAAAAAGAGATGGCATTAGTAAAGCTATTATAATATAATCATTGATTACTTTAAGTGGAAAAAGGAAGGGCAAGGCCCAGAGGAAGGAGACAGTCAGCTAATTCTTCTTTGGCAACCCATTACTCAATGCTCCCAGCTATGAATACAACCTTTGCATACAAGACCATAATTGCAAGTACCTGGTCTATAGGCTACAATAAACCACACATAGCCAATTCTGTAAAAGGCAACCAGGGACCACAGTGGTGATTTTATAATTTTAAAAAAATCAGAATGTATACATAAAATTCTATATACTTCTGTCATAATTTAGAGGCTTCTATATATACACTGCAATATACACATATATACATCTGTGTATCTGAGAAACAAAACGTTAATATGTGGTTATTATTCTGATTCCATGTGACAAATATATTTTCTCTATATATACTTATAAATGCACATACATATATTTGTGTTTTTCTCTCTGTATGTAAATAATATAAAATGACTATGAGATAATTTTTATTAATAATATTTTATTAAAAATCTTTATTAATAATAACAGTTTCAACAACTGTTTGGAAAAAAAGGGAATTATTTTGGGTTTTTCAAACTTCACATATTTTAGAATTTATATATACATAATTATACCATGTTAGCTTTGAATCTCATAGAAACATTGTTATGTGTAAAATAATATATGATTCCCATTTCAGACATCACCTACCAGTTGCAAAAATACAATATTATTAATGGAAATGTAGAATCTGAGAAATAAAATATTTATAAATATGATAATTCTGTTTAAAATTATACACTTAGAGGTTTTTCAAATGTTATTATCAAATAGGTAAGGTAAAGCCATGTGTGTTTTTTAAAAATTACATTTGCATATGCTCTAATCCTTCAGAGATGTATCTGTGCCATGTGGGTATGTTATAATTATATTAACATTGTTTCACATTCACATAGGGAAAACTCTTTTAGGAGTACTTAAGGCTTTTGAAGGCATGCTAGGAAAGAAGTAATCCTTGAGTCTGGGCATATTCACAAACAACAAATGTAAAAGTTGGTTGGGGTGGGTGGGAGTAAGGGGAGAGATTTTTATATTTGCTGGAAAAGTTTACAATGTCACTTTTTTTTTTTTTTTTTTTTTTTGGTTTGTTTAGAAGTTTTATTTATAGCCAGTTTCATTGAGAAAACAGGCTTTGAGTAGGATTTCCTTATCTCTACAACCCTGTAGAGAACAGATATTTCCCATCTTCGTGCTTTAACTTTGACCTGGATAGTATTCCGGGAGATCAGAAAGATTGCACATATTTCTCCCCCTCTGCCCATTTAATTCAATTCAACAAATTTTAATTAAGAACTTATTTGTTGCATAAGGCACTGTCATGGGGGATGAAGAAATATAGTTTGACTAGAATAACATGCTAAAATTTTAGTGATTATACCATGGAATAAATTGTCTTAAGATTGTGTTTCATTTTATGATAATTGTTTGAACAAAATCTGGATAAACACTTATCTGTACTATTATAGAACAGGGATTAGGTGGTCTTCTATCCATTTCTGGGATTCTAATAGGAAATATTGGACAAGAACAAATAGGTAGGATAAGAAGGAATAATGTGAAAGAAAAGAAGAATAAATAAAGTGGTATAAGAAATTTAAGTGGGGCAAGATTACTTTGAACTAGAAAATGATAAACTGCTATATGGAACATAAAACATGTGATTTGGACCTTTTTTTTTTTAACTAAGAGAGAGATTTTTATAGATGGGGATATTTTTATACATATTTGTTCCAGAGTATAGAGAGGGCAGCATGAGATAGAGGAAAAATTCAGCTTGGCAGAAACTTATTATATTTATACTTAGAATATAAGAATGAAATAACTCAGAAAAGGTAGCTTGGATCCAGATGGTAGAGGATCTTAGATTCCAAGATAAGAAGTTCATATTTTATCCTATACAAGTTATTGTGTTTTTTGGTATATTATTGATACATAAATAGCAAGTTATTGAAGTTTTCTGAGAAAGGAACCATAGGTTGGTTAGATCTCTTCAGGAATATTTTGATAGTTTTGTGAAGGAAGAATGAAAAGAAGGAGAAGGGTTAGAAAATGAAGGCAAAAAAATTAGTGAAATACTAATGTAGTATGAATTGAAAGAGTATAAACATGAGAATATTACTAAAATTGAAGGGATAGGTCTTGGCTATTAATTGAATGTCAATAGTAAAGGAAAGAGAAGCATCAGAGGTAACTTTATTATTTTAAATTCTTATTGCCAAGAGTATTATGGTACCATTAAATTATAATTTGGAAGTTGATTGGCTGAACCATTATGAGAAAGATAAAGGATTAAATTTTGAATCTAACAAATACTCCTCAAGATTGACATCCATATTAATTTTTAAAATCTTTAATCCAAGTGGGAGAATTTCCTTTTTTATGTTAAGTTTTGATTTCTCATTCCTTTATCTTCAGGGAATAAGCAGAAATTTGGCTTTACCCTTTAGTATCCCACTCTCCATCTTTTCTTGTTGTTGTTTTTGTTATTATTATTATTAGCAAGGCAATTGTGACTTACTCAAGGTCACATAACTAGTAAGTGTCAAGTGTCTGAGTCTGGATTTGAAGTCAGGTTCTTCTGACTTCAGGGCCAGTTATCTATTCACTGTGCCACCTAGCTGCCATCTCTCCATTTTTTCTAAGGGAAGTCACTCCTTTCACTGCTCTAATTTACAATGCCAGACTAGATTCTTTGCACACCACTGTGAAATGACTAGCATAGTCTCTACCATGTAGTTTCAACTTTTTCTAAAGTCATTAAAAAAAAATAATTTTTGGTTTACTATCATTTCCATATCCTTGTTGTCATCTGATTTCCTCCACATCATTCTGGTACTTTTTAGAATAATTTAAACTTCTGATTACATCTTTCTTATTCCCCTACCAAATCTTAGGGCATCAGTATTTATAATGATGATCCTTCTAACATGATGACTTCATAGTTTCTCAACCTTTTGAATTCCTACAACTTTAAACTATGTTATCATTGCCCCACATCTGTATGACTACAGGATAGCTTTCACCATTAACTAGAATTGCATCAGCTCAAAAATTCAGGATTCTAAAATTCATTGTTCTATTCATAGTCTCCAATCATTTTATTTTTCTTACTCTTTTATGCAAAGTAAGCTTTTGTTGCCTTCCTCAAGACTTATAGTTGTCAAAAAAAAAAAAAAAAGACTTATAGTTGTCTCTTCTACAACATTGAGCTGGGATTGCCCCTCCTCCCTTTGGAAAATTTAGAAAAATTTTTTGATTTTGTCTTTATGCCAGAGAAGAAATCTTATTTTTTTTCTTTTTATTTTATGGGGTATTTATAATAACTTATTACAAAATTTGGGTTAAGAATTTGATCATAAACTCTGTGTCCTCTTCTGGACTTTGTATTTCATCTCTGGCTTCCACAAAACTCCCCCCCAAATTCCTATCTTATTCTTGTACTGACTCATGATGTATTGATCATGTTTGATGGGAGAAGTTGATATCTGGGAGAAATAATTGCATCCCCTTTATCCTTCCCCATTTTCCTATTTTATCTCTTTTCCTCTGATCTTATATGTCTTGCTCAGTCTTGACTGCTTGGAGAGCTACTTCTGTGGTTTAGTATGAGTTAAATAGAATCTTCCATCCCTTTAATATTATAATATTCCTACCCTGGTGGTCATTCTCCATTCTTCTTAATATCAACCATTTTTTTTTTCTATCCAGTCTTGCTACCACCAACCTTCTGAATATTGGTAATCTCAGAAAAAAAAAATCAAGCTTTTTTCACTCTAAATTTAAGTTGCACCACAACATGTTCACTTTTTATTCTTCTTTGGTTATTTTTATATTTTCTTCTTATTTGACATCTATCTAATTCCCTACTGTTCCAAATCTTTTCTCATTTCCTTAAGTCCTCAGTCGTGTACTGACCATTTTGCTTTCATAGGTAATTGTAGGATTCTATATATAGAGCAGGAAAATACCTTAGAAGTTAACTCTTCTTCTAGCTACATAATCCTAGAAACACCCTTATTTTGCAGATGAGAGAACAGTTAGAGAAGTTAAATGAGATGTCCTTTGGAAGTACTCAATAGAACTAGGATTTAACCCCAAGTTGACCTATCTTTCTTATTGTACTATATCACTTGAATGAAGCAGATTGAGGTGTGATGGTTAGACCCTTCAATATCTAACCTTCTAAATTTTACTACTATTTCCTCCTCCTCTTTTTTTTTCCCATCTATCTCAGAGGAACAAGGACATTACTCCTCTATAAAGCTAACTTTGTCACTTTTGTGCCAGTGATTCCATTTCTTTCTATCTTTCCTGGGGTCTTGCTTTTTCATCATCCCTTTCTCCTTTCTTTCTTTATTATAAATTTAACAATTATCAATAAATGTATACATGTTATTGCTCAAAGAAGTGTAAAAAATAGTATAGAAGAATTTTTATTACATATTATTTGATATTTTAAATTGTATATTCAATTTAATATAGTAGTATAAAAAATCCTTTGTGTGTCCCCTTATTAACATTTTTTTCTTCTCTATATTTTCATTTTTAAAATGTCTTTCACTATTCATATATAAACCACCATCATTTACAGCATTCCTTCCCTGTAACAAATAAGAATACTGAACCAAAACAAAGCAATTCACTGACCACTTCTGAAAACTTAAGTTTCATTCTGCACTGATAGTCTATCATGTCTCTTCCAAAAAATGGTCAAATACCTCATCATAAATCTTTGGAAATTATTATTGATGAGTACATCATATGAACTGCTTTCATGGTTCCTTTCACTCAGAATCTATTCATATAAGTCTTCCCAGGTTGTTTTGTTGTTGCTGCTGCTCTTCTTTTCTTCTAATCCATAATATTAATCATGTCTTAATGGTATAATAATACTTCTTTATATTTGTATACCACACATTTACTCAGTTATTGCCCAACTGATAGGCAATTTGTTTCCAATCCTTTGCTATAACAAAGAGTGGTTCTTTAAATATTTTTATATTAATCCCCTTGGGATACATACCTATTAGGATTACCTTTATGTCAAAAAGTAAGAATGGTTGGTGACCTTTTATGCATGGATATATTTTATTTTGCATGATAGTTCAATCATCTGCAGCTTAACAAGTAATGCTTTGTTCTTCCAACAAAAGGGATTTTCATGTTTGTAACCTCTGCCAATCTCACAGGTTCTTAATAGTTTTAATTTGAATTTTATTCTTAGTAATTTGGAGCATTTTTTGATATGATTGTTGAAAACATTCTTTTCTTCATTTGAAATTTGGTTCTTTTGTATATTTTGATTGCTTAGTTATTGGAAATCTTAATTTGTATAGATGTCATATAAATATTAGATATTAGATCTTTTTTATATGAAACTGCTATAAGATTTTCCTCTAATTAGCTCTTTCTTTTACAAGTCTAACTGAATTGATATTATTTAAAAAAAAAACCCTTCAATTTTATGTTATAAAAATTGTCCATTTTTTCTTCTCTGTTTACCTGAGCTCAGGGACTATCTTTTGATTCTTTTTTTATCCCCAGCATTTAGCATAGCACCTCCATATAGTAGGAGGTTAATACATTTTTACAAATTGATTGATCCTTCATCTAACATTCTGGCTTGTGATCCTATGCACTTAATTTTTCAGTAATTCTATATAAGCTGTGCATAAGTTATAGAGAAAGTAGAAATCTTAATTGAGATTTTCTCACAGGAGCTTTCTATGCCATACCAAATAGCAAAAACAAAAGAAAGCAAAATAAAAGGAAACAAAAAAAAATTTCACACTGACTTTTTGTTTTGTTTTGTCTAAAACTGATGCCTGACAACATTGGCCCCACTACTCCCTGAATTTGCCTCAACTCTTTCAGTCTATAGTCTGTGGAAAATGTTCTTTTATAAGTTGTCAGGAACTGACTTATTTCCCTACCATTTTTTTAGCCTTTATTTTCCTTAATTTTTCTTTATCATTTCTCAGTGATTACCAACATCTCTCCTTAGTAATGCCCTGCATTCAAACTAAGAAGCAAAAGTATTTACAACAAAATATTATACCAACCATGTCTACTAATGCATGTTTTGTGGCACATTTGTAGTCTACCTCCTCATTTACAAGTGAAGTGATCCATATACTTTCATCTGTCCTGTGGGATTAAGATTGACCATTTCATTTATCTGATTATATTGTTTTCCTTTGCCTTGCCATGGCCACTAATAATATGGCTAATTCAGCATCTACTCTGCCTTTTCCTTTCCCCATATCTGTTTTACCATTCTGGTCACACACACACACACACACACACACACACACACACACACCGGCACTCACACATACAAATGTTTTACTATTGTCTTCATTTTGGTTTAAGAATTTATTTTCAAGGGAAACCTGAAATAATATACCAAATAAGATGAATATAGTGACTGAATCAAAGAAAATGTCCTGTCCCCAGATAGATGCTATTTATCTTCCAGATTATACATTTCAGCATATGTTTCCTGAATATCGCTTGATCCATTACAATTCTCTTGGAAAGTTTATTTCATTCTGCCTCCAAATGAAAATGATCATTTTATACCGTAACATCCATATGATGATAAAAACAACAATAATAGCTTACATTTATGTAGTACATACTATGTGCTAGGCACTGTGCTGAATACTTTACAATTATTTTGTTATTTGATCTTCACAACATCTCCAAGAATAAGTATGATTCTTATGTCCATTTCACAGATTAGGAAATAGGCAAACACAGGAGTTAAATGACATGCCTAGGGTCATACAGGTAATAATTTAGGATCAGATTTGATTTTAGGTCCTTCTGACTATAGGTCCTGAGCTCTATTCACTGTACCACCTAGTTTGTGCCTAATAATTAACATAATTTAGAATTAGTTCACATGAGCCTTATGTATTAAGCTCTTTTACTGTTCTATAAATACAAGAAGTTTCATGATTAAATTTTTTTTTTTTTGGTGTTTTACATGTTACTAAGTGATCCCTTACTATCTAATTTATTTTCCCTCTTTCACAAGAAAAAACAAGAAAGTACAATTATAAGCATTTCTAAACAGTATTTCCAAACAATTTCCAAATGCTCTTTCCAAAAATATCAGGAATCTGAGAAATTCACCTCAGTATATGGGGCACTCTCATGCTTCACTTACAAGACTATTTTTCTTAATAATTTGTATTTAAAGCCCACTATATTTGGAACATTATTTATAATCTCATCCTCATCTCACATAATAGATCCCATCCATTTATGCTATGCTCCAAACAAAGCAATTTATTTATTTATTTTTAAAATTTTAATAGCCTTTTATTTACAGGTTATATGTATGGGTAACTTCACAGCATTGACAATTGCCAAACCTCTTGTTCCAATTTTTCTCTCCTTCCCCTCACCCCCTCCCTTAGATGGCAGGATGACCAGTAGATGTTAATTATATTAAAATATAAATTAGATACACAATAAATATACATGACCAAACCATTATTTTGCTGTACAAAAAGAATTGGACTCTGAAATATTGTACCATTAGCCAGTGAAAGAAATCCAAAATGCAGGTGTGCAAAAATATAGGGATTGGGAATTCAATATAATGGTTCTTAGTCATCTCCCAGAGTTCTTTTGCTGGGTTTAGCTGGTTCAGTTCATTACTGCTCCATTGGAATTGATTTGGTTCATCTCATTGCTGAGGATGGCCAGGTCCATCAGAATTAGTCATCATATAGTATTCAAACAAAGCAGTTTATTTACTCTCCCTTGTACTTTTTGGTTCTGTGCCCTTCTCCATATATGGAATCTGCCCTCCTTTAGATCCCTTTGCAAAAAAAAATCCTATTTAACTTTTAAACCCCAATTTAAATGTCACCCCCTAATGGAATCAAGCCAAGTGTATAGAGGACATGTGATTGAGAGAAATTAAAAAAAAAATACATTGGATAACAGAATCAGAATTTGAAAAGCTCTTCAGAGTCTAGAATAGTCAATCAAATGTATTACAATGAAGTGTAGTAATAATAACAAAATAAGATCCTACACTTGAACTAAAAAATATCAATATTATAAGTATAAGAGAATAGAGATATGGCTGGACATGTTCATTTTAAAAAATCTGGGGTGTCTTGTTGGATCAAAAGTTCAATATCTTCCCTAATTTTGTTTTTTGTGAAACTCATCCAAAAAAAATATTACTCTGTTTCTATTTCACATAGCAGTTTGCACCTCTTTTTAGCAATCTACAGAAGTTCATATGTGTTATGTCCCCAATTTCTAATTCTAATTCCTCACCAACTATTAGCAATAAACTAAATAAGGACAGGGATTGGGTTTTAATTACCTTTTATCTTACCCAGTGCATGATCCATGCTTTATATATATGAGTCATTTGGGTGTCTCTTTAATGAATTGATCAAGAGCCATATCTTGGCTCTTATACTCTAAGTTGGTCAAATCACAACAGGATTTTCTCAAATGCTTTAACATGAACATTGACAAATTAGGATGAATTCAAAGGCCCCTAGCTTGAGAAGTGGTCTGGAAAGCAATGTCATAAGAGGAATAGTTGAGGGACCTACTTGTATTTAGCCTGGAGAAAGAAACCAAAAATGACAATATAGACCAAGGATAAATGGTTGGAAAGTTACAAAAAGATATGCTTTGTCTCATTATTAGTCATAAATTTAATGACAAACCATACAATGAAATAAATTCCCTCAAAATGTAATGATCCCCTTTTTTCATAATTGGAATTTTGAAACAGATAACTACCTGTTAAAGTTAATGTAGAAAGAATGAGTTCAGTGAATAGAAGGTTAGACTTCAATTATGGTAACTAGATTTTTATTATATTTATTATCAATCATCATCAACATATATATGTCCCTTTCTCCCTTTCTCCTCCCTTCCCTTTTTTTGTTTTTTCTCCATCACCTTCTCATCCCCCAGCTATTTCTCTTCTCCCACCCCATATATTTTAATAGTATTTGAATGGTACTGTACTAGGTGTTATATAAAATCTACTTGAAAAAGTACTGTATTTGGTCATTTGAAATTTATAATATAGCTGAATTATGTAAATAAGATGAAACAATCAGAGATGCCTTCAGTGATTTAAAGATCAGTGATTTCTTCAGTGTGAGTAATTCTTCCATCAAAATATATTACCACCTCTCTAAACCTTCATTGTGATCTTATATGGGCAAAAGTTCATCCCCTCTTGCCAGTTTGTGGATAAATCCCTCTGAACTTGGTCAAATTCTCAGTCCATTTCCAGGTCCATACTCAAAAGTTTTTTGGCTTGAAGAACTTATTAGAACTGATTCTTTGCTGACATAATCTTTGAGAAACTTGACATCACCTCCATTACAAAATAAGATCTTAGACTAGGACTTTGATGAAAAGAAAATCAAATACAAATGACAAAAAATAGAAAACACTTAGATAAGTTACGTATTTAGCCACATTATACTTTTTTGTGATTATCTAGGAATGCTTCAGGAAATAAATATTATAAGACACAATATAAAAAAAGGAGCAAAGATTGATCTTTCTAGAACAGGTGGTAAAGTATAGTAATGGAATGATTTTATTACTGATTTTCCAGTTTCTTCCATTTGAGAATAGATTAAGTAGGAAGGAAAAGAAGATAGCTAATAATTTATTAAGTCAAAGGAAAGAGATTAAATAATGTGTTATGTCCAACTCCCTCTTAAATTGACCCTACAATTAATTTAGAGTTCTTGATTGTGGGGTCAATTCTAATTAGCTAAATTCTATCTTAAGACTTTCTCTGAGTAGTAACTGAAATGTTGAATCTCACCCAATGCCAACAACAAAAAGAGTGTTTTGGAAAGAATACTGAACTGAAAATCAAAAGGCATAAATTCTGATTCTATTCCTGCTACTTTGTATTTATGTGACTTCAGTTGTCATGTAATCTCTTTGAGTTTAAATTTTCTAATCTGCAAAATGAAAAGAATTATACTTCTTTTTTCACCTTCAAAGGATAATTGTGAAAACCAAATTAGATATACACAATTGTAATTGTAAAGCTCTATATAAATTAAACAGACATCAAAAGATTAAAATAATTTCAGAGTTGGGAAAAAAGCTCTATGAAGATCTAGTTCATAGTTATAAAAGGTTATCTCTGACAAGTGGTCATTTAGCTTTTGTGTGCAAATCTCAAATGACAGGTAACATCCAAAATGCTCCATTCTACCTTTGTATAACTCTTATTATTTAAAAAAAAAGTATTTCCTTATAATAAGCCTATGTTGGTCTCTTTGAAGCTTCTACTTGTTGCCCTTAGTGGAGTCCCTTGATGCTAAACCAAATAATTCTAATTCCTTTTCCATATGACAATCCTTCATATGGTTGAAGAAAACTGTTCTTTCCTCTAGAGTCTTTTATATAACAAACAAAACAATTCAAATTCCTTCACTATTTTCTAATGGATACTCTTCAGTAACATCAATGTAATTGCTAAAACCTGTTACCTAGAATTCAATATAGTAATTCATGTATGGTCTAACTCAGGGCAGATTATAATGAGACTTTCTCTTTTTCATTTCTAGAATACATGGTCTTCTTCTTTATTTCTTTTTACTAGAAGTTATACCTGTCTTGATATAGCTCTATGTCTTGATATAGCACAAGATCAATTAACTCTCTTTTAAATCTTATTTCATTGTTGACCCATTAAGAGTTTGCAGTTCACTGAGAAAACATAAAAGAAAAGAAAGAAAACAAATAAACAAAAATAAATTATAGATTTGTATTGTGATTTTTTTTTTTTGGGGGGGGAACCTATTTCTATCCCAACATAATCCTCCAATAATAGAAAAAAAGAACTTTTGCTCTCATGAATTCTAGTCTTCTAACTTGAATATTATGAGACAGTTTTAAAGATTAGGCTTATTAACTTGCATGTATGGCTTATTTATACTTTGCCAAAAGTATTTCTAATGTTGACTAGATTACAATCTCATTGAAAATAATACCAAAGCTTTGCCATTGACACTATGCTTTCTTTCTTTCTTTTTAAAATCTTATAATCATTTCTAATATACACATAATTTTCTTGACCATGTTTTTTTTTTGTTGTTTTTTGTTGTTGCTGTTTACATATCCCTTTCAGACATCCTAATTTTAATGCCTGTGAGTTCTCTGTCATCTATGCATGTACTAGAACTTAGGCCATTGTTATTGTTTTTGTTGAATCATGTCCCACTCTTTGTGACTCCATTTGCAGTTTTCTTGACAAAGATATTGGAGTGATTTGCAATTTTCTTTTCTAGTTGTTTTTAGAAATGAAGGAAACCAGGCAAAGAGTTAAATGACTTACCTAGGGTCACAGAACTAGTAAGAATCTGCAACTGAGATTTGAACTCATGTGTTTTTTCTTCTAACTCCAGTGTTTTCTCCATTCTGTCATCCTGGTGCCCAGGAATTAGGCCACCAATGAGCAAAAGACTTTTTGAGAATAAGGGAAAAATAAGATAATTGAACATTTTCTCATCAACTCACTGATACATTTCCTTTAGAGTCTTTTATGAACTAACATTACATGGACTAAGTGATCTGTACAGTACATCCTGTCTCCAAAATGCTGTGATTCTATGAATTCACTAACATCCTTTCAATTGTACTTGGACTATTACTTCAAAGCATATTTTTGATAGCATCAAATTAGTAGAACACACTTTTCTTCCTTTTTAGTATTTTGAATCATCTGGAGACACTGTTCAGTACATTTGGCAAACAGGACAATACAGAGATCTGTATAACAGTAAATTTGTCTGAGATAAGTAGAGAAAAATAGACTGTAATTTTCCATAAGGGAAATATTTAAATACTGCATTTATCCAGCATTTTCCTTTAGCAATGGGTTTCAAAGTTAGAATTTATTTTGAAGACAGGAATGTATAGAAGGAGAAATCTTAATATTGCATGGAAGGAAACTTCAGAGCAATAGTTTTAGTTTTTTGGTCATTCTTTCTTCACCTAATCAAAAAACAAAGCTATAATGGTATTTTCACATATAAGGTAACACTCACTTAAGGATAAAGGGACTGGCAAATAATATTCCTACCTGTTCTTTACTTATCCTTTGTAGTTTGCCCAGGGGAGTTTATAATTTGCCTCAGGGAAAGCTGAACTCTCCCTAGGGAAATGAATGCATCATTTTCACACATTGACTCGTTATCCCTGACTTATAACTCCCAAGAAATTTACTAATTATATCAGTAGTTATGTATTAAATGTCTAAAGAGCTCTTGAAAAAAATAATTAGGTTAAAAAAAGAGAGAAAAACCCAATTCACTATATGGATCATATATGGGACAGATTATTTTTTCCATTTAGGAAAGTAATGCTAAATAAAGGAGAATCACAAATTGCACTAACAGAATGATTTAAATAATATTATATAATATGTAAATATGATTACAATCTTCAAGGAGTCTGATATTTGTGCCTTATTAAGACATAGGGCTGTCAATTAGCCATCCTTTTTTTTTCCCCTTTTGGCGTTATATGATCGATTCCTGATGCCATTTTCCAGTAAAAAACAGACAAGCTGACTAGTATTGTTTCTGAGGTGGCCTTTTTCAGATTCAAGTTTTATTTCACTTCTGTCACTGCTATTCTAGTATTTATTACTGCTGTTCTTATGATGGTGGATGCTACTGTCATCTCCATTGACTTGATGTTACTGTCTCCACTAAAAACTTCCAAACTTTTCAAAACTCATAAGGTCATTTTCTCATAGAAAGAAAACATAGAACAAAGTAGATTCCATGAACCCAAGAGCAAGATTACCTAACGGAAGCACCCAACTTCACCTACCATTTCTGTGGGATTTCTATGGCTGCAGGGAGAGAGGCAGGACTGTCTCTGGTTATCTCTTAATAAGGTCCTATTTTAAGCTCAAGAACTAAGCCACACAGGAGGCCAGTCATAAGCCACCTTTCTTAAGAGTCCATAGTTCTTCTTGTGCAGCAGTCTAGTTTGAGATTCCCAGAAATGATTCACATGCAGTCAGAAGTCAGCACTCAAAATTTCAATGTGACTTTCTGTGAGCAGGAATAGAATATCTGTACATACTCCAAAAGGGATGTTGGGCAGTCCTCATTAGAACATTACTCAGGCATTAATGAGCACAAAGACCTTTTATTTTAATTATATCAATATTTTGTTTGCCCATGAACAAACATTTGGAGGGATAATTCTGTCTTCCAGAGACTGCTTTGGGTAGTTCCTGAAAGCTGTGTCTATAGTGCCTTCTAAAGTCTCCATTTCTATCTTTCCTTTTTCATACTACACTCATATAGTTTTCTACTGCGATATAAAAAGTCATCTGGATACTTCTAGACAGAGAAGAAAATAATTAGCAAAGAAAATAAAACTATCTCCTCCAAGAAATGAAAAATAAAGATCCATTTTTCAATAAGTAACCAATTAAGTATCTTCAAAGTTTCTCATTTCTAAACATACTAAATATACCATTAGGACAGAGAAGTATAGGGTATAGTTGTGCTGATTTGTCATTCCCAGTTACAGTTTTCAGATTTAGATGTAAGAAAGTTTTCAGGTTATATAGCCTCACTTAATACACATAAATCATAAGGCCATCAGAGTCAGTGATTCTGTATTTTGTCTCATTTATCTTCCAAAGAGTCCAATAGAATATAGCAGTGAAGTGCAATAGATGCTTTTGACTTAACTGACTAATTTTATCCTTAAGGTCTTAAAGGCAAGACTTTTAATAGCAAGATATGTGATGAGAAAAAGAGACTGTAATCATGATGCTAAATAGAAACTTCCAGTTTCAAAGCATGGGATGGAAGAAGGAGAACATATTTTCTCTAAAAAAACCAAATTTAGATTTTCTGCCTAAAAAATAGCTAACACAGTGTTTTTACATTTCATAAACTTCTTTTTATGCATTTTTTTTGTTTGATACTCACAGAAACTCTGTGAGATATGTGCTATTATCAATCTCATTTTGGAGATGAAAAAACTGAGACTGAGAGATGTTAAGGAGAAAGCCAACAGTTTTACAACCTTTTAAGTTTCAAAGATAGATTTGGAGCCAAGTGCTCCTAATCCCCATATAACACATTGCCATTTATCTCCGTAAATATCCATTATCCTTTTTCCTATTTTCATGTTCATTAAAATTTAGTCATTTATATTATCAGTACTTCTAAATTCTACATACTAACAAACTATTGGAATAAAATATCAATAATGTATGTAGAACACAATTTTAGCCTTTGAACTTAAGAAATGTATTGTCTGAACCTCTCTTCCCCTACTTTTCCCCTCTTCTCTCCCCAAACAACCTCTCATGAAAACTCATAGTACTTGATAAATTCACCTATTGGGTCTCTTAGAGATGATAACCATTTTATGCAAAAAGTAATACAATCTCCTCTAGTTATAGATCTTAAAGAGACTTCAATGTCTTCTAATCAGGGGATTAAAAGCTTCTGATGCTATGTATGATTAAGGAGCCATCTGGAATAGACAACTTTCTACCCTACACTCTTCCCTAAAAGCAGTTAGTAGGTCTGTGGGAGTCAAAGTATTGCAGATGTGCCCAAAGCTACCTTTATCACAGTTACCCATAAGAGCACCTACAAAAAAAAAAAAAAAGGAAATTAGAAACAAAGCACAATAGAATGAAGGATGAAATCTCAGGTTCTCATATTTTCTTCCTCTTTTAATTGTCAAAGAAAAAATATTAGGGATATATGTCCTGCACCAGTATGGGAAAAAATACCATAACAAAGGAAAAGAAATTATCTGTAGTCATGAATACATGAAATAAAGAAACTGGCTTAAATCCAGGGAGGTAACTCAGATAATGAAAATGGTTGTCAATCCTTTTTAATACTTGGGCAACCTATCTTGTATGATAGTTGAATAATCCTTTTTAAAATGAAAAGAGGTGCAACAAATACATTTTAAGATATATAAGAAGAAAACCCTTGAATAGCCTTGATCTAATAATTCATGCATTTTTCATACATCCATAAACTTATCTTAAATGAGTATGATGAACCAACATTCTTGAAAATAAAATGGTGACATCTGCTGGTTAGAATATAATACTGCAAAAGAAAAACAATAGCTTGCAGAATGCATAAAACAGAAAATTTTGTTAAGAGAGGCATATGTTAGCTTTGACAAGAGGACAAGACTAAGAACAGTTTATGGGGCAATCATCACATTTTGAAAGAATGTAGCAATATTAATATGCTTATTATGTGTACAATAAAGGGCAGTGAATATTTGATCTGGTAAGCAAATCTATTTAAAAAATAAATATGTAACCAAGCCATCTATTTGAATCTCAAATGGCTAGTAATGAATAGTTTATAATCTAGTAAATCTTCTAATTGAATGCCATCAAACTTTTAAACATGAGCAGCACAAAGAGGAAAATGAATGAGGAAAATAAAATGTATCCTTATAAAAGGATACTGTATGCCTTATAAATCAGGCCAGTTTTAAGACAGAATTATCCAGAAACTATAAACTAAACATCTCTGGTTTTTGTCAGTATATTTGAAGCAACCCCACAAGAAAAATAAAAGGTGTTTTTTTTTTTTTTTGGGGGGGGGGTAGGGAATGAAGGTAATATTTTCACAAAAGTCCTACTCTAAGTTTCTAGTAGGGCAATTTGAAGGCCACAGGATAATGGGTTTAGAGCTGGAAGAGACCCAAGAGGCCACCTTGTCCAACCTTCTCATTTTATAGCTGAGAAAATTGAGGCCCAGAGAGGTTAGTTGATTTGCCCATGGTCAGTGAGTCTTAGAGGCAGATTTAAATCCAAGTCCCTTCATTGAAAAGTCAGTGTTCTTTCTGAGGTGACCTTGTGTGCTCAAAGGCTATACCAGCCAAACACACATTCTTTCCGATCCCGTCAAAATGAAACAACTTCAAATCCAAACTATATGTCTGACACCTAAGGATTAGCCAAGCAAAGTTGTAGAGGAAAAAATCATCAGACTGATCAAAACTGGTGAATTTTTCAGCTGCAGAAATTCTCAAAAAATTACTTACCAAATCCTCAGAAAGTTATTATTTATGTCAATAGAGATAATATCCACACCAATTAATTGTTATTCAGTCATTCAGTCATGTCCAATGTTTCTTTATCCTGTGGATCATAGAACACTAAAAATGCACATGAAGTTTCTTGAAAAAAAAAAACCAACAACACTGGAATACTTTGCCATTTCTTTCTTTAGTGGATTCCTGCAAACAGAGATTAAGTGATTTGCCCACAGTCAGTCAGACAGTTAATAAGTGTGTAAGGTCATATTTGAACTCAGGTATGCCTGATTCCAAGCTCCTTACTCTTTCTACTCAGCCATCAAGCTGCTTCTATCTAAAGAATAATGTATGGACAAAACATTTTTCTGTAGGACTAGATATAAACTAGAATTGTGATGTAATTTTTTAGCAGGTAACTATAATTTGTATGAGCTTGTCCAGTATACCATACTTAATTCATTCTGGTTTATCTCCCCTTGAAATAACACAAATAGTAGCTGTCAGAATTTTCAAAGTATTAACTGATACTTCTTTTAGATCTTTAAAGCCAAATATACTTGCACAACTATATAAGTTAATTATTGGTTTTGCTTAAAATTCACCTTCTATCAATAATTTAAGTCAAAGAATAAAAATTGCCCTGGGATATCACTGAGGCACTGATCACATATCAGAAAGTCACAGGCCTGTGTCACTGATATATTCTCATTTAGGCAATTATAATTTGATCATTCAAATTAAGATGGGTAATGACATAACATTTAATTTTTCTCCAAAGATTTTGGTGTCAGGATTTGTTTGCAACTTTACTGCGAAATCTATAAAGTACACAAACATTTTTGGATTCTTGGAGATAAGAATGTATTGAAATGTGGATATTCTTGATTACAATCCCTAGAAGATAAGTAGTTAATGGGAAGAAGTGGTAAATGCTTTTATTCTATGATATATTTAAATACAGAATGGAAATAAGGAGATAGAGTAGAAACTTTCATTAAGTGGCTTTATTAATTTTGATTTAAATGGCATTTTCCTGGCTTGTATTTTTATAATTGTATTTTTAAAGTATAATAAACCATTTTAACCCTATTAAATGGTTATACACGTGAATGGTATGTCAATTTTCATACTGTAAATTGAAAGATACAGCCTCAATTAGATGCAGGCTCATTTGATTAAAACAAAAAGAAGTACTAAGTCCAAGAGGTCATTCAGAATCTGGAATTGAGAATGACTTCAATTTGCGGGTGTAACACCAACCATAAGTGAGAACCTCATGCAGTTCCAAGAATGTAACAGAAACATGTTGAAATTGACAAAGAAAGCTTAATTAACATTTTTATGTAATGTTCAAAGAGTATATTCCCATATTCTGAAAAATTATTGTTCTCATACTATAGTCTATGGAAAACATTCTTTATTATATACTTCATTGCTGTTAACAATGAGAAAATAAAAATATCATCTCTACTTCTGTTCTGTATATAGCCATTATACTAATTCAAATGATATTTAAAAAAAAATTAGGAAGAACATGGGATCTCTGCCAAGAAATGCAAACTGAACAAATTAAATGTCAAATAATTAGAATTGTTTTTTATTTCCCATTAAATTCATGCCATTGAGATAGAATAGCACTCTTCTCTCTACTTTTCTATTTTTTTATATTCCTAATCTCTTGGTATTTACTCTGTAGCCCATAGGTCTGTCCTATTATGTTTCTCTAGAACAGAAAATATTTAATACTGATTTCAATAGCAATAATAATAGTGATGATTTCAAGAAACTCTGAGTTCTTTTCCACTAGCTGTCCCTATAGACAAAAGTACTAGGCCTGGAGTCAGGTACACCTGAGTTCACATTTAGGCATTTACTAAATTATGAGATCTGAACAAGTCACTTTAATCTCTGCCGTCATTTCTTCAACTGTAAAGTGGGAATAATAATAAAATTTATCTTGTAGAATTGTTGTGGGGATCACATGAGATATTTGTAAACTCACAGTACCTGGGACATAATAGGTTCTTGATAAATGTTTATTTGCTTCTTTTCCTTTCTTTCCAAAAATAGAACACCTAACTGGAAATAATATTAGTATGAATTGTCATTCTAGAGTATTGAGATTAAATGGCTTCTTCTTCTTCATCATCATCATAATTTTTCCTCTTCTTGAAAAAATAAACAAAAACAAAAAACTAATTCTTGACAAGATCATATCCATTATCTTTTTGTTGCACAGTTACTCTCCCATTTCCCTCCTCCTACCTTTAAGTACATAAAGTATATTTGTTTGTGATTCTTAAAAGAAAGTTATCAAAGGATAAGTACCCAATATAAGCATTCTTCCCACTACCTGGGTTTGGTTAAGAACTATAAAACGTGTATGAGTATTTCCATAGTGTGCCTGTCACCCCAACAGTCACATAGCCTGGACACTGGTAACATGTAATGGACCAGGAAGCATCATCTATTTCCCAGAATTTAATCTGGCTATAATGAGTAACTTGTATTTGAAATAAAACTGAGTCTTGAGACTTTATGACATTAAAAAACCCATATGCTGAGGATGTTGTCTCTACATATCAGAGCCTTCAAGGTCAATTAGGTGTCCCTTAGCAGATTTCTTAAAACTGTTAACAAGCCTCCAGAACTATGATTGGTTTAGACCTCTTTTCTCTGAGAAGTGCAGGCAAATGCTTAGACTATACATACCCTCCAAACAGAAACAAAGCTACATTTTTGTAAATCCAGATGAACAAATGAGAGATAGGTAATTAGGACAGGTAAGTGGCAAAGTGTAGAGGATGCCTGAAGTCAGGAAGATCTGAATTCAAATGCAGCCTTAGACATTTAATAAAGTCACTTAATTCCATTTGCCTCAGTTTCTTTGTGTGTACAGTCAACTGGAGAAGGAAATAGAAAACTACTCCAGTATTTGCCAAGACCCAAATGGCATCACAAATAGTTGGATGCTACTAATTGGGAAGAAAGAGATGGGATGATCTGATTGGGGGAAGGATTAGAAAATCCCAAACAGAGATACATACATATCCTAAATTATCCCAATCTACAGAAGCCATTTCTGCATGGAATACTTTCAGATTTGTCTCCAGGTAGAGTGAAAGGCAAAAAAAGAAAGAAAAGAAAGAAAGGAGAGAGAGAGAGAGAGAGAGAGAGAGAGAGAGAGAGAGAGAGAGAGAGAGAGAGAGAGAAGGAGAGAGGGAGGGAAGGAAGAAGGA
The DNA here is from genome assembly GCF_016432865.1 of Antechinus flavipes. Classification (NCBI taxonomy): domain Eukaryota; kingdom Metazoa; phylum Chordata; class Mammalia; order Dasyuromorphia; family Dasyuridae; genus Antechinus; species Antechinus flavipes. The sequence goes on along the minus strand of NC_067398.1, from coordinate 411,955,601 downwards.
AGAGAGGAAAGAAGGAAGGAAGGAAGAAAGAAAAAAAGAAAGAAAGAAAAAAAGAGAGAAAGAGAGAAAGAAAAGTTCTTTTTCTTTCCCCTATTTCCTGATTAAAACTTCTGGTGAGATATTCTTAACTTTTATAAAATATTTCTATTTAGAAGAAAAAGCACAGACTGTCATAGTCAAACAATTCGTTAGTCTTGAAAATGGCAAGACTGGCTTTTAAAGAAAGAGGGAGAACAAAATTGTGAACTGTTTTTTATCCCAAGTGATTTATCCAAATGAGCCAAATAGCAGTAGTGAGATAAAAAAGGGTGGTGATAAAGAAAAGAGAGGAGAAATGAGAAAATCTCAAAGTACTAAGATGAGATAGAGTAATATTAGTCTATTCCTTTCTTCTTCATTCAGAGGTAGCATATTTTGGAAATATATAATAGATTTTAAAAAAAAGGTATCCTGATAAGAACAATGTCATTACCTCAATCCTTCCTTCTCTCCTCAATTCTTTTTTCATTAAATCACATCAATGCCAAACAAAACTGGCAGAACAGCCAGATTCAGAAAACTGGATTTGGCATCTTGCTTCTCAAGTTACTTCCTTAGCTGATTAAGGGATAAAAGCAAAGAGGAACAGAGATTTCCTTGTATATGAGGTGAAAATGCATATGGAAGAATAACAAGATATCATGAGGGTATGAAAAGCCAGGAATCCATAAAAATGATCAATCCAAAAGTAGTGAAAAGGAATTCAGGTCCAGATGCAGGAAGGAGTTTATTTTAGAATGATAGAGTAATGATATAGGAAAAACATAAAGGGGAAAAAAAAACTTGATTTTGGCTGTAGGTAGTTTATGTAGTAAAATCTCTACTTGACACAACACTATAATAAGAAAGGTTAATCACATTCTCTTTTAATTGCTACAGTAGAATCACTAAGGATAAAAAAAAGAAAGAATTAAAGTTTCTTTTTATTTGTGGTTTACCTAAGATATGATAAGAATTGAAGGAAAAATATGGAGGTTAATTATCACATTAATTATGGAAATATTTCCCTTTGAGACCTAAATTCTAATCTGCTTCCTTTGCCAGTGACTCCTTTAATATTTTAGTAACATCTGTACATCTATCCAACTACAAAGACTGAAATCAGAGGTTAAGGGTATTCATGGTAATCATGCACTATATTAAACCCTGATCTTTATTCTCTTTGCTACTTTCTTACTTGAGTAACTTCATAAAATTCATGGAGCAAATTATAGCAAATGTAGAAATGCTGTTCAACCTTGACCTAATTTAGTTTTAAAAATTAAGAAACATATTATTAGTAATGATAAGATAAAGAAATAAAATACTTTATATATTTGAGTTTTACCTAGAAAACAGGAATAGTTATTTAAATCCAGGTGTTGGAATTGCTCATAAATCATTTATAATTTGAATCTTTTCCCTATCAGATGTCTCCCATATTGGTTTATGTTATTTTGTACATATCACATCACATTACATTACTTGTGCTAAAGGCCTCTTGCTATAATAGGAAAAAAAAAGCATTTTGGTATTAGAGGATTCATAGGATGTGGTTTTGAATCCTGGGACCTGCTATATATATTTCTTAAATAACATTAGGCAAGTCATTTAACCTGTTTTCTTGTTGTAAATTGAGTTACTGAACTAATTCCTCTGTTAGTTATAAATAATCTAATTTTGCCAATCCAAATTAAGGAATCAAGACCTCTAATGGTTTTAAATCCCATCATTCAAGTTTTTTTCACTCCAGCTGATGTGTACAAAAACACAAATGCCTTTTCTTGGCTTTTTATTTTCCAGTTTTAAAAAATTGTCACTAATCACTAAAAAAAAAAAAATTGTTAAGTATCTAGCACTTTGGTAGTTTCTAGGAAAGTTGTATTTAGATAAAAAAATGTCCTAGTCCTTTATCTTCTAGAAATTTGCAATCTAATAAGGAAAAAAAGGATATATAATTTTAAGGCACTTTAATTCAACAAATATTCATTAAACATTTACTATGAAGAAGCCATTTTGCTAGGTTCTGAGAGTCCAAAGACAAGAAAACTAAGGATATATCCTCAAGTAGTGTTTATTATACTGAAGAAAGTCTGCAAAGATGGAAGAGAATATCACAAATAAACAGATAAATAAATGCAAGGTGTTTTGAAGAGGGAGAAGACATCAACAATTTTACACCTAGTACCCTTCTAGGAAGGAAGGGGAAAAAAAATGGGAGAGGGAGGAAACAAGGAAGAGGAGAGAGAAGGGAATGAGGAGCAAAGGAAATCATTGAGGAATCTTTAAAATAAAAAGAAGAGAATAAAAGGATGTTTTTAAATTCCTAGTAATGACCTTATTGAGGATAGCTAAATGATCTCTTAAGATTTCATTGCTTTTCTTAAGATTATGATGTTCAAAGTCAGCTTTTAATTAGCTATAGTGGAATGGATTCCATAACACTGATAAGATGCTTTAAAAACATATACTTATAGAAATCCCACATGGAATTAATTCCATAAAATTTTTATAATTTTCAAAATGAATATGAATTAAAAAACACTGACATAAACCAGGCTTTCTGGTGAAGGCAAGATTTGAGCTGTCATGAAGAAATCTGGAAAATGTATTGGGGGTGATAAAGAACAGGCATGGAATTAAAAGGTGGAATAGATTTAGACCAATGTAGGCAGAGTATAAAGGCAGCTGGGGCATAGTGAATAGAGTGCCTTATCTGAAGTCAAGAAGACTCATGTTCCTGAGTTCAAATCTGGGCTAAGAAGTGTCCTATCTGTGTTACTGTGAACAAGTACCTTCACCCTGTTTGCTTCAGTTTGTAAAATGAGCTGTAGAAGTAGATGATGAACCATACCAAGAAAACCCCAAATAGGGTCATGAACAGAGAGACATGACTGAATTAACAACAACAAGATGGTTTATAGAATGCATGGAATCAAGTCAAGTCAATAGGCATTTATTGTTAGTTATCATGTACTAGAAACTGTGATAATTCCTGTGAAAATAAATATAAGCAAAAAGACAAACTGTTCCTGTTCTCAAGGAGATTGGAAAAGATGATGTATAAAAAGAGAAGATAGGGAGGAAAAGTCAAGGGTGTGAAAGCCTTTAAATGCTAAACAGGATTATTCTTTATAGTGGTCTCCAACATTTAGAGACTGCTGACTCCTATCACTGTGGCTGATCATCATCTCTGAAAATTAAAATGTTAGAGACTTGACTATAACTGAGAGGTTAAATGGATTATCAGGGTTATCTATCTAGTATGTGCCAGAGATAGGCTGCAAAACTAGGAACTCAGGCCTTCCTAGAAGCCAGAGTGGCTCCATTTTCCAGCAGCATAGTGACTCTACTTTATAAACCATGAAATATAAAAATATTTACTATCTACTTTATTAAATTGACAAGTGTTTTTTTTAATATAAATATTTTAAGAGGGAAAAAATAAAGTCTGAAGAATGTGATATTGGATTTTTATCCATTTGTATTTTGTTTTCTTCATGGACATACTGGAAAAAATCCAGGAACATGAAGATTTCCAAACACGATTTTATACACACACATATGTTCATGCGTACATATGTGTGTACATGTATGATACACAAATGCACAAACATAAGAATACATATATGTGTGTATGAATATATAAATATATACCTCTATGTAGGTTTGCATTGTGCATGATGTTTTTGCCTTTCTATGTCAGTGTTTTGCATAATTTTTGGCTAAAAATTAATTCTTCATATGTAATTCCTGACTAAAGAATGATTAAATAAGTGTGTATATGTATAAATGTGCCCTTATGTATACATTTTTATTTATGTATGTATTCATATACACATAAGCATAGATATAGATAGATAAGTATGTAGATATACATAAAATTTTCAAAAAGTATATTCCTACTGTAATTGAAGATTTAGAAAAAATCATAATAAAAAAGTAAAAAGATATAATATTTCAGATATAGTTTATATTAAGAACATAAATTCTGGATCTTGTCTGTCCTTCAAGACTCGGCTTGAGTTTTATTTCTTATTGATCATCTAAGCCAATCTGAACTCTCATAGTTCTTCATATTCATTGTCAGTAAAAGCTATTTGGCACATTTTATATGGTGTTCTAAACTATAAAATTTATTTTCACATTCATGTCTTATCTTCCCTGTTAGACTATAAGTATCATAAAAATTATTGTTATTGTTGTCATTATTATTATTAATGATAATCTTAATAACATACAACTAGTTAGTATGTGGTTATAGAATGGTACTGAGAATCAGAAGATTTGAGTAAAAATATCTCCTCAGGTTCTTACTAGCTTTGTTACTTTGGGTAAGTCATTTAAATTCTTTCAGCTTCATTTTCCTCATCTGTTTCTCAGGATTATTGTGAATATTCAATAAGATAATATTTGCAAAGTACTTTCCAAATCTTAAAGTTCTACAGAAATGTTGGCAATTGTTATATTACTAATGACAATAACACCAATAATAATTAGCATACATATCATATATATGGTTTGCAAAGTGCTATTCTCTATCTCATTTGATTAGCACTATTAGGTAGATATTCTGATTATCCCCATTTTACAAGCCAGGAAACTAAGGCTGAGAGTAGTTAAGTAACAAGAGCAAGAGCATTCAGATAGTAAATGAGGTAAGATTTGAACTTAGATCTTCCTTATTCCATATGCAGAAGTTTTGCCCACTGTGCTATTTTGCTTCCTCAAGAATCATGCTTTAGACTTTTCTCATACCCAAAAGTTCCTTATATACTTTAGGTACTTTAAAAAAAAATAATGATATTCATTGTCTTCTCAAAAGTTCTTTCCAAAACCAATGAAGCCCTAAATCTGTTGGTTTCTTCCAACCTCCAGAGCATTTGAGCATTGATTTAGAAACTGTCCAGTCTAGCTAAGTGCAAAAGGAATCATTATAAAATGTTGACTAGTAGATTCCATGTTTTTGCAATAGCTACTCATGCATTTGGTCTTCAAAGGCCCAGAGAGTTTGTAAGGTGCTTTGGTGGCAGGATTGCCTGTACTACTGAAATATCTGCTATTTTAAAGTATTGAGGTAGACCTGAAAAAACTATTTTCTTATATTATAATTAAATAAAAATACACCATATGACCAAATAATTTAAGACCAGAAGTTAAAAACATCAAATCAAAGTTTTAGTTTAGAAGAGATATTAGTTATCTTGATGAAATCTCTTTTAACTTGATATTTGATTTAAATATGACACGTTATCTCTCTCTTTTTCTTTACTGAGACTGTAGGACATCATTATCAATCACCTGATTTTAATGTCTAGCAATATGATAATATGTGACTAAGAATTACAGATTTTCTTTGCTTATAGTCAATCTGATGTGTTAAATGAGACCTATAAATAACCACATTATGCCTTAATAGGTCATAAACTTATTATTTTTGAAGGAAGAATTACTTTACTGTGGAGAGAAATGTGGTGTAAATATGTCACTGATATCAAGATCTTGAATTCTTTTTTATTTTTTTATTATAACTTTTTATTTACAAAACATATGCATGGGTAATTTTTCAACATTGACCCTTGCAAAACCTTCTGTTCCAACTTACCTCCTTTTCCCCCCCATCTCCTCCCCTAGATGGCAGGTAGTCCAATACATGTTAAATATGTTAAAGTATATGTTAAATACAATATATGTATACAAATTTATACAGTTATCTTGCTGCACAAGAAAAATTGGATCTAGAAAGAAAGAAAAAACTCTAGAAGGAAAACAAAAATACAAGCAAACAATAACAGAAAGAGTGGAAATGCTGTGTTGTGGTCCACACTCATTTCCCATAGTTCTCTCTCTGGGTATAGCTGACTCTCTTCAGTACTAAACAATTGGAATTGGTTTGAATCATATCATTATGGAAGAGAGTCACATACATCAGAGTTGATCATCATATAATTTTGTTATTGCCATGTATAATGATCTTCTGGTTCTGCTCATTTCACTTAGTGTCAATTCATGTAAGAAAGAGCTTGAATTCTTTAAAATTCTATTTGTACTGATGGAAAGGAAAGGAATTCAAGTGCTTGATAATGGTTGGTACTATTTCTTTATTTTGGACAGATCAATCTTTTATTTATTAATCTTACCTGATCAATTGCTAATAACTTATTAACTTTACCTGATTAATCAATAGGCATTTATTAAGCATTTAGTTATTTTCTAGGTACTATGCTAAGTTGCATATACAAGCATGTGTGCACGTGCGTGCGCGCACACACACACACACACACACACACACACACACTCACACTTAAAAAAAACCCAAACTATCCCTTGCTTTCAAGAAGCTTACATTCTATTAGAGGAACCAATGTATGTATGTATAAAGTAGATACAAGTGTATACAAAATATATAAAAAGTGATTCCCACTTGTACCTGAAAAAGAGGCCTTTGAAAAGTATTCATGTAGAAGAAAATACTTGAACTTGGCTTTCAATAAAACTAAGGTTCTAAGAAGCAAGGCAAGAAAGGAATGTTTTTCAGACATGGGAGGCAGCACCTACATAGTTATGGAAAAAAGGTGAATATTTTGTATGTGAAAAATAGCAAGTAAATCAATTTTGCTAAACTTCTGATTCTAGGAGAGAAAGCCATGTGTAATCAGCATGGGACGATAGTCAGGAGTCAGAATGTAAAACTTTTCAAGTCAAATCAAGTTAAGTTAATAAGACTTACTGAGCATTTACAATATGTCAGACATGTTTAACTCTAGGACTAAAATTATAAGGGTTCAGGAACAAAGTTTTTTTCATTTATGAAATCCATAGCTAAAATAAACTTCCAAGGTGAAGAGATTTCTGTAATATGCTTGTAGCAAAAATCCAGAAATGAATACATGTCTAGCTCTTTAAATGACAAAATAATTTGATAGGGAACATGCTAACAACTTTGGAACAAAAGAGTAAATAGATTTGTGTTTTATGATTATTGTTTTGGAAGGGTGATTAGAGATAGGAAAATGGGAAGAGATTTGTAGCAGTGGGACAAATTAGGATGTACTTGTCTAGGTGAGAGTGTCAAGCAAATGAATCAGAGTATTAATTTTTGGGTGGGAAGGGGACATGTTATAAGAGATAGTAGAATGAATAATCAGCAAGAATTAATAGCTAATTAAATTTTCCAGTTAGGGTGAGGGAGTTTGAAGAGTTGATTAGGATTCCAAGGTTGAAATTGCTCTCAGCAAAAATAAAGAGGTTAGGAAAAGAGGTAAGTGTTTTGGGGAAGAGAATTAGTTCTACTTTAGACATATTTTGTTTGGGTACCTAAGGAATGTCCTGGCAGTTAGAAGGTACAGTCAATAGAATGCCAGACCTGATATCAGTAGAATATGAGTTCAGATCTGGCCTCAGACACTTATTAGCTGTGTGACCCTGGACAAATCACTTAGCTCAATTTACTTTGGTTCTTCATTTTTAAAATGATCTGGAGAAGGAAATAACAAATTCCCAAATGGGATCATGAAGAGTCAGAATTGATTGAAATAACTCAAATAACACAACACGAAATATCGAGATAGAAATATGCAATAAGTAGATAGCCTATAGTGCTGAAACTCAGGGGAGAGACTATGGCTAGTGAAAGAGATCTGACAGTCAAATGCATAATTTATGTCAATTACTGAAATCATCAAGAGAAAGTGTGTAAATTAAGAGGAGGATCTAGGATAGAAACTTGCAAGACACCCACAATTAGGAAATGGAATATGGATGGTGCTCCAACAAAGGCAACTGAAAAGAAAAAGGCAGATAGGAAGAGAACTAAGAAAGGACAATATCAAAACTATAACCCCTCCCCCAATAAATTACAAGGAAACAAAGCAAAGATAATACTGTTAAGATAGGAATAATAAATAGTGTCAAAAACTATATATTTTTTCTCTCTATTCTCTAATTAAAAAAACAAAACAAAACTGAGTAGAGGAAAAAGAGACTGAGGGCTTAAAAAAAACAATCTAATATATTTGGTGCTTTTTTTTTTTCTTTTTTTAGAGAATACTGGAATCTTCTCTAAAGTATAACATTCTCTGGGAGCAGGTTTCTTGGGGGGCTTTTGGAGGCAGCCTTAATTTCAGCTCAGTGTAATAATCACCTCAAATGCAGCCAGGAGTTAAAGTCCAATTCCTTTATTGTCTCCTTCAAAATAACCCAGTTAACTTTCTTAGAGGCCTATCTCTCTCCTTGGTTCCGAGAGCTTTTATTACTAGTCCTTTGTTTTTTCCAGCTTCTGCCTCTAGCTCCCTCCGAATGTCTCCAGCCAGCTCAGGGGTGGAGGAAAATGGAATGAATCTGTCTCCGACTCCAAGAGTGGGCTTGTATGTCTTGTCCTGAGAGCTTCTTGCTTATATGCTGTACACTGAGTACACACCAATGATTATATCACTGGGAAACCATTATTTGTTGTAGGATTAAATCAATTCTAAACTTGATTTAAACATTGTCTCCTCAATTCCACTTAGTACCTTGTTTCAAGTTCTGGCCCACAACATCTCCTTGTAGGATCAGATCAATCATACTGAACCATGCTAAATTAGATAATTATTGTCTCTATCAATTCCACTGTCTTAGTACCTTATAAGAATCTTAATAGAATACAATTTCAGTTTGAATGATAGTTTCTTGGTATTTGAGTGTTAAAAGGAAGGCATACATAGATCGACAATATGGAGGTTTGAAAACTAGTGAAAAATGTGTGTGTTTATCATTTTAAGGATATGGATACTAGAGCATGATTCTCTTCTTTAAGAAAGAAAGGAGAAACACTTAATCTTTACAACAGTCTAGTTAATTCTATAGGTAATATTAACTCCCTTGTACAGTTGAGAAAAAAACTGTATTTTGAAAAGATGAAGTGATTTTCACGGGAATATGTAACTGGTAAATATCTGAGACAGAATTTGAACCCAGCACTTTCTGCCTCAAAGTCCAATCTTCTATCCTCTATTCTATGATAATAGTTTCCCACATCTACTATGATAAATGGCTGTGGATTCATTATAATTGAGGCCAGGTTGTATAGTATTTATGATCCCTACACTACAGTCATCCTGGACCTCAACTAGCATGGGCAAACTATGAAAGTAATAGAAAAAGACTTTTTCAATAGGAACAACCAAATAAATTTGGTATTAAAGTGATTCATTCGTGTAAAATAATATGTCCAGTCAAAAGAGTTAGAAGTGCTTATGGTTCAACAGTTCTTCACAATTTCTTCTTTTACCAGTCATACTTATGTGTCAAGAAAACTTTGCAATTGTTTACTTCTTCCATTATTATGTAGGTTTTATGCTTTTAAACTAATAAGGCATTATAATTCTAATCTAGGAGTCACTTTTTATTTCATTCAAATTTTATCTATTTTAAAATTTTTATTTTACTAAGACTCATGCAGTTGTTCTAAAAAAGAGAATAATACATCAACCAACAAGCATTTATTAAGTACCTACTATGCATCATATATTGTGCTAGGTACTGGGAATACAAACATAAATAGAGTTTCTCCTCTCAAGGAGCCTTTGTTCTACCAAGGACACTACATTTATGTAAATGAGCATGTTCAAAATTCCTCCTTCCTTCTACTTCTGTCCAAGAAGATTGAAAGAAAGAAAGAAGAAAGAAGTAAAGGAAGGAATGATGAAAAGAAGGAAGGAGGCAAAGAAAAAAGGAAGGAAGGAAAGAAGGAGGAAAGGATGGAAGGAAGGGGAAGCAAGAAATGATGAAGGGAAAAAGGTGAAGGAAGAAAGGAAGGAAGGAGGGAGGAGAGGCAGGAAGAAAGGGGAGAAAGGAAGGAAGGAGGGGAAAAAGAAAGTAAGAAAGAAGGGAAGAAAGGAAGGAAGGAGAGAACAAGGGAAAGAATAAAGGAAGGAATAAGGGGAAGAAAAAAGCAAGGAAAGAGAGAAGGAGGAAAGGTACAAAAGGTGGAATGGAGGTAGGGATGGACTGATACTAAAGGTTTCAGGGATCAAGATTACATAAAAGATAGTGCTTGTTCTTCTTGCTGCTTTTGTTGAGTTGAATTATGTCCTGAAAGAACTAAAGGAGATGAAGGGAGGATCAGAAGATAGTACATTACCAGGCACACACAGAAGATCAGTTTGACTGGACTTTTCTTTGTCTGAAGTGGAATAATTCATATTGAAGTTAGATAGAATGGTTGGATCTATCCTAGAAAGGGTTTTAATAGCAGAAAAGAGGAATTTATAGATTATTCCAGAAGAATGATAACCACTGAGGTTAATCAAATAGTGTAATATGATGTAAGTCTGATCATATTATATAATAGAGCTGTGTTTGGAAATAACAGCTCTATAAAGTCTGTTTTGGAATGGGGAGAAATTTGAAGCAAAAAGATCAATGTAAAGGACATTACAAAGTTCAGGAAAGAGATGGTGAAGGTCTGAAAAAAGAATAGTGACTGTGTAACTAGTGAAAGAAGAATGGGTATAAGAGATAAAGAAGTAGAAGACAAAATATGATAACTTCAATGGTATATCAGTACTTTTTTGCTCCCAAACTCACCAAATTTGATATTCAATGTATTTTGACAAGAAAAAAAAAAGCTTCTTACTCAACCACTAGTTTCTTTTGGTTTTTGTCTTGGTTGAGTGGTAAGGATGTGAAGGTGTACAGCCCAGACCCCTGCTGCCATTGCAATTGTCCTCAGTCATGGGCAGCTTCTCCCCAGTGAAGACTATCAGATTTCTCCCAGCTTCAAAAACAGTAGGATTGGAAAGAACACTTCTTAACAGTGTTCTTAACAAAAGGAAAAACACCAAGAGCAGGAACAGCAATGGTGGAACAAGCAGCGTCTATGTTGGGAGCCCAGGCAGAGACAGCTTCAGAGGACTTTTGGCAGCCCTGAACCTCATTTGGAGGCCAGATACCTGGACAGTGGAGGGCAAGGAACAATAGTTTTTGCCTCCACATCCAGCCTCTTCCACTCTCCTCCTAATTCCCGCCCTCCACCCCCCAAACTCCTATGAAGCTTGGACTGTGTGGGGTATAAAGGTCATGATTTGTCTCAGAAACTGGGTCAGTAAGGGAGGACCCTGGCTATACTGTATTGGGCTGGCTTGTTCCTCCACAAGTAGAAGCCCCTCTTGCCTTTTTGGGGAATTGAGAGAGGGGATATGGTTAGCTATAGACTGGAGATGAACTTCTTATAGGAAATTTTTTTTAGATATTCTCCATTTTCACCACTCATCATAGCCCTCTGGAATCAATTAAGTATGAATACTAAGGTACTACTGTAAGGTACTGATATGTTGAGTGAGGGTAGAGTGAGGAACTGAGCATAACATCAAGGTTATGAACCAGGCAGACTGGAAAGATAGCAAACGATTGGGTTGATAATGAAAAAGATAATAAAATCTGTGTGGAACATTTTGGTTTTGTTTCAGACATACTGAGTTTTGTTTTGTTTTAGAAGTATTACGTTTGAGAGGTCTATAATATACCAGTTTGAAATGTTCTGGGCTGAAGTTTTAGAAAGTGTGAACCTCTGACAGTAGGAATTGAACCTGTGATGCCATTAATATAATGAACTCATCTTGGGCTAGGAAACTCCCTCTACCAATTCAAATCATAATTTCTCTGCACCATATTTTTTAGAGAAGTACCTAGTACACTAAGAGATTAAATAACTTAACCCAATATCACACAGTCAATAGTTGTCAAAAGCAGGAATTCAACCTATCTTTCACATTTCAATACTAGTCCCACACAATATGCCTAATAACAAGATAGACATTTTAAAACAACTTATTAATTAACTAGGTTAAATCAAAATGAAAGTATGCTTGTCATTAACCTTTTAAGGTTGATTTGGCTCCTCGATGTTTTTCAGAAACTTGTTCTTCGGTAGATCTAGTGCCTATAGTGACACTGTTTTGTAACAAGACATTTACTCTATGACCATCAAATTAACTACCAAGTCATTTATTTTAATGACTTGAATGGTGGCAGTTATTAAAGAGCTTCCATATATACCATCTACAAAACACAAATACTTGTGCCTTTCTAATCATAAACACAGCATTATTAATTTAGAAGGGTGGGTTAGGAAATGATTTTCATTTTTAAAAAATTCATTGTTTCTATTAGCTATCTTAAAATGTCAGTCTTCATCAAGACTTTAGACACAGAAAGTTGGGATAATTCCTAACATTTGGAGCCCATTTTTCAGTCTTTATTGTCATTTCTTCCAACTAACAATGAAATCATTTTTTATTTAAGCAACTTTAGAAAGGTATCTGAAAGAGAAAATCGAGGAGAGTGAAATGCAAAAGCCTTAACATTTGAATCTTTCACTTATAAATGGAAGACATTTCTAAATCTTTGCTCACATAGTAGAGTTCTACTCTACTTGATTTCAACTTGAATCTCAGTGAAATAGAATAACTTTGAAGAAGTTTGAAGAAGAACTTCTTCAAAGTTCTCTTGTGCAGCAATTTGTAGGACCAAATCCAGAGCTTCGGAATCCAAATTCAGTAACTTTTCTACCATATTGTCTTATTATCTAAACTTGTTTGATTCAATAAACCGCCTTGGATATTGATTGTTGGAATCCTTACTAACTGCTAAGTAGTTAGAGTTGATCTAATCTTACAAAAAGATGTTTTGGGCAGAACCTGAAACAAGGTACTAAGTAGAACTACCCATAATCCCTCTCTCTGGAAGGAGCATAAATAGGCCAATGGGCCAGTCGGAGAGTGCGCTAGAGAGTGAAGACGCTACAAGTCGAGATTTCAGCGGAATGACATGAAGAGTTGGAGCTGGCTGGAGGCTGAAGAAAGTAGAGGCAGAGGCTGAAGGACCAGACCTTTGGATTTAAAGACATTTGGAGAGAGCTCTTGGAACCAAGCAGAGAGATAGGCCTCTAAGCTAACCGGGCTATATTGGGATAATAAATTCTGATGTCATCAACCAACAGAAAAGCAATCAGGATTACAGTTGGGAAGAATACAGGTCTTTTAAGACAACAAGGCAATATCCAGTGCAAACAGCTCCAATGTAATTACCAGATGATGAGGAGAAATCCCAAATTTGGTAAATAGAAGGGAATTAGATTAACTGCTTGGGGAAGAGGATCTGCTTATGTATACCATATATATCTGTTACAAAGTTCTGGCCCATATTGATGGCTTTATGTGTACCCCCTCAGAAACCCCCTATGTTTTAAAACAAAAGAAAGGGGGAGATGTTGGAATTAAAGCAAAAAATGAAGGAGAAGATATATCTGATTTTATAAGTGATAGAATGATGAAAAGGAAAGTACAGGAGGAAGAATTGCCAACTTTACTAGGTGAAAAGGAGGAAGATCTGAACTTTTATCACCTGGCTGCTTTTTGAGAAGAAAAAGATCACCACAATTGATCAACTCTTGTTCTGTGCATCCTCAACTTCTCTGTTTGTTTTATTTGCTGTCACACTTTTCTCAGTGCTGATGGATTGATTTTGTAGGATTGTTTTCATTTCTTCTTATTGTTCATCCTTCTTCTTAAAGAGGACTGATGACATCAGAAGAGTAATGTCTTGACTTGCAACTGAATTGGATTTAAGTGAAGCAGATATGTGCAAAGCCCTCAGCATCACTTTCCTCTGGTCATCAGAGTCTAATGTCAAGACAAGTCAAGAAGACTGTCAGTGCTCCACAATACAAGGAGAGATGGCCTAAGTTAGAATTGAGGCAAAAGATGGCTTACTTTGCTTTCCAAAAAGAATAGTAGTTGGGGGAGCTAGACCCTCAAAATTTCTGTCCAGAACAGAAAACAATTGTTAATTGCACTCACTCTAAGCCATCAAAACCCAAACAATGAGCCTGTAAGGAGGAGCTGTCAGCTATTATTAGCCAGTCAGTGAAAGCCAAAGTGATTTGGATTTTAAAAGCATACTCAAGTAACTATTTAAATCACAATGTGATTTTAAAAATCCTGTTTTTAGTTGTTTTTTTTCCAGAACTATATTTCAAGAAATTATAATGAACCTACATAAGACAAATGAATGGTTTCACCTTAAAAAAATCCTAAAATAAATAAATAGGGAAGAAAAAAAATCTGCCCTCAAATCCCAAGACATTTGTGAAGTATAAGTGATCAAAAATTATATTACTGTAGATAGAGCATCCACCTAGAAGGATATGACTTTCCATATGTTCAGAGAGATAGGAAGAGGAGAAGCACTGCCCATCTTGAACTAGCTGGTTGAATCCCCAGGGAACAACTACTACTACCCACATATTGGTGTTCATCCTTCCAGAAATTCAATATGATACAAAGGAAAAAATTAATCAAAATATCACTGAAAATAAAATATTTCAATTAAATCACAATTCAGTGTTTGTACAAAATATAAAATTAGCATATATTGGAACTTTTTCAAGTAAATTAAACTATATAAAATTAATATGAACACATATAAAATAGTACTTTGTGGGACAGGTGCTACGCCCCCTTATCCAAATTGACTATTCAGAGACATCTTCAGATACAAAGAGGACGCATTTATTTGGGCCTTATAAAGAGAGGTGCAAGCACACCTGAACAGACATAGATCCTCTCAGCTCCTTTCTCCCAGCCTTGCCTGGCCTAGTGAGCCAGAACTATTTGGTTAAAAAGCAAGACCTAGCAATGTTGTCTACTTCCTGTGGGCCACATTGATGAGGTCAGTGGTAGTGAAGAGGTGCGAGAAATGGGATGAGGAATCCCCTCTGGTTGGAGCAGGTCCAATGCAAAAGAATTCGCAAACTAAGTCTGTGTGGCAAAAAGTAATTTTGGATCTGCTAAGTGGCTCAGTGGATAGAGCACCAGCCCTGAAGTCAGGAGGACCTGAGTTCAAATGTGTTCTCAGACATAACACTTCCTAGCTGTGTGACCCTGGGCTAGTCACTTAACCTCAATTGCCTCAGCAACTAACTAACTAACTAAATAAAAATAAAAAATAAAAAGGGATTTTTATTGGTACTGAGAAGCCAGTCTGTTAGGAATACAGACTTCTTGGTGGCAAAATCCTGTTAGGGAAGTAACAAAGGTTAACACTGAAAAGAGAGTATCTTTACAGTAGGCAAGAGTTCTGGCAGAACAGCTTTGACAAGATGAGAGCTTCCTTGGCAAGCATAATTCTGTTTCGGACTTCTGCAAAGATTCAGGGTTCAAAATTGTCTTTTATTAGAAGTCTGAGGCTTGGGCTTCCATTCAAAATTGAATGAGATTTCTTCAATGTTGTCAATGCTTAGGCTTAGATCTCCAATTAAAAAAGAGATCACTTATCTTAGGAGTTCCAGCTATCAGGAGTGGTTCCAGACTAATCTTCACCTCAGTAGAGAGTGTGACCACATCTCTGCCCAGATAATTGGGTGTTGTCTGGAAAAGGTACGCTTTTCCCAGGGGAGAGCCTTAGACCCCAATCACCCTTCTTTTAGTGATTAAATGGGACACAGCTTCAGGATTCACACTGGCCAACATCGCTTCCTGCCTTATAGCCCTCTGGGAATGGGGATCAAGTGACTTAGCCCTAGGGTATGATCTTTCTTGCCCTATAGACCTGGAGCCTTATTTCATAGACTTTTTGAGAAACTTTCACCTGGTCCCATTCGGTACTATAGAAACATATCAAAAGAAATGAATTATCATTTAAATAAGTATTAAAGCAAAACAAAATATAAGTTCAAATTAGAATCCAAAAAAACCTTAAATTCATTATGATCAAATAATCAATATATATGTATTAATTGTAAGGTTATAAGACAAAAATTGAATCAATCTTTATTCTTAGGATGCTTACATTATATCAAAGAAGATAAAATATAAAATAAATAGAAAGTGAAAGAACATGATAAACCCTAGTAGTTGAAGGGAACAGGAAACCTGTAAAAATTGGTGTTTGAGCTGCTTCTTGGAAGGAAGAGGATTCTAAAAGTGAAAAGTGAGGAGAAAGTATATTGTTGCTTTGGAGTAAATCATTGCAAAGGCAAGGAGATGGGAAAATACAATGTGTGTGGGGGGAAGGAAAGAAAAAGAGGGATGAGAAGGGAGAAAAAAGGGAAAAAGAAAGAGAGAGAGGAAGGAGAAGCAAAGGAGGAAAAGAGGGAGAGGGAGAAGGAAAGGGACAGGAAGAGGGAAGGAGGGAGACAGAATGACAAACACTAGTTCGACAGTAACTACTTATTTCTCTGTTTATTTGTTTAAAAATCAACTTGCGAGAACTCTTCAACTTTGTTTTTCAATCTTAACTTGTTACCCTGATTCTTTTTTTTTCTCTCCAGAGTTAGAATCTCCCTATTATTGCACTTATTCTCTGCTCCAGGCTTCAAACAACCCCTGCAGGCAAGATTGCAGTTATGTTTGTTGTTTGATGTTAGTAGGTCTTGGGACTGTTTAGATTTTTAGTCTTAGAGGAATGCCTACCACAGTGCTTGTTGTGCTGAACCAAAGATGTGACAAAGCTTTCTCTGGGATCCACCAATGACCTCAAATTCAAACTGCACATTTGTTTTCTTTTTAAATTTTTTACCACTCCTATATTATTCGTGTACAAGTTCAATTCTTGCTTCTCCTCACCAAAGAAACAAACCTCAAAGCCAGTTAGTTCAACTGCACTTCAGTCTTGGGGAGTGTGGGAAAGAAGAGGGGAATGAGTGTAGGGAATGTGTATCCTAAATCTGCCACAAAGATATGTTTGAGGTCCCTGTTTCAAATGCCCAACCTTTAGAAAAGTTTTGCAACAAACTGCTTAGTTTATATCACTGAATGAGTTTTCTTCTTCTGTACTAGAAAAGGGAAAAGTACCCTTCTCTATGCTTCTCACCCCATATCCTGCCTTAGGCTATCTCTCATTGATTCCACTTGAAAATTTAATTAAATTCTATACTTCTACTAGAGTCCTTGTTTTTAGCTATGAGGAACTCCATTAATGAATAGCAAACCATGATGTAATGAATAGAATTCTGGTTTTTAAGTTAGACCTCCTAGATTCACATCTCAAGGTCATGACTGCTAGTTATTTAATCTCTCTGGGCTTGTTTTCTCATCTATAACATGACTTTTTCTCACTAAGTGATTTCTAACATCTCTAAATCTGTGTTCTGATGATTCCTTATCTGTCCTTTATCACATATCCTAATTCTTTCTCCTAAATAATTATTTAATCCACCTTTTCAGTCTGAGTTTCTGTTAGCATCTATGCTTAAAAGGAAAGGTTTTCTTTTCTTCTGAACACATGTTGAACTTTCAGAAAAATAGCTTTTCTGTACAAGGTCAGAATTTTCATTAGATTTAGAAAGCCAGTTTTATGATGAATATAATCAGCGTTATTACCAGCAGTATGTAATGCACATCCCACTAACAAGCTCCTTCTACTCCATTTATGACATTTTTGTTACATTTTAATAGTAGTCATTGAAGTTCCATCAAACTTCAGACTTTTGTAATTGGTAGTACAAATAGAATACTCCATTTCATTCTTTGAATTGTAGTTGAACTTGCACACAGAGAATATTCACTCTCTCTACAGAACTGAACTCACCTTTCTCCCTTTCTTCCTCCCTCCCCACTTCCCATCACCTTCCTCCTCTCTCCCCCCCCCCCCACCTTTGCCTTCTCTGGCAAATATTTTACTGCTAAGTCTTCTTTTTTTTTTTTTTTTTTTTTTTTTTTTTTTTTATAATAAATTTTATTTTATTTAATAATAATTTCGCATTGACAGAATCCATGCCAGGATAATTTCTACACGACATTATCCCTTGCAATCACTTATGTTTCGTTTTTTTCCCCCTCCCTCCCTCCTCCCCCCCCCCAGGATGGCAAGCAGTCCTATATATGCTAAACATGTTGCAGTATATCCTAGATACAATACATATTTGCAGAACCAAACAGTTCTCTTGTTGCACAGGGAGAATTGGATTCAGAAGGTAAAAATAACTCGGGAAGAAAATCAAAAATGCAAATAGTTCACATGCATTTCCCAGTATTCCTTCTTTGGGTGTAGCTGTTTCTGTCCATCATTTCTCCAATGAAACTCAGTTAAGTCTCTTTGTCAGGGAAATCCACTTCCATCAGAATACATCCTCATACAATATCGTTGTCGAAGTGTATAATGATCTCCTGGTTCTGCTCATCTCACTTAGCATCAGTCCATGTAGGTCTCTCCAAGCCTCTCTGTATTCATCCTGCTGGTCATTCCTTACAGAGCAATAATATTCCATAACATTCATATACCACAATTTACCCAGCCATTCTCCAATTGATGGGCATCCATTCATTTTCCAGTTTCTAGCCACTACAAACAGGGCTGCTACAAACATTTTGGCACATACAGGTCCCCTTCCCTTTTTTAGTATCTCTTTGGGGTATAAGCCCAATAGAAACACTGTTGGATCAAAGGGTATGCACAGTTTGATAACTTTTTGGGCATAATTCCAGATCGCTCTCCAGAATGGCTGGATTCGTTCACAACTCCACCAACAATGCATCAATGTCCCCGTTTTCCCGCATCCCCTCCAACATTCATCATTGTTTTTTCCTGTCATCTTAGCCAATCTGACAGGAGTGTAGTGATATCTCAGAGTTGTCTTAATTTGCATTTCTCTGATCAATAGTGATTTGGAACACTCTTTCATGTGAGTGGTAATAGTTTCAATTTCTTCATCTGAAAATTGTCTGTTCATATCCTTTGACCATTTATCAATTGGAGAATGGCTTGATTTTTTATAAATTTGAGTCAGTTCTCTATATATTTTGGAAATGAGGCCTTTATCAGAACCTTTAATTGTAAAGATGTTTTCCCAGTTAGTTACTTCCCTACTAATCTTGTTTGCATTCGTTCTGTTTGTACAAAGGCTTTTTAATTTGATATAATCAAAATTTTCTATTTTGTGATTGGTAATGGTCTCTAGTTCATCTTTGGTCACAAATTTCTTTCTCCTCCACAAGTCTGAGAGATAAACTATCCTATGTTCCTCTAATTTATTTATAATCTCGTTCTTTATGCCTAGGTCATGGACCCATTTTGATCTTATCTTGGTATGTGGTGTTAAGTGTGGGTCCTTGCCTAATTTCTGCCATACTAATTTCCAGTTATCCCAGCAGTTTTTATCAAATAATGAAATCTTATCCCAAAATTTAGAATCTTTGGGTTTGTCAAACACTAGATTGCTATAGTTGACTATTCTGTCTTGTGAACCTAACCTTTTCCACTGATCAACTAATCTATTTCTAAGCCAATACCAGATGGTTTTGGTGACTGCTGCTTTATAATATAATTTTAGATCAGGTACAGCTAGACCACCTTCATTTGATTTTTTTTTCATTAATTCCCTTGAGATTCTCGACTTTTTATTGTTCCATATGAATTTTGTTGTTATTTTTTCTAAATCATTAAAATATTTTCTTGGAAGTCTGATTGGTATAGCACTAAATAAATAGATTAGTTTAGGGAGTATTGTCATCTTTATTATATTTGCTCGGCCTATCCAAGAGCACTTAATATTTTTCCAATTATTTAAGTCTGACTTTATTTGTGTGAAAACTTTTTTGTAATTTTGCTCATATAATTCCTGACTTTCCTTTGGTAGGTAGATTCCCAAATATTTTATGCTATCAACAGTTATTTTGAATGGAATTTCTCTTTGTATCTCTTGCTCTTGGATTTTGTTGGTGGTGTATAAGAATGCTGAGGATTTATGGGGATTTATTTTGTATCCTGCTACTTTGCTAAAATTATGAATTATTTCTAATAGCTTTTTAGTAGAATCTCTGGGGTTTTCTAGGTATACCATCATATCATCTGCAAAGAGTGATAGTTTGGTTTCCTCATTGCCTACTCTAATTCCTTTAATTTCTTTCTCGACTCTTATTGCAGAGGCCAGTGTTTCTAATACAATATTGAATAATAATGGTGATAGTGGGCAACCTTGCTTCACTCCAGATCTTACCGGGAAAGGTTCCAGTTTTTCCCCATTGCATATGATGCTTACTGAAGGTTTAAAATATATGCTCCTAACTATTTTAAGGAAAAGTCCTTTTATTCCTATGCTCTCAAGTGTTTTTATTAGGAATGGCTGTTGGATTTTATCAAATGCTTTTTCTGCATCTATTGAAATGATCATATGGTTTTTGTTTGGTTGGTTGTTGATATAGTCAATTATGTTAATAGTTTTCCTAATATTGAACCAGCCCTGCATTCCTGGTATAAATCCTACTTGGTCATAGTGTATTATCCTGGGGATGATTTTCTGTAATCTTTTTGCTAATATTTTATTTAAGATTTTAGCATCAATATTCATTAGGGAGATTGGTCTATAATTTTCTTTCTCTGTTTTCAGCCTACCTGGTTTAGGTATCAGTACCATATCTGTGTCATAAAAGGAGTTTGGTAGGACTCCTTCAATCCCTACTTCTTCAAATAGTTTATTTAGCATTGGAGTTAATTGATCTTTAAATGTTTGATAGAATTCAGATGTAAATCCATCTGGTCCTGGGGTTTTTTTCTTAGGGAGTTGATTGATAGTTTGTTCTATTTCTTTTTCTGAGATAGGAGTGTTTAGGATATTTACTTCTTCCTCTGTTAGTTTAGGTAAGCTATATTTTTGGAGGTATTCTTCTATTTCATTTAAGTTGTCGAATTTATTGGCGTAAAGTTGGGCAAAGTAACTCCTAATTATTGCTCTAATTTCCTCTTCGTTAGTGGTGAGTTCTCCCTTTTCATTTTTAAGACTAACAATTTGATTTTCCTCTTTCCTTTTTTTAATCAGATTTACTAAGGGTTTGTCTATTTTGTTGGTTTTTTCATAGAACCAACTCTTAGTTTTATTAATCAATTCAATAGTTTTTTTACTTTCAATTTTATTGATCTCTCCTTTTATTTTTTGAATTTCAAGTTTAGTGTTTGATTGGGGGTTTTTAATTTGTTCCTTTTCTAGCATTTTTAGTTGCAAGCCCAATTCATTGACCTTCTCTTTCTCTATTTTATACAAATAGGCCTCTAGAGATATGAGATTTCCCCTTATTACCGCTTTGGCTGCATCCCATACATTTTGGTATGATGTCTCATTATTATCATTTTCTTGGATGAAGTTATTAATTATGTCTATAATTTGCTGTTTCACCCAATCATTCTTTAGTATGAGATTATTTAGTTTCCAATTATTTTTTGGTCTACTTTCCTGTGGCTTTTTATTGAATGTAATTTTCAATGCATCATGGTCTGAAAAGGATGCATTCACTATTTCTGCCTTACTGCATTTGAGTTTGAGGTTTTTATGTCCTAATATATGATCAATTTTTGTATAAGTTCCATGAACTGCTGAAAAGAAGGTGTACTCCTTTCTGTCCCCATTACATTTTCTCCAGAGATCTATCATATCTAATTTTTCTAGTATTCTATTTATCTCTTTGACTTCTTTCTTATTTATTTTGTGGTTTGATTTATCTAATTCTGAGAGTGCAAGGTTGAGATCTCCCACTATTATAGTTTTACTGTCTATTTCTTCTTGCAGCTCTCTTAATTTCTCTTTTAGGAATTTAGATGCTACACTACTTGGTGCATATATATTTAATATAGATACTTCTTCATTATTCATTCTACCCTTTAGCAAGATATAGTGCCCTTCCTTATCTCTTTTGATTAGATCAATTTTTGCTTTAGCTTGATCTGAGATCAGTATGGCTACCCCTGCTTTTTTGGCTTCACCTGAAGCATAGTAGATTTTGCTCCAACCTTTTACCTTTAACCTGCATGTATCACCCCGCTTCAGGTGTGTTTCCTGTATACAACATATTGTAGGATTCTGGCTTTTAATCCATTCTGCTAACCGCTTCCTCTTTATAGAGGAGTTTACCCCGTTCACATTTATGGTTAAAATGACCAATTCTGTATTACTTGCCATCTTGTTAACCCCGGTTTATGCTTTTCTCCCTTCTTACTCCCTTACCCCCTCCCTTACCCCCCTTCCCAGTATTAAGCTTGTGAGCTCCCCTTGCTTCTCACAGCCCTCCCTTTTTCAGTATCCCTCCCCCCCCTTAGAGTTCCCCCCCCCCAACTTACCCCTTTCCCTCCCAGTTACCGTATTCCCTTCCACTTAGCTTATTCCTTCCTTTTTCACTTTTCCCTTCTCACTTTTCAATGAGGTGGGAGAAGTTTCACCATAGATTGAATATGTCTAAAATTCTTCTCTTACTGCCAATTCTGAAAGCAGTAAAATACTCACTATTTTCATTCCTCTCCATTCTTTCTCTCAGATTTACTAGGTTTTCTTTGCCTCTTCATGAAATGTAGTACCCCCACTTTCCCTTTTTTCTAGTACAATGTCCTTTCCACAACTAGTTTCTAGAACAAGGTATACATGTATTCTTTATACATCTTTACAGCCGAAATATAGTTCCCAAGATTAATCTTTACCTTTTTAGATTTCTCTTGAGTTCTGTGCTTGTAGATCAATTTTTTGTTAAGTTCTGGCTTTTTCATCAGAAATAGATGAAATTCGCTTATTTCGTTGAATGTCCATCTTCTTCCCTGGAAAAAGATGCTCAATCTCGCTGGGTAAGTTATTTTTGGTTGCATACCAAGTTCCTTAGCCTTTCGGAATATCATATTCCAGGCCCTTCGATCCTTTAATGTGGAAGCTGCCAGATCCTGGGTGATCCTTATTGTGGCTCCTTGATACTTGAATTGGGTTTTTCTAGCCGCTTGCAGTATTTTTTCCTTTGCCTGAGGGTTCTGGCATTTGGCCACTATATTCCTTGGTGTTTTGATTTTAGGATCCCTTTCAGTAGGGGATCGATGAATTCTTTCAATGTCTATTTTACCTTCTGTTTCTATGACTTCTGGGCAGTTCTCTTTGATAATTTCCTGGAAGATAGTGTTCAGGCTTTTTTTTTCATCATACTTTTCTGGAAGTCCGATGATTCTCAGGTTGTCTCTCCTGGATCTGTTTTCCAGGTCTGTTGTCTTCCCCAGAAGGTATTTCACATCCTTTTCCATTGTTTGATTTTTTTGGATTTGCTTGACTGATTCTTCTTGTCTCCTCGAGTCATTCAATTCCAATTGTTCGACCCTGATTTTCAGTGAGGTATTTTCTTCACTCACTTTTTTAAGATCTTTTTCTAATTGTCCAATTGAGTTCTTTTGTTCTGTGGAATTTTTTTCCATTTCGCCAATTTTGTTTTTTAGAGAGCTGTTTTCTGTTTCCAGTTCACTAATCCTATTTTTCAAGGATTTGGTTTCTTTATCCACTCTCTCTTTAACTGACTTCTCCAGGCTCTTTTGCCAAGCCTCCCTCTCCTTTTTCAGAGCCTCCCTCTCCTTTTCCCATTTTTCTTCTAGCTCCCTTGTGAGAGCCTTTTTAATTTCCTCCATGAGATTCATCTGTGCTGAGGGACATAAGGTCTCTTCCTTCGGGGATTCACCTGGGGACTGTTTGTTTTTAGTCTCCTCAGGGTTTGGAGTCTGCTCTTTATCTGTATAAAAGCTGTCCAGGGTTAAATTCTTTTTCAGTTTCTTGCTCATTCTGTCTATTTATCAAAGACAAACTATCAAAGAAACAGAAGGAAAAAAAAACCCCTTGAATGGAGGCTGCTTTCTTTGGGGGAGGGGCAGGGTATTCGTGAGGCACAGGTCCTACTGTGCTATGGCGCCTGCGCACTGAGATCCGAGCGCTCTGAGATCCGAGCGGGCTAAGACACTGTGGGGGAGGGGTGGCCAGGTCCCGAGAAACTCCAGCTGTTTGGGGTTTTATTCTTCACCCCCGGTGTTTTTAGCTTCTCTGCTGGGCTGCTGACTTGCTCCTATAGCAAAGCTCTCACCGCAGAGACGGCTGCGATCGCGCCCTGCCCCCACTCCGCTCCACCCGGTTCTGAGCTGCTATCTGTGCTCTGGTTGCCGCTGCTGCCCGCAGACTGCTTCCCCGCCCTCGCGCAAAAACAGACCTTTCTTGACGAGTCTCAAGGATGGTTTCTCTTGGTAAGTAATTGTATGGTTTTTTTTCAGTCGAGCATTAATTCAGAGGCATGAAATGAAATGAATAGTGAGAGAAAAACACGGAGATTACACAGAAGTGTATTTCCTCTCCGCCATCTTGGCCGGAAGTCCTGCTAAGTCTTCTTGAGATCGCCATACTTTTTACTTAGAATTGAAGGTGTAATATGTGAGGAATGCCTTCTGATATGGAAGTCTATAGGATGCTATGCTGTAACAAATGCAAACCTATATTCTTGTTCACTTTGGAGATAAATGTAACCCTTATATTTTGGAAATATACAGTAACTTTGAAACTGAAAGAGGGGAAGTAGGGGAGTTGGGAGAGTAGAGCTGTATCAAAGAGGATTGTTCACTGAACAAGAAGAACTAGCCTTTCAATAGACTTTAACAGGTGCTACTCCCTGTTCTTGTGCTCTTTACCCTACTCTACTCCAATGTGTCCCAGATTTCCAATGAAGTCAGGAGGGGAGAAGATCAGTCAATAAATATTTATTAAGCCCCTGTGAGAAGATTTTTTATCATCAACTTTTCTGGAAGCTATGTTGACTGCTTATGCATGGTATCCAGGAAAACATGTACTTGTCCTGGGTCATATAGCTAATATCTGTCAGTAATGAAGTTTTCTCACACATATTTGGAGAAGATTCATTATTAGACCCACTTTCAAAGTAATACAGATATTAAAACATTTTTAAAAATAAGTAAAAAAAAACAAGCAAGCAAACAAAAACCCGTGGGTTTAGCAGAGTTCTCTGTGATCAGAATATTCTGACTTTTATTATCTGTGGAATTTGTACTGAATGTAACAGTTGACATTTTCTGCTTCATTTCCCCTCAGAGGCATGTTTATCCACAAATTGTCAACTTTTTGTTTGTTTATTTGTTTGATTTTGTTTTGTTTTTGCTGGCAAACAAAATACAAAAGAAATTATTCTCTTTTCAATAAAGATGTCAAGAGCTTCCCAGCCCTCTACAATTATAGAGAGCCAATTCTTTTTCCAATGCATTATCATCCTCAGAATGACAGTCTACCTTTCCAAAATACACACATAAATAATACCTGTGTCTCAAATGACAGCACTATTTGAAATGTTGATGCCTAGTGTTGCTATTTGTAATTTTCTTCATCATGCTCCATGAGTTACAGACCAATTGTCCAAACTTTCAACCTATGCAAATCCAAACTATATATAATTTGTTGTTGTTGTTGTTGTTGGAATTTTAACATTTCTTTTGTTTTTATTCCTCACTTGCTTCCCTTCCTTTCCTTGTGTTCTGATATAAATCATAAAGCTGATTGCTCTCTACTTAAAAATGTTGATTTTATCCTAACAACACTCTAAACTTGACCTTATAAGCCCAATGATATCTTTAAAAATAATAATGAGAAAAATATAATAATATGGTAGAATATGTCATCATAAGAAAAAAAGTTCCAGATCCAGTGTCACCATTCTGAAGTCTGGATTGACACAGTTCCTTTGCCAGCTTCAGGCAGTTGGCCACCTATTAAATGAGTATTTATTGGGCCTTAAGTCTATCTCTGCTCCACACTAGGTGCTTGGGGATAACTGTGAAAGATTCTTCTGGTTTCTGAACAGAGCCAAATTGAATCTCCTTAGGTATCAGGTGGAGAATACTTGAAAACATGTATTTAGTTAGCCAATCCATTATCACTGTTTATTTTGGAATTTTCCCAGCTGTAGCATACATATCTCAACATAGCAGGAGCATAGAAATCAAAGCTCATAAAATGCATATTTAGAATCACTGAAAACTACATATTACAAATAAAAGGAAACATTGTACAAAAATGAATTGTTAATGTAATTCCAAATACAGCTGCGTGCCATCACATTATAACTATTATGAAGTGACATATAAAAACTTATCAAAGGCGTGTTTGAATCACTTGCAAAGAACAAGTATTTAAAACTGTCTGCCAAGAAAACATCATGGATGTAAGAAGTAGTTATTCTTGTAGCTCTAAATTTATTTTGCATATTTTGTTTCTTCTTTGGATATATCTGAAACATGCCTGTTACAGGGTGGCATCATTTGAAATGTAATGCCAAAATTTTAGGACAATAATGTATAAGCAATAGAAGATTTTTAGAGTTTCAAATTGGCATTTTGCATCTTTCATGAGACTGAGTTGAAATTTTAAGTGGTAAATGAAAACTAATAGATAATATTTCTTTAAAATACATTTTTTCCATTTGGCACATAAAAGTAATACATATGTTTCTCTATCCTGTTAATATTTCTTATTTATATAGACCCTTCAAAGAAACTACACAATGCTTCCTTATGTTCATCTTTTAGATTAACAGAAGAATTAAGAACATATCTTCCTGATTATCATTCTAGGAAGCTGCTATAATACAATCATAAATCTTATAAGTTGTAGGTATTATCCTTAAATGAAAAAAAAGAAAAGAAAAAATGTGTAATTTCTTAAACTAAGCTTAGCAACTAAGCCCTATTGGTGTCATGATTTTAGAGAAATTCTGTAAGGTGCCATTACCATAAAATCCCTTCTTCCCCATTAGGCTGTTACTTGAAAATTCATTGTTAATAATTTCAATCTTTTAACTTAAAGCTATATCATGAGGACCATATCTCTGTAATTTAAAACATACTAAGTAATGAAAGCTGTGCTATATAAGATGTTTTGGGGGGAGGGGGAAGGAACTGAGCTTGATCAAGTATGGCAAATTTAGAAGAAACTGGGCAAGGAGTGACAATTTTTTTTCAAGACATCCCAGAGAGAAGAAACCAAAAGAAGAGCAAAGATAATTGGCATAGTTATTTCTTAAAATAGCAATTAAGAAAAAAAAGAAACTACTAAGCCATATGGCTGCCTTATCATTTCATTCAAAAGACTTTAAAATTGTCCACCAAGAAACAATTTGGGATATAGCAAGTACTGTATCTTGTCTCTCTCTTAATTCATTCTACACATAGGATTGCTGCCTTGAATACATTTAACACATGCCTCTTTGGAGATGGAATATAACCAAATTCAAGTTAAATATGATTAAGATAATTTTATCATTCAGAACTTCATGATTATTCAGTAGTATAATATATAGTCTATAGAAAAACTTCAGATGAATTGAATCCAAGTTCATAGGTGACACAGATTTTTTTCTACTGGGTTTGGATATAATTTACTACTATTTGTATTGAATATAAAAACAAAACAAAACAAAACAAAAAAAAAACACTTCTTGAAGAATGAGCTTTCAAAAAGAGAAGAAAGGAATGACTGAAATAAACAAGACTGGCATTATTTTCTTGCTCAGTTTGCCATAACTATGATGTATGAAGATATTGAGGTGATGCCTGATGAAACCATGAGAAAGTAGCTATCATACTTTTATAGAAAATTTTATGCTAAAAACACCACATTTTTAATTATATAGTTAGCAGAACTATTTAATAACAACATGGTGTGCAAATATGTATATGATAATAGCAGATGTATACCATTTTAAGGTTAATAAAGGTTTTTATATATATTCTTATCTAATTCTCAGCAGTCTTTTGGATTAGGTACTATTATTATGCTTTGTTCTGGATGGGATTCCATATCTAGTGCAATGGACCATTTGCAGTGTGAGAATTCAAATAAGCTTTAATTAAAACCAAAATATTTTGTGATCCCCAGGCAAAAGCACTTGTAAATAAGTTCTATGAGGTCTCAAAAGCCTCCTGTTCAATGCAAAGAATCTATAACAGGGTTTCAGATCATCAACCATCAGCCCACTCTTTTAATCCAGGGAACAATATTCACTTTATTCTGAAGGATTTCAACCACAGATAAAAATTTAACATTTTGGGCATTCATATGCAATATTATTTCTACTTATTGTCATTATAGGCTATACAAATGATCAAGGTTTGCCTTACCAACATTATCAAGTGATCTCAAGGTCCAAATTAGAACACACAAATTGACTTTCTTAGAAGCAACTTGTCCTTAGTTTGAAAACTGATTGTATTATTATACCTTAATACTTACTTATATCAATATGTTGTTACTTTGATGGTTTGCAAGTCTAATGTACTGCCTCAAATGCTGAAGATTATAACCCACCTTTTCCTGTTCATCCTAAATCATTCTTGTCCATATATTCCCATAAACCTTAATGATGGATAGGAGCAGGCTCCAACTAATTAGAAAGAAGAAGTGCAGAGAACAAGCACTATAAAAAATTATCAGATAAATAAATTACCAATTAAAAAAGATAGACCAGTTATGTATAAAGAATAAGGGAGAACAATGAATAGCTCATATGTTCCATTGGTATTTACATAGTTTCAAAAGAACTATGTTGTGTGACCTCATATGGGAGATTTATAGGTTTACTTATCACAAGGGAATATATTTTATCCACTTTGGTATGCTTAATAAAATAATATTTTGTTGTTATTTAGTCATTTAATCATGTCCAGTTCTTTGCAACACAATTGGATCATACTATTCATGGGGTTTCTTGGCAATGATACTAAAGTGTTTTGTCATTTTCTTTCTTCAGTGGATTAAGACAAAAAGTGTCTCAGCCCAAGTGTCTGAAGCCAGATTTGACCTAAAGTTATTGACCTCAAGCCCAACATTCTAGGGACTGAGCCACCTAGCTTCTTTTTAGAAAAAGCCTATAGTACCCGGTATTCCCAAGCAGTCTCCCATCCAAGAATTAACCACACTCAAACTTGCTTAGTTTCTAAGATCAGAAATTATCTCAGAGTTGGAAACAGCCTTTAATAATAAATAATTCAATGAATATCTGAATAAGAATTCATTCAATAACATACCTGGGATATGGAGATGTTAAGGACCATGTTTAAGTGAAGGGGCAGGTCAATTCTCCAAGAGCCTTCACATCTGTGGATCATAACATTTGAAGGAGTTGCAAAGCAGCTTTTACTGACACTGTTGTTGTAGACTGAGAATGAAATAAATTGGAGGCAGTGGGAAGAGGAGAGAGGTCAGACAATGCAGAAGCCTCTCAGTGGAGAGGTCAGGGAACAGTAACTATCTCTCAGTCTCCTTGTATCATCATCATCTGCTCACATGAAGAGATCCATTATACAGGTCTGAGTTAGACCTCCAGCAGCCACTGGCATGTGGCTCCCATATCACAACATAGAGAGAATTTCATTGATACAAAAAAATTCCAGAAAAGGAAATTCCTTTTAAGAGTGCAAGCTGGTATCATTTCTGTATTATAATTTATAATCTAGCACACTAAGAAGATAAATGATTTCCCCTAGATTATTCTATGTCAAAAATTGGACTTGAATTCAGGTCTTCCTGGCTCTGAGGTCAAGTCTCTCTCTAAGACTCCATGCTGCTGTATCAGATCATATAACATGGCTAAAAATTAGTAATACATCTTTTGCTTGATAACCTACAGTTAGGTCAAAATGCCCAAGGTAACTTACTCCATTTTTGGATAATTCTAATTCTTTGGAAGTTTTTATCCTAAATCAGATTTGTTTTTGAAACTCCTGTCATTTTTTTTCTTGTTTTTCCTTGTTGTAATACTAGGAATCAAGTAAAACAAGTACTTGAAGACAGCTGTTGAATATGTATTTTCCTCTTCTAATCTAATGATTTTCAAGTTCTTTCAGATCATTCTCGTGAATTCTTGGTTAGTCTCTTCTGCCTTTTCTATAGATTCTCAGTGTCCTTCCTAAGCACAATATTCGAGATATGGACTAAACAAGGCAGAATTTAGCAGGGTTGTCATTACCCTTTTCTTAAACAATCAATTTGACAATTGGCATCTTTCATTATAGTCTATGATGATTTAGTTACAACAGAAAATTTAAGATGCTCCAATGTCTAGAAAGGAATTTCTTTCTTCTACAATTTGTTGTTGTTGAATCATTTCCATCTTATCCAACTCTTTGTATCCTCATTTGGGGAGAGATTATAGCTAGACATGTAAATCTGGGAATAATCTGTATAGATTCCTAGCTAAACCAGTAAGGATTGTTGAGGTCACCAAGCAAGAGAGTAGTGAGCAAAAAGAAAAGTACTAGGACACATCCTTGAGGAATTTTCATGGTACTAATATTGATATAACTTGGATGAAGTTGAAGCACTAGAGACTGAATAACAGTGAAAAGGGTAGCCAGAAAACCAGGAAAGAACTATATCATGAAAACTTAGAGAAAGGAGAATATCTAGAAGAAGAGTATGGTTGATGACATTGGAGGTTGAAGAGAAATCAAGAAAGATGAGGATTAAGGAAAAGACATGCAATTTGACAATTAACAAATGATTAAAAACTTTGAGGAGAACAGTTTCAGTTAAATTATGAATATAATTATCCCTTGCATTTGTCTGCAAATGATTTGATTTCAAAATTTTGATTTGTGGAGCTGAATTCAAGGAAAATGTGGCTTAAAAATCAAGCCAAATATTATGTCAAAATGTTATGATACTCCAAGTCAGCTAAAATTAATTATCTGAAATAAAAAAGAAACTGAGTACTAAGAATATCTAATTTAATTTGCAAAGCTTGCATTTGCATATCATATCAGATCATCTGATTCCTTAAAGACCAAGAATTATTTACAAGACTGATTTTTTTTTTTTTTACAAAAGAGAGGAATAAAAAATGTTACAAAAACTTGTTTTGAACATAATTTAATTGGACAAGGTGAATTACCTGATTAGTTAGCTTCTTCCAGACATTCTTAATCCTTTCCCAGAAGTCCTTGCCCTATAGGGCAATTTCATTTGGAAGATCCTGATCTAATCAGCTTAGGATGCCCCAGTACCCCTCCCCACTCCCTCTCTCCACCAAGAGCTGCACATAAAATAGGTTTCATTTCTTTGCTGAATGTCCAATGTAGGACCCTGCCCGCTGAGAAGGCATTCTCTTCTCAGTGTCAGCCTCCATTTCCCTAATAGGACTTTACCACAAAAGAATTCAATCTCTTAGCAAAACTGGCTTCCTATCCAACAATAAATTTCCTTTTTTGCCATTAATATTTTGAGATTTATAAATTCTTTCACGAAGAACCTGTGCCTCCAACCAAAAGGGGATTTCCACAATTCTCTGACTACCACTAACCTCATCAAACCTGTCCACTAAATCTATAGATGGTTTAGATTTAAGACATTGTTTTTGTGACATTGGTTTAGCTGTTTGGGCTAGCTTTTCCTAAAGAAGGACATTTAATCTAATAATCAAACTTAAAATAAATCAAAGTAGAATACAAGGAAAGGCTTAAAAACATGATCCCTGCATTCAAGAAGCACAACTTAAAATAGAGAAGAAAACATGCAAACAATTATGTACACATGGTATATATATATACATATATATGTGTGTATGTATGTATAACATATAACATATATATATTAGATAGAAAATAATCTCATAGAAAAGTCACTTAAGGAAATTAGAATGACTAGGGAAAGGTCTCCTGAAGATAGATTAAAGTGCAATATATTTTTTTTAATAGTATTTTTCTTCCAAATACATGCAAGGATAGTTTCCAACATTCACGTATGCAAAACTTCATATTTCAAATTTTTCTCTCTCTCCCTCCCACCCCACTCAGGAAGAGAGCAAGTAATCCTATTAAAATTAAGCATGTGTATTTCTTCTAAACACATTTCCATATTTCTCATGCTGTGCAAAAAAAAAAAATAATAATCAGATCAAAAGGGGAAAAAAAGCATGAGAAAGTAAAAAAATAAGCAAATAAACAACAACAAGAAGTAAAAATACTATGATTTGATTTGCATTTAGTCTCCTTAATTCTCTCTGGATGAAGATGGCACTTTCCATCACAGGTCTATTGGAATCGTCTTGGATTACCTCATTACTGAAAAGCACCAAATCCACTGAAGAGAGCCATAATCTTGTTGATACTGTGTATAATATTTTCTTGGTTCAGTAGAGCACAATTTTTTTTTTAACCTATGCCAGGGTAATTTTTTACAGCATTATCCTTTGCACTCTCTTCTGTTCCATTTTTTTCCCTCCTTCCCTCTACCCCCTCCCTCAGATGGCAAGCAGTCCTTTTTTTTTTTTTTTTTCCTTATAATTTTTTTTTTATTTTATAATAATTTTTTATTGACAGAACCCATGCCAGGGTAATTTTTTTTTTTTACAACATTATCCCTTGCACTCACTTCTATTCCAATTTTTCCCCTCCCTCCCTCCACCCCCTCCCTTAGATGGCAAGCAATCCTATATATGTTAAATATGTTGCAGTATATCCTAGATACAATATATGTTTGCAGAATCGAACACAGGGAGAATTAGATTCAGAAGGTAAAAATAAGCCAGGAAGAAAAACAAAAATGCAAGCAGTTTACATTCATTTCCCAGTATTCTTTCTTTGGGTATAGTTGCTTCTGTTCATCCTTGATCAATTGAAACTGAATTAGCACTCTTTATGGAAGAGATCCACTTCCATCAGAATACATCCTCAAACAGTATCATTGTGGAGGTATATAATGATCTCCTGGTTCTGCTCATTTCACTTAGCATCAGTTCATGTAAGTCTCGCCGGTCCTCTCTGTATTCATCCCGCTGGTCATTCCTTACAGAACAATAATATTCCAAAATGTTCATATACCACAATTTACTCAACCATTCTCCAATTGATGGGCATCCATTCATTTTCCAGCTTCTAGCCACTACAAACAGGGCTGCCACAAATATTTTGGCACATATAGGTCCCTTTCCCTTCTTTAGTATCTCTTTGGGGTATAAGCCCAGTAGAAACACTGCTGGATCAAAGGGTATGCACAGTTTGATAACTTTTTGAATATAGTTTCAAATTGCTCTCCAGAATGGCTGGACGTGTTCACAATTCCACCAACAATGTATCAGTGTCCCCTCCAACATTCCGCATTGTCTTTCTCTGTCATTCTAGCCAATCTGACAGGTGTGTAGTGGTATGTCAGAGTTGTCTTAATTTGCATTTCTTTGATTAATAATGATTTGGAGCATATTTTCATATGTCTATAAATAGTTTTAATTTCTTTGAGAATTGTCTGTTTATATCCTTTGACCATTTATCAGTTGGAGAATGGCTTGATTTCTTATAAGTTAGAGTCAATTCTCTATATATTTTGGAAATGAGGCCTTTATCAGAACTTTGACTGTTAAAATGTTTTCCCAGTTTATTGTTTCCCTTCTAATCTTGTCTGCGTTTGTTTTGTTTGTATAAAAACTTTTCAATTTGATATAATCAAAATTTTCTATTTTGTGGTCAATAGTGATCTCTAGTACTTCTTTGGTCATAAATTCCTCCCTCTTCCACAGGGATGAGAGGTAAACTATCCTATGCTCTTCCAATTTATTTATAATCTCATTCTTTATGCTTAGGTCATGGACCCATTTTGACCTTACCTTGATGTATGGTGTTAAGTGTGGGTCAGTGCCTAGTTTCTGCCATACTTATTTCTAATTTTCCCAGCAATTTTGGTCAAATAATGTGTTCTTATCCCCAAAACTGGGGTCTTTGGGTTTGTTAAACACTAGATTATTAAAGTTATTGGCTGTTTTGTCTTTTGAACCTAACTTATTCCATTGATCAACTAGTCTATTTTTTAACCAATACCAGATGGTTTTAGTAACTGCTGCTTTATAATATAATTTTAGATCTGGTACAGCTAGGCCACCTTCATTTAATTTTTTTTCCCATTAATTCCCTTGAAATTCTTGACCTTTTGTTTTTCCATATGTGTGGGGATCTCTCCAGATACCCACAGAGTCTGGCTTCCCACAAGTTACTGACATATGAACTTTGTTGTTATTTTTTCTAGGTCATCAAAATAGTTTTTTGGGAGTCTGACTGGTATAGCACTAAATAAATAGATTAGTTTAGGTAGTATTGTCATCTTTATTATATTTGCTCACTCAATCCAAGAGCATTTAATATTTTTCCAGTTGGTTAGATCAGACTTAATTTGTGTGGAAAGTGTTTATGAGCAGTTTTGCTCATAAAGTTTCTGATTTTCCCTTGGCAGATAGATTCCTAAATATTTTATACAATCAGTAGTTACTTTAAATGGAAGTTCTCTTTGTAACTCTAATTGTTGGGTTTTGTTAGTGATATATAAGAATGCTGATGACTTCTGTGAGTTTATTTTGTATCCTGCAACTTTGCTAAAGGTGTGGATTTTTTTAAATAACTTTTTAGTAGAGTTTCTGGGGTTCTTTAAGTATACCATCATATCATCAGCAAAGAGTGATAATTTGGTGTCTTCGTTGACAATTCTTATTCCTTTGATCTCTTTCTCAACTCTTATTGCCAGAGCTAGTATTTCTAATACAATATTAAATGGTAATGATGATAGTGGGCAACCTTGTTTCACTCCCGATCTTATTGGGAATGGTTGCAGTTTGTCCTCGTTACATATGATGCTTACTGCTAGTTTTAAATAGATGCTACTGATTATTTTAAGGAAAAGTCCATTTATTCCTATACTCTCAAGAGTTTTTAATAGGAATGGATGTTAGATATTATCAAATGCTTTTTCTGCATCTATTGAGATGATCATATAGTTTTTGTTAATTTGATTATTAATACAGCCAATTATACTGATAGTTTTCCTAATATTGAATCAGCCCTGCATTCCTGGTATAAATCCTACTTGATCGTGGTGTATTATCCTGGGGATGATTTTCTGTAGTCTTTTTGCTAATTTCCTATTTAAGATTTTAGCATCAATATTCATTAGGGAGATTGGTCTACAATTTTCTTTCTCTGTTTTCAACCTACCTGGTTTAGGTATCAGTACCATGTCTGTGTGATAAAAGGAATTTGGTAGGACTCCTTCATTCCCTATTTTTTCAAATAGCTTATAAAGCATTGGGACTAATTATTTTTTAAATGTTTGGTAGAATTCACATGCAAATCCATCTGGTCCCAGGGATTTTTTTTTAGGGAGTTGATTAATAGCTTGTTCTATTTCTTTTTCTGAAATGGGACTATTTAAGCAATTTACTTCCTCCTCTGATAATCTGGGAAGCCTATATTTTTGGAGGTAGTCATCCATTTTGCTTAGGTTATCAAATTTATTGGCATAAAGTTGGGCAAAGTAACCCCTTATTATTTCTTTAATTTCCTCTTCATTGGTGGAAAGTTCTCCCTTTTCATTTTTAAGACTATTAATTTGATTTCCCTCTCTCCTTTTTCTAATCAGATTTACAAAAGGTTTATCAATTTTATTGGTTTTTTCATAAAATCAACTCTTAGTTTTATTTATTAGTTCAATAGTTTTTTTTTTTTTTTTTACTTTCTACATTATTAATTTCTCCTTTTAATTTTAGAAGTTCAAGTTTAGTAATTGATTGGGGGTTTTTAATTTGGTCTTTTTCTAACTTTTTAAGTTGCAGGCCCAATTCATTGATCTTCTCTTTCTCTATTTTATTCAAGTTAGCCTCTAAGGATATAAAATTTCCCCTTATTACTGCTTTAGCTGCATCCCGTAAATTTTGGTATGATGTCTCACCATCATCATTATCTTGAGTGAAATTATTAATTGTGTCTATAATTTGCTGTTTTACCCAATCATTCTTTAAGATGAGATTATTTAGTTTCCAATTACTTTTTGGTTCATTTACTCTTAACTTTTTGTTGAATGTAGTTTTTATTGCATTGTGATCTGAAAAGAAAGCATTTACTATTTCTGCCTTCCTGCATTTAATTTTGAGGTCTTTATGTCCTAATATATGGTCAATTTTTGTGTAGGTTCCATGAACTGCTGAGAAGAAACTATACTCCTTTCTGTCATCATTCAGTTTTCTCCAGAGATCTATCATACCTAATTTTTCTAATATTCTATTTACCTCTTTAATTTCTTTCTTATTTGTTTTGTGATTTGATTTATCTAAATCTGAGAGTGCAAGATTGAGATCTCCTGCTATTATAGTTTTGCTGTCTATTTCTTCTCACAACTCTCTTAACTTCTCCTTTAGGAAGTTAGATGCTATACTGTTGGAATCTTTACAAACTGCTAACTAATTAGAGTTGATCTAATCTTACAAGAAGATGTTTTGGGCAGAACCTGAAACAAGGTACTAAGTGGAACTAATTAATACAAGGCTTGTGTTCACACCTTTACTCATTGGAGTCCACAAGTATGCTAGCTTCACAAAGTACACTTTCTAACTTCAAGGGAGTCCACACCTCCCATAGTGCTCTCTGGCCCAAAGAGCTTTAAGGGAGGTATGAATTCCCAAAGTTACAAAGTTTACTTTGTGAAGCTGGCATACTTGTGAACTCCAAGGAGTAAAGGTGCAAACACAAGCATTGTACTAATTAGTTCCACTTAGTACCTTGTTTCAGGTTCTGCCCAAAACATCTTCTTGTAAGATTAGATCAACTCTAATTAGTTAGCAGTTTGTAAAGATTCCAATATTGCTATGTGCTTATGTAAATTGTGTGTAATGCCTCCCATATTGAAGGATTTATGTATACCATGTATATCTGTTACAAAGTTCTGGCCCATATTGATGGATTTATGTGTACCCCTTCAGAAACCTGCTAATCTGATTTGATTTCCTATTTCCTTTGGTGTTTTCATCTCCCTTCCTGAGGTGTCAGGGAAGGTGTGATCACCTTTTAGGTGGGGGTTCTCACCTCCTTGAGATATCAGGGAGGTCATGACCACCCTATGTTCTAAAACAAAAGAAAGGGGGAAATGTTGGAATCTTTACAAACTGCTAACTAATTAGAGTTGATCTAATCTTACAAGAAGATGTTTTGGGCAGAACCTGAAACAAGGTACTAAGTGGAACTAATTAGTACAATGTTTGTGTTTGTACCTTTACTCCTTGGAGTTCACAAGTATGCCAGCTTCACAAAGTAAACTTTGTAACTTTGGGAATTCATACCTCCCTTAAAGCTCTTTGGGCCAGAGAGCACTATGGGAGGTGTGGACTCCCTTGAAGTTAGAAAGTGTACTTTGTGAAGCTAGCATACTTGTGGACTCCAATGAGTAAAGGTGTGAACACAAGCCTTGTATTAATTAGTTCTACTTAGTACCTTGTTTCAGGTTCTGGCCAAAATCTTCTTGTAAGATTAGATCAACTCTAATTAGTTAGCAGTTAGTAAGGATTCCAACACTATACCACTTGGTACATATATGTTTAATACTGATATTGCTTCATTGTCTATAGTACCCTTTAGCAAGATATAGTTTCCTTCTTTATCTT
Source organism: Antechinus flavipes (assembly GCF_016432865.1). NCBI lineage: Eukaryota > Metazoa > Chordata > Mammalia > Dasyuromorphia > Dasyuridae > Antechinus > Antechinus flavipes. Next base: position 411,918,357 of record NC_067398.1, on the reverse strand, counting down.
TTTTAATTAGATCAATTTTTGCTTTTGCTTGATCTGAGATAAGGATGGCTACCCTTGCTTTTTTTACTTCACCTGAAGCATAATAGATTCTGCTCCAGCCTTTTACCTTTACTCTCCCTGTTTTAAATGTGTTTCTGGTAAACAACATATTGTAGGGTTCTGACTTTTGATCCAGTCTGCTAGCCACCTCTTCTTTATGGGAGAGTTCATCCCATTCACATTTATGGTTAAAATGACTAATTCTGTATTTCCTACCATCCTAATATCCCCAGATTATACTTTTCTTTTTCTTGCTCTCCTTCCCTTCTTCCCTAGTATTAAACTTATTGGTCCCATTTGCGTCACGCAGCTTTCCCTCTTTAGTATCCTTCCCTCCTCCCTTTGAATCCCTTCCCCTTTCTTGTACCTTTCCCTGTTTACTCTTTTTCCTTTTCCCTTTTCCTCTCCCACTTTTTAATGAGGTGAGAGAACATTCTCTGTAAAACAAATATGTCAATTATTTCCTCTTTGAGCCAACTCTGATGAGAGTAGGTTCACACAATATTCCTCCCCCTCTCTAAGTTCCCTCAGATATAATAGGTTTCCTTTGCCTCATCGTCGCATGTAGTTTCCCTCTTTTTGTCTCCCCTTTTCCCTTTTTTCTGACACTATCCCCTTTCCATTTCTGCTTCTCTTTTTTATGTTATATTGGTAAAATCAAATTATACATATAGTTTTTATTTATATCCACAACAGAAATACAGTTCTCAAGAGTTCCTTTTACCTTTTTCTACTTCTCTTGAGTCCTGTTGTTGGAGATCAAATTTTTTGTTTAAGTTTGATTCCAGATTCCAGGTGCTTCAATCCTTTAATGTGGAGGCAGCCAGCTCTTACGTGATCCTTATTGTGGCATCTCGGTATTTGAACTGTTTTTTCCTGGCTGCTTGTAAAATTTTTTCTTTAGTCTGAAAATTCTGAAGTGTGGCCACAATATTCCGTAGAGTCTCTATTTTAGGGTCTTTTTCAGAAGGTGTTTGATGAATTCTTTCAATGCCTATTTTCCCTTTTGGTTCTATTACTTCTGGGCAGGTCTCTTGGATGATTTCCTGTAAAATAGTATCTAGGCTCTTTTTTTCATCATAATTTTCAGGTAGTCCAATGATCCTCAGGTTATCTCTCCTAGATCTATTTTCCAGGTCTGTTGTTTTTCCAAGTAAATATTTGACATTTTTTCCCAATCTTTCATTTTTTTGGCTTTGCTTGACTAATTCTTGATGTCTCAATGAATCAGTCATTTCTATTTGTTCAGTTCTGATTTTTAGTGAGTTATTTTCTTCATTAGCTTTTTTTTACTTCTTTTTGTATATGTCTAATTGAGTTGTTTTGCTCTATGGAATTTTTTTCCATTTCACTAATTTTTTTTTTTTTTTTTTTTAGTGAGTTATTTTCTTTTTCCAATTCACAAATTCTGTTTCCCTGCACTTCTTGGGAGTTTTTTTTTTTTTTTTTTTATCTTTTCCAATTCACATTTTAGGAAGTTGTTGCTCTCTTGAATAGCTTCTCTTTCCTTTCCCCATTTTTCTTCTAGTTCTCTTTTAAGGTTTTGAATAGTCTCTTCTAGGAGAGCCTTTTGTATTGGAGACCAACAATTATCTGGAGACTGTCTGCTATTAGTCTCTTCAGGGTTGAAAAACTGTTCTCTTTCTGTATAAAAACTATCAATCATTCTTTTGATTTTTTTTACTCATTTTGTTAAAGCCTGTAAGGTCTGCCTTCAGAGTCAGGAGGTTACCAGCTTCCTCTGCAGAGCAGTGAAAGTTGTATGGACGGGTAGCTGTCTTGCTAGCCAGCTACAAAAAGCAGGGAGGTACTGGAGTGCTCTGGGAAAGAGTTCCCCACCTGAAAGTAACTCAGGCCTGCAGGGCTGGGCCATGAAAGTGCACTGCAAAGAACTTCCCCTGTGTGAGATAACGACTGCCCTGGGGCTAGACGCTGAGCAGTGAGATTTTCACTATCCCAAGCCAAAGCCCACCCTGGGGCTGTGGGTATTAGCAGTTCAGCAGTGAGTGGCTTTGCAGGGACCAAAAGTGCCCCGGAAGCACAATCTGCTGGGGAAGTTCTATTGCACCAGGCCAAGCCCCTCACTGTGCCGATTAGAGGCTGCCCAGGCTGTGCCTCCCTGCCGTGCAGACTTGTAACTGCCCCCACAAAATCCCAGAATTGCAGGATGTGGCTCCAGGGCTGCGTTACAGTCTGCCTGAGTCACTTCCAGGTTTGAATGGTTACAGCCAGATCTCCTTGGGTTCTGGTGTTTTTTAGAGTACCCTCTGTTTTAGGCTTTATTTTCTCTGCCAGTTTACTGCTTTGTAGTCAAGGCAGGGCAGTTAGCCTGTAGCAGAGTCTTCTTTATAACTTCTCTAGCCACAGAGGTCACCCTTGCCCCTGGTCTGCTCAGGACGCTACTCTCTCGCTGCCTATGCTAGTCTGTTCCTGGTCCCTCAGAACAAACCTTTCCTGGCGATCTTCCAGATTGACTTTGGCTAGTAAATTGTGTGCTTCTAATCTTCATGAATTTAAGCAGTGAAGAGCTATTTTTGAGGCTGAATTAAATAGTTGGTTATGAGGGGAATGAGAGGAGCTTAGAGAGTCGTGTATGCCTTCTTCGCCATTTTGGCTCTGCCTATACCAGTAGAGCACAATCTTGAAGGAAACTGAAGAAGCAAAGAGGTAGATGTGAGGAGAAAAAAATTTTCTAGTCCTGAAAGATAGCCATTTAAGGCACACAAAAAGTATCCCCATTTGGGCTTTTTGCATGTGTATTTATTATAATTTGTTTTTTCACCACTGCGATTTATTAAAAACTTCACCAAATAATGAAGTTTTTACAGGATGTATTGGTAGAAGTGCCTACACTAATGAAATAAGAAAATCTTAGAACCTGATAGAAAGGGAAGTGTAGTAAATTAGAGAAAGAAGCAACCATACTCAAGAAGATTTAAATAGTATCATTAAAGTATGATCAATTCCTTAATCATTATTTAATTTCCTTCATTGTCTAATAGAAAATCACACAGGATATCTAATAATGAATGTCTTGGAAAGCTGTGAAAGTATCTTCGCTCTACAACTTTCCTATTACCTCCAACAAAGACCTTAGACTGGCAATCAAATCAAATATTGAATAGAAATCTGGTAGCTCTAGAACTTCTCTAGAGTTATTATGATACTTTCAATATTGAGTCATCTCTCAAAGGAATTTCTTTGAAATACTTAGCTAAGTGTTTAGACGGCCCCTCTATGTGCTATATTAATTAGTCAGGATCTTTATTTTAGATGATATTGAATAGCCTCTTATCTTGTTATTATATATGGAAAGTTGAATGCCTTAAAATCAGGGCTTTCAAATTGAGATCCTGGAGAAGACTTTTGAGAATCATTTGGACAGCAAGGAGATAAAATTAGTCAATACTTGAAGAAATTAATTCAGACAATTCACTGGAAGGTCAATAATAAAATCAAAGTTTAAATACTTTGGCTACTCTTTTCAAATATGAGGTAATTCAAGGAGTTTCAGTAAACTTATGATGTAAAGTGCCATCCACATCCAGAGAGAGAACTATGGAAACTGAATGTGGATCAAAGCATAAGATTTTCACCTTTGATATTCGTTTGCTTCCCCCTCCCCCTTCTTGTGTTTTTCTCCCTTTTTGATTTTATGTTGTGGGGGGGTGGGGAAGTAGGAAGGGTGTGTGTATGTAGCATGACAAATATGGAAATATGTTTAGAGGAATTGTAGGTGTTTAGCCTATATCAGATTGCTTATTGTCTTGGGAAGGTGGAAAAGGGGAGGAAAGGAGAAAATTTGGAACACAAGATTTTGCTAAGGTGAACATTGAAAACTATCTTTGCATGTATTTGGAAAATAAAATACTGTTAAAATTTTAAAAAAATTCTTAAAAACAAGAAAAAAATAAAAACCTGGGCCACTAAAAAGACAAGATTCATTGGGAAAGACCCTAATCTAGGAAAGATTGAGTCAAGAGAAAAGGAGAACAGCAGAGAATGAGACAGTGTCATAGAACAAATGGACATGAAGTTAGACAGACTTTATGAGAGCGTGGAGGACAGAAGGGCCTGGCTTACTATGGTTAGGATCCCAAAGAACAAGATGCTACTAATGACAAAACAACAAACCCAACAAATACATGTTTGCAAAAAGCTTTTAGATATGTCCTTTTCTAAATTTTATGAGTCTGAATCAGATAAGTGCAAACTAATCTCCCCATAATGATAAAAATATCTGAAACTGTCAAGTGTGGAAATTTTTCTCAATTTGCCCATTCATAACATTCTTAATGTAAAGATAATAAACTTCCTATTTCTGAATTAAATTGATATGGTGCTTTGTAAAACTAAATGAAAAGTGATATCATTTTAACAAAACAGCCTTTCTCACTTTTCAATTTTTTCCTCTTAATGATTGTCTTCACACCATAATCCCTTTTGTTAAAGGCTTCTGATCCTATTACTGTGGATGGGTAACCAGGTTTTTCTCAAATTGAAATTGCCCATTGATTTCCATGAATATGGGCCTGAAGTTTTCTCTTTGTGAAGCTTTTTTTTTTTTTTTTTTTTTTTTTTATTATTCCAAGGCAGCATTTGGAAGATTGAGTGCAGCCAGATGTACCTGACTATTAATTTACTTGCACTTTTGGTACAGCCCACCAACTGTGCTATTTCAGGCAACTTGTCTTTTCAGAACATTGCAAACAACCTTGGCCTCTGTGAGCAGGCTACTGTAAAATGCTCCTATTTAGGTAGCTAAAGCAGTTAAAGTGATCCCTCCCCCAGCCAAATTGAGTTTTAGTGGTTTGGGGTTATTATTTCGCACTTATTGATTCCCCAGCAATGCACAAATACAGAACACAGAATTATGCTTGATCATTTCTAGTGAGTTTGCAACCAATCAGAGGATTGATGTAGTAGAATAAAGGGGAAATGTAATTACTCAAATGCTTTCCAATCAGAACAATTATCTGATAGACTAGAGTTCCTCTTCCTCTTCTCCCCCTCCCCATTAAGTAAAATCCAGGAAGAATAGCCAACTGAAGGAACTGTTTTAGAGGGTCAGCCAAGTAAGGTATTGCCTTGGTTTAAGGATTAATTGTGAACTTACTCTTACAGGTAAGTTCCTTGAAAAGAAAAGTCTCCAATTAATATGTAAGTCTTATTTAGAAACATGCTTTTAAAACAAAACAAAACAAAATGTTCCTTAAATTATAAATTCATGCTCATATGTAGTCTGCTTTTGTCAGCAGCATAAATCATATAAATCAAGTACTATTATGCTAAGAACATTAGAAATAGATTGGTCATGCACTAAGCACCGAGTCCAGCTTTGCTTGCCACTGGCTGCTAGCATATTGGACATATTAAGCTAAAACTGTCATTCTTCATCATCCTATAATGGGGAAAGGCAGCATTGTTTTTGAAGATGTGGCTACTTCTGACAGCTGAAAGAGGGGAAAAGCAAAAAAAAAAAGTATATGCGTATGTATATATATAAATACATATACAAATACACACGTGTACATATGTGTGTATATGTGTGTATGTATTTGTGCTTTCTGGAATGCAAAAAAGAAAGGGAATAGGCCTTTTTGATTGTGTCTAGTTTTCAAGATATTGATGGAGCCAGGAAGCTTATACTATTATCAGGGCAGCACAGACATGAATGCTTAAGCTAGAAATGGGCTTCTCTAGGCAAAATATTTCTCCTCACATTACTTATGTAAACGTAGCTTCAGAAGTATATCTTCAGAACATATTATTGGTAATTTTTTTTCTCTGAAACAATAATCCCCACAAGGGCAATGTCAGCATCTCCCTTTACAGATGCATGCAATGGGAGCTTTGCTGAAACTGTAAGTGACAGGTCAGGGGAATGTGTTCTGAGACCAGGGGCCTCCTGATCTGAATTGCAATGTAGCACTGCAGTGAGTCATAAATCTCCCCACCACTTTTTTGTAAAAAGGGAAAACACATAGAAGGAAGATGTTGATTGTACTCTGTTTATTCTAAAATGAAGCTGGACAATATTATGAATGCCTCATGATTTGGGAAAATGCCAAGTGAGGCTATTTATAGCAATTCATCAGTTTTATTTTTATGTCCTTTGTTAAAATATAATTAGAATGAGACAAGGATATTATACTAAAGCATGTTTATATAATATATATGTTAGATATATAAATGATGTGTATATATATGTATATATATACACATGTATACATATATAATATATATATAATATATGTATCTTAAATATAAAAATATGAGAAAAATGCCTTAAATCTATCTGAAATCTATACTTTTTTGTTATTTCATTAGCCAACATTGACAAGTGAAATATATATATATATATATATATATATATGATTGAAATGTACTTAAATTTCTTTAGAATTTTTAAGCATCTTTGCTATAATAGGATGAGATATATCAATAGTATATTGGTGTGAGTGAACTTTCATATGGTTAGTTCAGGAAGAAAATTTGGTAGAGAAAAATGGTACAGATCAAGTTCATCTTTCACAAATGTTCCTGCCTCTTGTTTTGGATTCCCACCTCTGGGTTGTCATCAGTAGATTTATTTCATCTACTTAAAAACTTTTTACTACAAGGTTCCCAGTACCTTATAATATCATTCCCCATGACCTATGCCAACTAAATGTCCTTATTTCATCTGCTGAGACTCCCTTCACATATCAAAGTACCCAGATTGTTCTATTATCTTAGGAGAAGGGAAAGAAAAAGAACAAAGTCATGTTTTTGGAAGACCACTTTTCCTCTCAGGTTAAATGCAAAAATACTTTGATGCAGCTGCTCAGAATATAGGCTTTGGCTTAATAGAATTAAGTCTTAATTAATAATAGAATAGTCCAGATGATGAGAAATAATGGATATAGGGTCTAGACTTATGATTCCATTTGTGTAAGTAATGTCCCAATGAGGAAACTTGCTTTCCTAATTTGAGTCCTAACCTTCACTTCCAATCTGTGATATTTACCTAGAACACTGTTAAGTTTATGATTTATCCAGGGTCATACAAACAATGTGTTAGACTTATCACTTCTAGGCTAGTTTCATTTTCAAAGTACTAAAGAAAATTAATCTGTTGTAGCTTGTTGCTCACACCAACAATATTCTCTCTTTTAAAAAAAATATTTTTAACATTCTCTTTTTAAAATTTCAGTTCCAATTTTTTTTCTCACCTACTATTTCCCAAAGTATTGATTAGGCAAGGAATATGAAATCAATTAATTATACATGTGAAATCATGCAAAACAAAGTTCCATATTAACCATGTTGCAAAAAATGGACTTGGAAAACATAATTCAATTTTAGTCTTCTAGAGTCAATTCACCATCAAATTATTTATTAAGAGGCCACCATGGACAGAACTCTTATGTTGTAGAGATATGAATACCAAAAAATGAAATAATAACTATTTATAAAAAAAATTATGTTTTAATTAGAGAGAATTGTTTATATAAATATAGATAGCATAACATGTAATGCCACTTTTAGGGACTAGCCTGATGCCAACTGGAAACTTAATAGTTCAGACACTCATAAGTCATTGAACAATTAACAAGAAGGAAGTTTATTTAATCCTAATATAGTAAGGATATGCAAAAAAGATGTGCAGGCACTTAGCTTCTATATATGTGAGATACTGCTCCATATGAAAATATATATGATCATGAAGGTAGGGTATAATGGTTCTCTTAGTCCTGAGGGTAGGAGGAGCTCCAGTCTTGCCTGAATGGAAATGTTTATGACCTTAGGAGACCTGAAAGCTATGTCAATGAAAGTCTACCAGAAAGCTATTTTATGGGAGGCATGGCTTGAGCTTTGCTCCACCTTTGAGAGAAGCAAGTCCTGGCTTTTGTAGCCATTTTCCTAACCTATATTGAAAAAAAAAAAAAAGGGAAAACCTTAGAAGTTATTGGTGATATCATAGTCTCCTTGGAGTTTATTCACCAAATCACATTGATATAGTGGGTCTCTAAAAGGGTGATTATTGACCTTCTCAGGATTCTAGGAGTAACCCTTAGAATCAGTGGAGTTCATCTAAGGTTATCAGCTCATGAAATATTTTCTACCATGTTCCTTCTAATATTCCTCCAAGAATGAGCTACCTCAGTATCATCACTACCAGTCTTTAAGATCTCACTATTAATTAACTTGTTGGAACTGATAAATCAGAAACATCCAGTAGCTCTTTAAAAGGGATGTTAACTGAAAAAAACATATCAAAAATCAAAGTACAGAACCATATTCTCTCAATATTTCAACTGACACTCTATTCCCTCTACAACTTCAGGCCAGGTGGAGAATGGGTTCAAACTAAAGTGGCAGGGAGAGGAGGCACACAGCTGTGTAAGCTCCACATTTTCTCTCACTATCCATTTCATTACAAGCCTCTGAATTAATGCTTGACTGAAAAAAAAAACCCACAAATAGTTACCAAGAGAAGCCATCCTTGAGATTCACCAGGAAAGGTCTGTTTTTGCTCGATGGTGGAAGGGTTTTAGATTGGGCGCAAGCTGAGGGCAGGCAGGCAGCGGCAGTGAGAGCACGGGAGCAGATGGGAGAGGGGGTGGGGCGTGATCGCAGCCATCTCTGCTGGGAGAGCTTTGCTACAGGATTGGATATTTTGCTCCGGCAGCAAGTCAGCAGCCCAGCAGAGAAGCTAAAAATACCTTGGAGGAGGGGAGGGTGAAGAATACAACCCAGAACAGCTGGAATCTCTCGGGACGTGGCCATCCCTCCCCTACAGTGTCTCAGCACACTCTCGGAGTCTCAGAGTGCAGGTGCAGCACAGTCGGGCTAGTGCCTCGCTGCTGCTCCCACAGTCTGCAGAGGAAGCTTGGTAACACCACCCAGCCCCTCTCACAAAGAAAGCAGACTCCATTTAGGGGTTTTTTCTTTTTTTTCTTTGCTAGTTTGTCTTTGATTCTTTGACAAAATGAGCAAAAAATTGAAGAGGACTTTAACCCTTGACAGCTTCTATACAGATAGAGAGCAGACTCTAAATCCTGAGGAGACTAAAAACAGACAGTCCCCAGGTGAATCCCCAAAGGAGGAGATCATCTGTTCCTCAGCACAGATGAATCTCATGGAGGAAATTAAAAAGGCTCTCACAAGAGAGCTAGAAGAAAAATGGGAAAAGGAGAGGGAGGCTTGGCAAGAGAGCCTGGAGAAGTCATCCCACTCAGTTAAAGAGAGAATGGATAAAGAAATAAAATCCTTGAAAAATAGGATTAGTGAACTGGAAACAGAAAATAGCTCTCTAAAAAACAAAATTGGCGAAATGGGAAAAAATTCCATAGAACAAAAGAACTCAATTGGACAATTAGAAAAAGATTTTTAAAAAGTGAGTGAAGAAAATACTTCACTGAAAATCAGAATTGAACAAGTGGAATTGAATGACTCGAGGAGACAAGAAGAATCAGTCAAGCAAATCCAAAAAAAATCAAACAATGGAAAAGAATGTGAAATACCTTCTGGGGAAGACAACAGACCTGGAAAACAGATCCAGGAGAGACAATCTGAGAATCATTGGACTCCCAGAAAAGCATGATGGAAAAAAGAGCCTGGACACTATTTTCCAGGAAATCATCAAAGAGAACTGCCCAGAAGTCATAGAAACAGAGGGTAAAATAGACATTGAAAGAATTCATCGATCACCTACTGAAAGGGATCCTAAAATCAAAACACCAAGAAATATAGTGGCCAAATGCCAGAACCCTCAGACGAAGGAAAAAATATTGCAAGCGGCTAGAAAAACCCAATTCAAGTATCGAGGAGCCACAATAAGGATCACCCAGGATCTAGCAGCATCCACATTAAAGGATTGAAGGGCCTGGAATATGATATTCCTAAAGGCTAAGGAACTTGGTATGCAACCAAAAACAACTTACCCAGCGAGAATGAGCATCTTTTTCCAGGGAAGAAGATGGACATTCAACGAAGTAAGCGAATTTCACCTATTTTTGATGAAAAAGCCAGAACTTAACAAAAAGTTTGATCTACAAATATAGAACTCAAGAGAAATCTAAAAAGGTAAAGATTAATCTTGGGAACTATATTTTGGCTATAAAGATGTATAAAGAATACATGTATACCTTGTTCTAGAAACTAGATGTGGAAAGGACATTGTACCAGAAAAAAGGTAAAGTGGGGATACTACATCTCATGAAGAGGCAAAGGAAACCTATTATATCTGAGAGAAAGAATGGAGGGGGATGAATATAGTGGGTATCTTACTGCCTTCAGAATTGGCTTTAAGAGAAAAATTTTAGACATATTCAATCTATGGTGAAACTTCTCCCACCTCATTGAAAAGTGAGAAGGGAAAAGTGAAAAGGGAAGGAATAAGCTAAGTGGAAGAGAATACGGGAACTGGGAGGGAAAGGGGTAAGATAGGGGGAGGAACTCTAAGGCAGGGGGAGGGATACTGAAAAGGGAGGGCTATGAGAAGCAAGTGGTGCTCACGAGCTTAATACTGGGAAGGGGGGTAAGGGGGAAAGAAGGGAGAAAAGCATAAACTGGGGTTAACAAGATGGCAAGTAATACAGAATTGGTCATTTTAACCATAAATGTGAACAGAGTAAACTCCCCCATAAAGAGGAAGCGGTTAGCAGAATGGATTAAAAGCCAGAATCCTACAATATGTTGTTTACAGGAAACATACCTGAAGTGGGGAGATACATGCAGGTTAAAGATAAAAGGTTGGAGCAAAATCTACTATGCTTCAGGTGAAGTCAAAAAAGCAGGGGTAGCCATCCTGATCTCAGATCAAGCTAAAGCAAAAATTGATCTAATTAAAAGAGATAAGGAAGGGCACTATATCTTGCTAAAGGGTAGCATGGATAATGAAGCAATATCTATATTAAACATATATGCATATATATATACCATTAGGTGTAGCATCTAAATTCTTAGAGAAATTAAGAGAGCTGCAAGAAGAAATAGACAGCAAAACTATAACAAAGAGACCTAACTGAGTTTCAATTGATAAATGATGGACAGAAGCAGCTACACCCAAAGAAAGAATATGAACTATTTCATATGGGAAACGAATATGAACTATTTGCATTTTTGTTTTTCTTCCTGGGTTATTTTTACCTTCTGAATCCAAGGTGCAACAAGAGAACTGTTCGGTTCTGCAAACATTTATTGTATCTAGGATATACTGCAACATATCTAACATATATAGGACTGCTTGCCATCTAGGGGAGGGGGTGGAGGCAGGGAGGGGAAAAATCGGAACAGAAGCGAATGCACGGGATAATGTTATAAAAAAAAAATTACCCTGGCATGGATTCTGTCAATATAGTTATTGTTAAATAAAATAAAATAAAATATTAAAAAAAAAGAAATTAGAGGTAATAGGGTTTTATACTTAGTAAGGCAAAAGAGGCTTAATGTTTTCTCCAATTTACCAACCTAGGGATGGCAGACACTAAGTGTCTTCTGATTATACTAATTATGAATAATCCAAATAAGGCTGCATGAATAAAATTTTGTCTCTTAAAAAAAAATAAAAAAAAATAAAGTGGCAGTCATCAACATTCTTTCCACTATGAAGTTTACATCTGAATATGGCATAGATGACCAGGCTAACCCACTAATGGGATATCACTGTCTCACTGTTCAAGGCTACATTCTTCCAATGATAGCTGCTAAACTATTAGTAGCTCTTTTGACATTTTGAAGTTGACAAGGTCTCAGGCTGATCTATTCTGCCTCAATATACTAGACAAAGTACTGGGAGAACACAAAGAGCCTAAAAACATTGACACAGGCATTCACAGCCATGTATCAGTCCAGGTGAGAAGAGTCTGACAGCTAAAGCAGCCCCATTTTCTTGCTCCTCTATCTACCTCCCAAGCTTACTTCTTGTACGCTTACATATTCAGAAGCCAACTGACAGAAAATTTTCCCAAAGGAGTCCTTTGTATTTACTCTCAGTTCTGACTTAGTAAACAGTTAAAAGGATTTTCCTCACTAAAAAGTAAACATACAAGAGCTAGTCAGTACATTTTCTGCATGAGTAAGGACACCTCTGTCACAAGTTATTAAATATTTCAAGATGCCAGCTAACCAAACTTCATACTTGAACTATGCCCTCTGTCCATACATTTGGGACTGGATTTCTGTTGGACTCTTTTATTTTAATATAAATATTCACAAAATAATTAAATTCAAAGTAGTTTGAGAGGGAAGGCACTAGCAATTAGAGGGATCAGGAAGAGTTTCATAAAGAAGATGCTTAGTGAGTAAGATTTATCTTAAAGGAAAAGAGATTATGAGATTGAAAGTTCTTCCCTAAGGGAAAAAGAGAACATTCAAACTGTGTGAGATTTTCTGGGCCAAACATAGTACAAGAAAGAACTAGATTTGCTGGATTATAGATTGTGAGAGGAGGAATAATGTCCAATAAGCTTGAAAAGATAGGGATCAATTCATAAAGAATTTAGGAAGATAAACAGAAGAGGTTATATTTTATTCTAGCAGCAATAGGTGAGCACTGCAGTTGAATAGAAAAGTGACATGGTAACTTTTTTTTTTTTTTGAGGAAGGAAGCAAAGTAGGAGAAGGAATTTAATATTATTAAAAAAAATCATTGAGATGAACCAAATCAGTTCCAATGGAGCAGTAATGAACTGAATCAGCTACACCCAGAGAAAGAACTCTGGGAGATGACTAAAAACCATTACATTGAATTCCCAATCTCTATATTTTTGCCTGCCCACATTTTGGATTTCCTTCACAGACTAATTGTACAATATTTCAGAGTCCAATTCTTTTTGTACTGCAAAATAACTGTTTGGTCATGTATGCTTATTTTGTATTTAATTTATACTTTAATATATTTAACATCTACTGGTCATCCTACCATCTGGGGGAAGAAGTAGGGGGAAGGAGGGGAAAAATTGGAACAAAAGGTTTGGCAATTGTCAATGCTGTAAAATTACCCATACATATAACTTGTAAATAAAAAGCTATTAAAAAAAAAGAAAATCATAAATCCAAGAAAGTTCCCAGCAAATCAGTGGTCTCTACATTCCAACAAAAAGTAATGACAGCTGATGGAAAGCTTGAGTGGAGCACTACTTGATCTTTATTTTGTTCCAGTTCTCCACCTTAAGGGACTACATGGGAGAGACAAGAAGCCCCCGAATGATTTGTTTGGATGGGCAGAGTTAAAAGGTACTTTCTGTGCCTTCTAATATTCCTCTGAGAGTGAGCTACCTCAGTATCATCACTACCAGTCTTTAAGATCTCACTATCAATTAACTTGTTGGAACTGATAAATCATAAGCAGGCACAGGCACACACAGTCAGCTTTGTCACTGTTTCAAAATTTGGCACATTCCTTTTCTAGAACTAGTCACTTCCTTAAGGTAGAAGATAAGGGCATCAACTCTTATTTTTAAGTTTATTTTGTCTGAATCCTTTCATATTTGCAAGAGGATAGAGGGAGGATGAAGAGATAAGAACCCATGTCCCCATATCTTTATCCACTCTCTCATGACATGGAATCCCTGCGCTTCAAAAGCTTACATTCTTTCTAAGAATCCATGATCTTATGTAAACAGTGATAAGTGGATATATGGACATAATTACATTGTATTTATGTGTGTACACTTTTATACACGTAAACAAAGTACATACATACACACAAACATCTGAGGCTATTTGGTACTGAGCAAATTTGTCTAGTTAGAATAGTTTGTAGCTACCAATTCACCTCATCCCACTTTCTCCTCTTTCTCTGATTCTAAAAGTAAACAGAATTGGTTTCTCAAAGAACTACTGAGTGCTGGGAAACAGAAAAAGCATGAGGGTGCAGGGAGGCAGCAGAAAATGAGGCTGGCATCCTAGGCTAAAGTTTCAGAGACTTGACAGTCTACAATGCCCACTTTCCTACAGTGTAGAATTTTTCAGGTGTCAGATAGTACTGAGACACTCTGCCCTCATCCAAAATCACACAATACAAATCTCTTACCTCCTTCTCCTTTCCAGCATTAGCATCAGTGGGCTAATAATTAACAAACTCAACAATGATATATGGTATCTTGTTATCTAGTCAAGTGAAAATGGCAGCGTATAAAAGGGATGAATGATGATAAAAATGAAGAAAATTAAATAAACTAAAACAAGATGGGAAGAGTGGTGAGCTGGGGGTAGAATGGGTGGAAGGAATGGATCCTAGGGGCAGGGGAAGGCTTCTACATCTCCTGGGGTGCCACTTCTTCCTCTGCACCTTTGGAAAGCATGTTGCTGCTGTCCCCATTTAGACACTTTACTCGATAAGCTTCAAAGTGAAGACTGCTGGCAATGTCCTTAATGCTCTGCATATGTGTCCCTATAAGGAGATCCCGCAGATCAGCAAACTCACAGTGTGTAGTATTTTCAACTTCAATGGTGCCCATTTAGTCTTCCTCCTGAGGATCCCTTTCCCTTTCACTTGGTATTCATGTCTATAACAGCAAATGGAATAATTTCTCTAAATTTCTCATTGACTAGTCTGTCTTCTGGGTCTTCATCAAATTCTTTCTTGGGTTATAGACCACTACCATTGGATACCAGGTCAGCAGTTATCATTTGTTGGAAGTAGTCTAGTTCTTCTAACGTTAGGATGTTGACCACTTTGCTCAATCTTATGAATTCATTATCCAATGGTAGGAGAGAGTAGCCAGTAGCAGGAATGAAGTAGATGCAGCACTGTACCCGGGTATCTGGGATCTTTTTCTTTTGATTGATGTTAATTCCCTCCTGCAGGTTTTTCTCATATTGATCATTGATAAAATAGTTGCCAGCAGTTCTCATTGTTAATGCGATCCCAAAACTTGGTATGTCAATCTCAGTCAACTCCATCCAGACACCCCTCCCTAGATTTCATGAGTGATGGATTTGATCTCAATGGTTTGGGGAATCCGTTCCTCTGAAACTTATTGGACTGATTTCCAATCGACTTTAGATTTGAACAGTGTTGATTAATGTGCATTTCCCTAAGCCACTCTGACCAACCCCCATGATAATGAATTCAAAGCCCTGCTTCATGGCTTTCCACCTTATCTTCTCCAAGATGATATCAATTCCCACATAGCCAACGTTAGGGGTGACCTTCTCATTCCTCTGGAGAAGGGTTTACAATAGCCCAGCATCTTTGGAGTTATCTACCATAATGCTGGTATGGCTGGGAATTGTGTTCGAGGCTTCTCTTCTATTTAGAATGACTTTCTTCTGGGTATTAAATCCTTTAATCAAATGACAGTGCATATGGAAGACACTGTAAATCTTAAAGTGCTATTATATATATTGATATGTGAGTTGCTATTATTTAAGGTCAAATTCTATCCTATTTCCTCCATGAAGCCTTCCTCATTTGCTTCAGTTTACAATGTTCTACTATGGTAAGATTTGTGATTAAATTACCGTGGGGCAGCTAATTGGTACAGCAGAAAGAGTGCTGTTGTCAAGAAGACTTGAAGTCAAATCTGAATCAGACATTCAGTAACCATAATGGCATGCAAGTCAGTTAACCCTGTTTTGCCTCAATTCCTCATCTGTAAAAAGTGAGCTGGAGAAGGGAATGGCAAACCATCCAAAATCTTTGTCAAGAAAACTGCAAATGGGGTCACAAAAAGTAAGAGATAACTGAAAATGACCTAACAATCAAAGTTAATTTGGCAGCAAACTAAGTAGTGGTGAGAAACTTTAGTATGGAAGTATGGAAGACTTTAGGAATTATTGCATTAATCTAGGCAAGAAAAGGCGAGGGCTTGGTAAAGTAGTATCTGGGAAAAATGGAGAGGAGTCAAATGTAAGATATATTGTGAAGGTAGAAATAGCAAGATTTTAAATTGATTAGATATAAAGGGATTAGGGACAGTAAGGACTAGTGGATAATGCTGAGGTTATGAACATGAGCAAATAGGAAGGATGTTATCTTCAACAGATATAAAAATGTTTAGAAGAGAAGAGAGTCCAGGAGAAAAATGATGAGCTTAGTTCTGGAAATGTTATATAAGAGATATGTATGCTACATAGTTTGTCACTGTGTTTGTATCATGTATATAGATATAGATAAATAATAATTGTCTTCATGGGGTTGTGCAAATTATTCTCCTGGTTCCGTTCATGTCGCACTATATCAATTCATAGCTGTATTTATAGGTTTCTTTGAATCTGCTAATGTCTTATAAACATGACATATTTAGAATAGCATTTCAAAAAAAATTTTAGTAGCAAAAAATTGGAGACAAAGTAAATGACTAAAAATTGGTGTACAGACATATCCTTTTCACATATCTGGGTTATTTAATAGTCTTTTCTTTGATTTTCTTAAGTCCCACTTCTTTCCAACTTATCTTCTATCCAACTGCTAAAGTGAATTTCCTGAAGTACAGCTCTGGCCATGTCACTCTCCTATTCAATAAACTTCCAGTGTCTCTCTATTGCCTTTAGGATCAAACATAAAATCCTACCTTTGACTTTAAAAGCCCTTTATAACCTTCTTCATACCTTTAAACCCATAGCTCTCCATATACTCCCAATTTTCTTATAATTTACTCACTCCCCTCCATTTGCTGTGAAATCCAGAAACACTGACCTTATTATTCTTCACACATGATGCATACCATCTTCAGGCTTGATGGCTGTCTCTCATGCTTTGAATGCATTCTCTCCTTACAACTACCCATTGGCTTCCTGACTTCCTTCAGGACTCAGCTCTGATCTCAATTTATGCAAAAACTCTTTCCTTGGAGACACATACACTACATACACACAGAAAAAGAAAGAGAGAGAGAGAGAAAAAGAGAAAGAGAGCAAATGCTAATATCTTCTCCCTGAGATTATATACCATTTAAAATTATCTTATAGGTACAATTTTTAATGTATTGTATTTCCCACTAAAATAAGAGTTCCCTTGAGGGCAAGGACTATATTTTTACCTTTTTTGGTATACCAGCACTTAACACAATGTCTGAAACATAGAAAACATTTAATAAATACTTATTGATTGACTAAAGAGAAATAAATGTTTAAACAAATTGTATCACATTATCATCATAGAGTATGAAAAGATATGAAACAATGAAAGTAAGGTAATCAAAACCAGGAAAACAATATACACAATGATTATAAGAATGCAAATGAAAAGTAATAAGATAATCAAAACCTAATGTTGTAGGCTTATTAGGATCAAACTTCAAGTCTTGGAAGGATCAAGGATCATGTCCTCATAAAACAGATGTAATATCTCTATCTCTTTTGCAGAAGTGGGAGGTTACAAATGTGGAATATTGCATAACAGTCATACTTTTTTGATAGGTTGTTACGGTTTACAGAAACTTTTTCTTCCTTTTCTTTTTTCCATGCTTTATTATATAACTAATAATTCTCTGCAACCAAGTGAGAGAGAATTCTATAGGAATTTTTAGCTTGTATATCTTTTATCTCATATTTTCCTCAAACAATTCTGTCAGGTAATATGTATATTATTCTCATTTTGTAGATAGAGAAACTAAGAATCAAATAGGTTAAATGACATGTATATATTCTCATAATAAATGTCAGAGGCAGAATTCAAACCCAGATTTCTCCTTGCTCAAATACTATTTTCCTTCATGCAACACTATAATCTAGAATAGCACATAATAAACATTATTGAGAGACAATATTTGGCTCCCTTCTAATAATATAGCCCTGTTTTTCTCTAGTTCCTCTTTTCAGACAAATTTTCCAAACAGGCCTGTCACTGCATTTTCCTGGTACTATAAGCTATATGTCTATTTTAAAAGACTATTCTCTCCTCTTTGCCTTTGCTCAGGTATTTTTTTCTAATCATCACTATCCTTCTGACTCCTTTAACCATTTTTTATTTCCCTCTTCAATATCCATTTTAACCTAGTACTGCTCTAGCAGTAGGTGGATTGATGATATCCAGAACTGTTTCATTTCATATTGATCTTTCCTTCTCTTGAAATAAAACTTTTAGCACCATACAATTATCATTTAATGCTATAATATCTGTGCTTTTTCTTTTAGACTTTTCTATTAGTCCTATCTCTAAATTAATTTTCTATTTTATATTTCTTAGAATTCTTTACATCATTTAGCATAGTTTAACATCTAATTGCACTGTAGCAGAACACAATCTTCTGTGTCCTAACAGAACATCTTCATGGGCCACTATATCAACATGCTCATAATCAAGGATTCCAAACTTAGATTGTCAGAACCTTAACATGAATTCCATTATCAGGACTATACTGTAAGTATTTCATCTTGATAAGAAATATCAGGGATTGTAATTCATTGGCATAATGTTTAAGAACTCATGTTCATCTCTACTTAAAAATTAAGTATTAGAATAAGACTATAGTGAAAGGCCAATAATGTCATTAAACTCCACATCTAGAGTAAGCAAGAGTCAAGTAAAACAAATAAGAAGGAATAAAGAATAAGAAGAGCAGAAATTGGTTCAAAGAAAGACTATCAGACTTATGTGTTTGTTGCTTTTTTTTTTTTTTAAAGAAAAACTCTTCCTGAATCCACCAATGAACATCACATATTGTTTCTAGGATGCTCAGTTTGAGCAGAATGAAGCTAAAAAGCCCAGAGACTTAGATAAACAGGTAACTTCTTACTCTTTGAAAATGCTTAATGCAATTTTACATAATATTTTCTTTAGATTCAAAAGGGAAAGATTATGCAAATTCTAAATACTATTGGCAAAGTTTTCCTTTAGTAAGAAATAATAAAAAGTTTTCATATATTAATATATACAGTATATATACACACATATATGTATATATGGGTGTGTGTATATATCTATATAGTTCTACAAAAAAAAAATCTGTTTTTAATATTATAAGTTTCTCCCCTCATTACTGCTTACTTGCTATTGTTTTGGAACAGAAAATGTTATTTTTTTTTATATAGGATTTAATCATTTTGATGTTTCTTAGATTATAACAATCATGTTCATATGATGATATATGATTTTGTTTATTATGCTTGTTCTTTTGCAAGTGTTGGTTAAGTAATTCATTATTGTAATTTGAAAAAAATGCAGAATTTAAATAGAAATGTTGGTCTCTATTTTCCTTATACTGATATTTGCATGCTATTAATAAAGCAATAAAAATGAAACAGTTTTTTGATTAAACTACACCAAGCACAATATTTTCCCCTTCTGATTACACTTTGTCTCTTTGACTTCATAGTGTTATATTTTTAAATAGTGAATTGAAGCATGTTATCAATCTACTATTGTGTTTGGAATAGAGAAGGATGAAGAAATGATATTTTAAATTAAATGAAATTACACATGTTAAGGAGGAGCATATATAACTTTTTGCTTCATATATCAAAAAATTAAAATATTTTAAATCATGGGATCTTGGCTCACAAGCTCTTTATTGGAATGACATTTCCAAAAGGGTAGAGATTTAGTCTTTATAAATCTTGTAGTGCCTAGAACTGTGTTAAGTACATAACTACTTGTCAGTTTTTTTAATGAATAAATTAAATATTCATTCCAGTTTGCCAGATCTAATTAGAATGTCTTGAAAACTTTTAAAGTTCCCAAACAATGACTCTTATTTCCTTTTAGTTTAACCTAGCCCTTCAGATTGTGGAAGAATAGCATTACCAAATAGAATTTTCTCTTATGTACTGAAAAATGTGTTTTTATAACTATCTTTTGTGTAAAAAACAACTCAGTTGCATTTTTGGCAATAAAATAAATTGTAATTATTGTAAGCACAATCCAACATAATGTTTCATAACTGAACATATCAGGGTTTGATGAAACACATGCTTTGAAAAATTTCTATGATGCCAAGAAATAATAAATTTGATTATATAATTGGAAGAACCAAACCTGCATTATTTCTTAATTAAGTGGCAGTAGCAGTATTTGCTGCAATTTCTCTGTGAAAAATCAGTTTTATTATTTATTAACAGTTTGACAAGTAAGACAGTCTTTAATTTCAAAATGAATAGGTATTAAGGAGGAGAATATAGTCAATAGCAGCCCTTAAACTTCAAGATCTTCATTTCTACTTTTGACTTTGATGAGAGAATATCCAGAGGGAGGAAAAAATACTGTCAGGGAAACTTGTAGGGTTTCGAATTTTGATGGCTGACAGAGGTTAAATTTAGACAGGACATTTGGGAGAAAATGAAGAAAGAAAAAGGAAAAGAACTTGAGCTGAAAGAACATGACTAGAGTGAAAGAAGAGGGAATCTGGTTAAATATGGAGAATGACTTCAAGACTTAGCTAAAAGACTTGAATAAAAGGAGAGAAAAGGACTTAAAGTAAAGACCTCAAGATACCAGGAAGAGAAGAGGAAAAGTATTTAAAGGCAGACAAATCTAGATAAAAGATACTGATAAAATGAGATAGAGAAAGACAACTTTTTATTGAAAGACAAGCTCTTCTTCCCTCCCCTCCAATACACACCCCCCCCCCCAAAAAAAAAACAACCAAAAAAAACCAAAACCCAAACAGGAAAAGATCTAGTAAACTAGCAGCAAGAATATCAAAGAATGTTCACTCTAATTTCTGGCAACTATGCAAAGCATAATTGTATTTCTTTATTTCTTTCATTAGCCAAATGACTTTTATCTTTGCTTCTAGTATAAACTGATCTCTTTATTAGAAAAGAAGATATGGGGATGCCACATCTCTCTATGCTCCAGGTTATCAAAAAGATAGAAGTGATTTTGGGGGGATTTCAATGACAAAGGAAGAAAATTAATCTGAATATGTGGAGAGACAACTAAATGACATAGAAGATAAATTTTAAGAGTGGAGTCAGAAAGATCTGAATTCAGTAGCCTTAAGACATTTAATAGCTATCTGACCTTAAGCAAGTTTAACTTCTCAAATTCTTTAAATAGTTAAGATAATAGCACTATCTAATTTAGAAAGTTATTGTGGAAATCAAATGAGATAATTTTTTGTAATGTACTCAGCATGGTGTTTGGCACACAGTAGATGCTATATAAATATTTATTTCCTTCTCTTACCTCAGGAAGGAAATTATGGTGTAGCCCATGTAAGTAAATTGTAGAAAAAATGTGAAACATAGAAAGGGATGAAGAAAAGCTACTAAATGCTTGGACTTATCCATAAATGTGAGGGAGCTGCTAAAAAATGTGAAGTACTGGACTTTTTGAAGAGAGGGAAATTTCTTATCCTACAATCAATGGGGGATCAATCAATGATGCTATGGGCCCACGTGTATTATGAGGTAAGAAATCATGCAGTAAGTAGTTGCTGGTAATTCTATAGTAGTAAAATATCTATTTATTAACTAGATAAGTAGTAATTGTTGGTAATTCTGTAGTAGTCAAATATCTATTTATTGACTTGTTTATTGATAGGTTTGCTGGATATCCAGAATATGATAGAAAACATTAGAAAACTTATCCGAATGTCAGTTGCTATTACATATTCTTTTTTATTTGTTTGAATATAGTAGATATTCTCAAAATGTACTGGAAAAGCATTGTTGATGATTACAAAGTTTTGGACCAAAAATGAATAGTCTTACAACCAACATCACAAAGTGGCCTTTTGAAAGAAAGAATTTCAGAAAAAAAGACAGGTTTTTGAGATGAACATCTGGTTAATTTGATGTCTGATAATTGTATTTCAATTTCTGGATCCTGATTATATAGCAATAACAAATTTCTGAGTAGAGATAAAATATATCTAACAAGGGGCCAGTAAAAATGGATTTTGAGAGGCAAAACCAAGATGGTGGAGAAAAGGCAGCACCCAGATGAGCTTTCCCCAAAACACCTTTAAATAATGCACTAAATTCCTGCAACAGCAGAATCCACAAAAGTACAGGGTGCAATAATTTTCCTACCAAAGACAACTGAGAAGGTCAGTAGGAAAGATCTGCTAATCAATGGAGCACAGTCCAGCACAGTTTATGCCAGCACAGACCAGGTCTCAGCAATATAAGAGTAGCCTTGGGAGCCATTGAATTTGTAGAATCATCATCTGCTTCTGGAGTTGTCAAGACACAGAATGTAGAGAATTGTATAACAAATCAGAAGGCGATTATAGGAGTCTCTGCTGGCAGGATGCTGTTACTTTGCCCATATATAGATTTGGATTGCAATCCTGGGTAGAAGTTCTAGGATGAGGAAGAGTACCAGCACACTAGAGTTTGCTGGCAGAAGTGGAGCTGGGATCCTCCTCATAATTCCAGGGAAGAAAAAAATATGGGTTGTTCATAGGGCAAAACATAAGCCAAGAGAGTAATAAACACCTCTCCTTAGACCACATTATCTTGGAAGAATTGAAAACTTGCAGGTCCCAAGAAGTATCTCTGAAAACACCTGCACAAAAACCTTGAAGCTTAGGAAAGTACACTTTGCACCCTGGAAACAGAATCTTATTTTAACAAAGAATTAAAAGTCTAAAAATAGGCTGGGAAAATGAGTGGATAAAAGAAAAAAAAACGCTGTTTATAGAAGGTCATTATGGTGACAAAAATCAAAACACATTCAGAAGCAGAAAACAAAGCTAAAGCTCCTACATCCAAAGCGCCAAAAAATATGGTATAACCTTAGGCCTTGGAAGGGCTCATAAAGAATTATGAAAATCAAATAAAAGAGGTAAAGGAAAAAATGAGAAGAGAAATAAGATGATGCAAGAAAATCACAAAAAAACAAGTCAACAACTTGGTAAAGGAGACACACACAAAAAAAATGATGAACACCTTAAAAAATACACTAGACCAAATGGTAAAAAAGGTATAAAAAACCAATGAGGAGAAGAATGCATTGAAAAGTACAATTGACCAAATAGAAAAAGGGGAAAAAAAATAAGGGGAACAAATACTTAAAAAGTAGAATTGGCCAAATGGAAAAGGAGGTACAATAACTCAATGAAGAAAATAAATTCTTAAAATTTAGAATTGAACAAATGGAAACTACTGACATTTTGAGACAGCAAGAAACAATAAAAACCAAACCAAAAGAATGAAAAAAGAAATAGAAGACAATGTGAAATATCTCAGTGGAAAAATAATTGATCTGAAAAAGAGATTCAGGTGAGATAATTTAAAGATTATTGAATTACCCGTAAGCTATGATCAAAAGAAGAGCCTAGAAATTATCTTTCAACACAACTGTTCTGATATTCTGAACTAGAGAGTAAAATAGAAAATTTTTAAAAATCTAGCAATCACTTCCTGAAAGAAGTCCTGAAATAAAGACATCCAGGAATATTATATCCAAATTCCAAAACGCCCAGTTCAAGGAGAAAATATTGCATGTAGCCAGAAAGAAACAATCCAAATATTATGGAGCTACAGTCAGGATGACACAGCATTTAGCAACTTTTATGTTAAAGGATCAGAGGATTTGGAAATGAAATTCCATAGGGCTACAATCACTTACCCAGCAAAACTGAGTATAATCTTCATGGTGGAAAATAGACATTCAGTTAGAGGACTTTCAAACATTCTTGGTGAGAAGACTGGAACTAAACAGAATATTTTAGTTTCCAATACAGGACTCAAGAGAAGTATAAAAAAGAGAAACAAGAAAGAGAAACCTTACTGAGCTTAATAAAGTTAAGCTTCCCATGTGGGAAGATGATAGTTGTAACTCATAAGAACTTTTTGCTTCTTAGGACAGTTAGAAAGAGTATCTATAGACAAAGGGCATAGGTGTGAGTTGAATATGAAAGGATGTCTAAAAAAATTTAAAAAGTAAGAGAAGAATGTACTGGTGAGAGAGAAAAGATAAAGGCAGAAAGGGGAATCTTGGATGTGTAGGGACTATTTACAAAAGAAAGCCTTCCACTTAACATTTTAAAAATAGATTTAATTAGTACTTTTCAGATAATTCTTTTTTGTAAAATTTGTGTTAGATTATTTAAACAAATTAACATAGTCTTTATCTGTAATATAAAGGAGTTGCACTTGATGGTCTAGAGCTCCTTTCAACCCCATGTTGTATGTACCTGCATATTCTCTTTTCTGTGGTAAAATAAAAATAAAAATATTTAGTCATAAGCATTACAAACCCAAATTATTAAGTCTAAATAATAGACTGATATGTGTCCAAATATAATTTAACTAATTGAAAAAGGTTTATTTATTCCTATATTCTTTGGATTAATTCCTATTCTTATTAGACATATAATTGAGTGAGAAATCTATTAAATTGGTTCAGTGTCAGCATTTTAATAGGATAGTCATTATTATGAATAATGATGATAGGGAGAGGAGAACATAGTGGAGAGTATTTTGATCAAAACCAAGAGTTTGGAAAAAAGTGATGTCATCTCTTTGAGTATAGAAATTTGGATAGAAAGATGGAAACAGATTGCAGACTAGATAGTGATGATGGAAGACTTTACCTGGAATTATCTGGAATTTTCTCTCTGTCAAAAGCAAACTTCCTTATAGTCAGTTTCATCTTGGAAAACTTAACTAGGAATATTGACATTCTAGATCAATTTTTATTATCAAAGAACTCAATTTTGGAATGGAATTCATAAGAAAATTATGGAGATGTGAAAACTCCATTTGTACTACAAACTCTTCTCTCCAAATAAATCAGAGCTGCCAAATATTTTCAACCCTAACAATGCCTCTTTGTGATTTAAATACTCTCTTTTTCCTCTTAGGTTCTTTGTGTTTCTTTGATGGAGAAAGTTTTTTGATTATGACTCCATAGTATTCTCATTTTAATCATTCCTCCTGGAATTAATGGGTAGCTCATTTCTATTTTGATTTTCTAAGATATCTTTGCAATTTTCATTAATGATATTTTGAAATAAGGTGTCCAAGTTTTTATTTGCTTATTTTGTACAAATATTTTACTCTGATTTTCAGATAATCACAATTGTTCTTGAATGATCTCTCCTCTTTTTTGTCGATTTAGTTCTTTGCTCATTTTCAATTTTTTGATTTTGATTAAATATTTCTTGATTCTTCATAGAATTGTTTTCATTTTATCCATTCAAATTTACAAGAACTTCAATTTCTGGATGTAATTAACCACAGTCTGTTCTAAGATATTTATTTTCCTTCTCATTCTTTCCTTCCTAGCTATTCTATTCTTTATCTTTTGTTTTCATTTTGTATAGTTATTCTTGTAATCCATGTCACCAGGACATTCTTTTCTCTGATGATCTACTTAGACTTCTTATAGAACTTTCTTCTGAGTTTATTCCATGGACTTAATCTAGTAATCTAGGGTATTTCTTCATCGTGCTTTTTTTTTTTTTTTTTTTTTTTTTTCCTGTTTACTCATCTTTCCAGCTTCAATTTCTAGATTGGGAACTTATTATTGTATTACGTGACTGTATTTCTGGATGGTAGGAAAATATTTTGCTTAATTCTAATTTCAGTGGCTAAAAGCAGGTTCCATCTACTTCAAGAATTGTGTGACCTTATTTCTTTGTATAGTTCATGTCCTGCTTTGGCTTGGTCTTTTTCTATAGATAGAATTCTTGGTTGCTCTGCTCTGGGAATTCATCCATCCCTGTCTTCTATTATGTGACCTGGCTAATTTTCATTCCACCCTAGCTATCTCAATACTGTACTTCTATGGGATTTTGGCATCTATTTGTGAAGTCTTATACTAAATGGAGAAATGTGTTAGCTGATTCCAATTGATTTTATCACTTTATGGTGCATTTTTAGATCTTTCATGGTATATTTGTAAAGAATATAGGAAGTGAGTGCTATTATCCCCATTTTATAAATGATGAATCTGAGGGAGACAAGTTGATCTTAATGTCAAAGGCCATCTTCTTGAACTCTGTGCTCAGTGCTCTCTTTATATACCACCTAGCTGCCTAGCTTTTCCATGGATATAACTGGTGAAGAAAAATCTAATGACTGTGTTGATTGGATTCCTGTAATCCTCAGGACATTTTTCCTTAGATAAAGCTAAATATTCCCACTTACAACTTCCACACATTGCTATTTCTATCCCCTGGGGATAAAGGAGAAGAAATCATGTCCTGTAAGGATCTGTCAAAATATCAAGCACTCTTCCCTAACACTATCTGCTTCACCTCCCTCCTGATAGGGATTGATACTGGATCTAGCAACATGACATGAGTAGAGAAAAGATGAAGAGAGAATGAAAAGAGAAGAACTTGCATCAAGGGAATGTTTGAGGAAACTTGGAATCATACATCTTATAGTCAGATGGGGCTTCAGAAGTCATCTAGTTAAATTAAAATGGAATAAGAATCTTTCCTATAGTCATACCTGAAAAAGGAAGGCAGACAGCAAACATTTAATAAGCATGTATTATGTACTAAATAGATATCTCATTTTGTGTCTGACAACTTTGACAACTTGGTGCTATTATCCCCATTTTACATGTACTACGTCTTTGACCATTACCAGTCTTCTTGATCTTTTTCTTACTACTGAACTTATATGACTCTGGAGGAGGAGTGAGTCTGATGAGTTAGCAAAAATTTGCCTCATTTATATTTAATTCATATGTGAGTGTCAAGACATCCTTCTGATATCACTGGCCCTTTTTAAGGACAAAAGACAAACAATGATGACAATTAACTGGAAAGGGAATACCTGGGTGCTTTTCAAAGTCGACTTGCCTCAGCCTAATTAGTATACTATATATGCTCTTAATGTCTGGTCTTTCTTTGGCTAATACATGTTTATCCTTGACTGATCACAAAATAAATTCCTATAGTATAGGAAAGGCAGAATTAACAGGAATTGAAACATATTTATTTTCTTTTTTTAATGTAATGTAATTTAATTTTATTTTATAATAACTTTTTATTGACAGAACCCATGCCAGGGTAATTTTTTTACATTATCCCTTGCACTCGCTTCTGTTCTGATTTTTCCCCTCCTTCCCTTCACTCCCTCTCCTAGATGGCAAGCAGTCCTATATAGAAACATATTTATTTTCAAATCATTAAAAGATGTACTTAATTGGGTTCCCTTACATTCTGTCCTTAATGCCTTTTCTCAGTCTCAGATCAGACAAGAGCCAATCAGGAATCCTATAAATGAAATTTAATGGCCACTAGTCTCAATTTATAGCACATCCTCCCTTCTCTTTTCAGAATAAATGGCTACAAGACTGAGAGAACATCATTCTCCCAAACTGGTGAAGTTACTTCCATTCTAGGATAAAGTGAATAACTTTCAACTCTGTGTTCTTTAGTCATTTTTTAGTTATGTCTGACTTTTCCTGACTTCATTTGGGGCTTTTCTTGACAGAAATTTTTGAATAATTTGCCATTTTCTTCTCTAGCTAATTTTATAGATGAGGAAACTGATCAATGGATTGAATAGCTAGTAAGTGTCTGAAGCCAGATTTGAACTCACGAAGAATCTTCCTGACTGCAGGCCCACCACTCTATCCACTATGTGAATCTACCACTATGTTTCACCTAGCTACTCCTTTGAACTTTAGGGTCTCTAGAAATTGTTATCTGATTGATCCATGATACCTTTTACTACTAAATTGACCCTAAATTCTCTCTTTCCTCTCATCCTTAAAGATTTCTATTGTCTTTATTTAAAGAGATAATGCATTTGAAAGTGCTTTGTAAACTGTAAAATGCCATAAAAATTATCAGCAATATCAATCATACTATTAGTAGGTATGGGTAGTAGACATGGAATATCACCGGTATATGGAGCTACTTGGTTAAAAAAAAAAAAAAAAAAAGACATCCCTTTAGCAATACAGATTGACACCTTCTTAACAGCTTATAGTCTTAATTGGCTAGAGCAGGCATTGGTTAGGATGATACACCCAATATTTATTAGCAACAGAACTTGAACCCAAGTCTCCCTGACTTCAAAGCAGGTTTTCCATTCACTGTTCTATTCTGTCTCTAGTACTACAGATAAGCATATTAACACACATGTTGATACTTAATTTTGTCATGTCTTATTATTTTTTTCTGTAACCAGTGAATTCAATATTTGGTTCCTCAATATGTACTATTAAAGGTAAAACAAAACACAAAGAGATGTTAAACCAAAATAATTTTTTGAGGGATGTAGAGTGATATATTAGAAAGAACAATCAGGGGCAGCTAAATGGTACAGAAGATAGAGCACCAGCTCTGGAATCAAGAGGATATTGATTATTCATACTTTTATTTTGCTTAATATTGACAGTATGTTCAAAATAATATTTTGGGGAAGGATTTAGAACTTAGTGTGATTAATTATAGAAGCTCTTGTTTTTTAAAAGTATTACCAAGGGTTATAGCATTGAATCTTTAAAAGAATAAATATATTGATTTTTATAATCTTTACAAAGAAACTGAACCATGAGTTTTCCTTTCTGTCCTTCTCCAAATCAAATTCGACAAAATATTAGTGACTTTTGAAATTCAAGAGAGATAGTTCTGCTTTTTTTTTTTTTTTTTAGCTCTATCTAGCCATTCCCTATAGTCTTTTCATCTCAACCCTTTTCCTTTCTACTTTGTTAGGTTGTAAAACAAATTCATAGATGGCTCCATCTTGCTATAACTCACTTTCTTGTAGACTTTTAATCCTTTTTTATCTTTTAATCTGTACTATACTTTATGGCTGACTTACACCTTAAAAGCTTTTAGTAATACTCTATATGAAAAATCCCATATAAAAATAAATTCAATTGAAACATGAAAAAGAAGGTTTTTAGTGTAATGCAGTCAGATTCATGATGTCCTGAAGCATCACAATATCATTTGAAGCCATGTTTTCAGTTTGGGGAATAATGACATAGTTATTTTTGTTCAATATAATTTTTTTAAGTAGTGCCTATATGTGTCCCATAGTCATAAAATTCAAATTTTGCTTTACCAATTAGTCAACTACCAGTTCAAGTTTTTTGTTCTATATAGTAAAGAAAACAGTTGCTGTCAGTTTATAATATATCTCAAAATTTAAAATGCCTTGTTTTCTCCCAGTAGCGCACTCTCTTAGGACTTAAAAGTAATTAATAGAAGGATACCATAAATATATTTAATGTCATTCTGCATGGTAATAATAATGGAGCTGTTATTGACAACTCTTTGCAAATTAGGCATCTGACACATAAAGTGTTAGTTGCTTTATGTCAAATTATAAATTGGCAACTATAACTGTACTCTTTTGATTTCACATTTGTGTTCCATCCTTTCTAAAATGTAATATGAGGGAAAATCAATAAATAAGGTAAAATTAAATCTAGCATAAAAGCAGTTTATTCCACGAGCATGAACATACAACTATTTTTCAATGTAATCACCTCCTATCCCAACACATTTATTGCAGTAACTGATGAGCTTTTGGATACCATCAGAGAAAAAGAAAATGTGTAGTAAGCAACATAGTCAATTAAGCACTGCATTTTGAGTGTTCATCTTAGTTCTGAACAGTTACCCCTAACTGCTATCCCAAGTGATCCAAAAATGTGAAAATCAGAAGATGGAAGATCTCAATTTTATGGTAGATGTAGTAAGTTCTCAAATTTCAAGAACTAGATAAACACCAGTGTATTAGCATCATAGCAACTATATAACTTGTCCTAAAGTAACTATAAGCTCTGAGGTAGTCCACTTAGATTATTTTGAATAGTAACAGAAAATAAGGCTGAATTTAGGAGTAATTTTGTAATTATTGAATGACCTCTGTTTTTGCTACATAGGTATTGTGGTTACCAGAAATTAATTCTGAGTTCTAACCACAAATCAACATCTTGACACACTTCAAAGATCAGTCATTGGGCTCTTGAGACTCCTCAGACTGGAAAAATTCTTTAGGTTTTTCTGGGTTTTGGTTTTGTCATGAAAAATGAAAGTGTTGTATCAGAGGTTTTTAATCTGGAGTTTGTGCATGTATGTGCGTGTATGTGTGTATATGAGTTTGTATATAAAATATATAGATATATGTATACATGTGTATAATAGTAAATATACTTGGTGGCATTTACATATAGTATGTATATATGTATATTTTACATATATATATATATATATATATATATATATATATATAGGGAGAGAAAGAGAGAGAGAGATGTTGATCAAATCACTTGAGCTTTTAACTGTCAATGGAAGAAATGAAAGAAATATTCTCAGATAAAAAGATCTAGATCAGATATTTCAGTGAAAAACATGTATAGTGCCAAAAGAAATAAAACATGTTTGGTAACAATTGTTATAAACTCTAATGTCAATATATCAATGTGATATGAATAATAAAGCAAGTAAAGTTGGTAAGTTCCAGTTTCTAAATAAATCTCATAGATAGTACAAATACTGGATTCAAAATCAAAATACCACAATGAAGAGTTATGCCTTGTTCAATAGAAGTGGAACATAAGAATCTGATAAAATCAGATTATGTGTCAAGAAGAGATTTACTTGCATAGAAATATATGGAACTAGCATAAAGCTTGTTGGACTACATTAGGACTACATAAGGAAACAAAACAAAACACAAAAAACATCATTGTTAGAATATACTGTATACCAGTGGTGTCAAACTCAAATAGAAACCTAGGTCACTAACCTATACATAAAGATCCCTCCCTGTGAGCTATGTATTGACTTAAAAAACTACATCACGTTATCTATGTTCTGCTGTATCTCTATTTCTTTTATTAAATATTTCCTAATTCCATTGTATTTAGCTGTACTTGGAAGTGCCTGATGGCAGTGTGTTTAATACCTTTGTTTTATACCACTCATCCAGTTAGGGAAAAAATATGTCTCTGATTTGCATCTATAGATCATAAAACTGAAATGATAAGATATCAATTGAGAAATCTAACTATACAATAATGTTAGATTAGATGAAGATCTATCAGTATTGATGAGCTTACAATTAAAAGAGATGGGAGGTATGGCTAGATAGATGATTCATATGAAAAAATACCTTGGTATTTTAGTGGACCACAATCTCAATATAAATTAACAGCATGACATGAAAAACCACAAAACTGATATTAAATTACATTTAGAAAGGTACATTTCTGAAAGTGAGATAAGTAATAGTCATTATTCTCATCTGGTCAGAGTTTAGATCTTCCTGAACTGTATGCCTAGTACTTTATCCAGAATGACATGTAGTTGTCTAACATTTTCAAGAAGATAACTAGTAAAGAAAAACCTATATGGATTTCTCTAGTCCTCAGGAAGTTTTTCCTAGGTAAAGCTATATTTTTCCACTTACAATTTCCACCCAGAGACTGTTTCCATGTAGCCAAATGAACTAAGAGGAGGGATTCTACCAAGGATCACCTGGAATGAATAGTTGTTTCTCTGCTTTAATTTACCAAACCTTATGTAGGTTTGTCACAATTTTTCCTGGACCGTTATTATAAGAACAACAAGAGTGATTAATCATAGCACAAGCCATAATAAGACTATCTAAAACTATGGACTAATTTTAGAGGAGAGATTTCCATGTCATCAAGGTAACAACAAGAACAAAAACAAACTCAGTAAATATAGATACCATGAAACAAAAAGCCAAATAATACAATAATAATCATCAATATTAGCTAACATCTAGTTTCACTAAATGGACATCCCAGAAGTCCAATGTAGTTGTCTGGTCTTGGGCAACATCATTTTTGGGCATTCTGGAATAAGTCACATTCTCAAGGTATCTCTGAAGGGGGCTGCTCCTTGATGACTTGTTTCTCTGGTTACAAGTCACTTGCAGAAATTCCTAGGACAATTCCGCTAAAATCTACAAGTTACAAGATATTCTGTCTGTCCTCTCTCTCTCTCTCTCTCTCTCTCTCTCTCTCTCTCTGTCTTTTTGTGTGTATACATATATATGTGTATGTATATACATATATATATATATCTGTATTTGCATAATTATTCCATGTGATGAAAACCAGCCCAAATTTTATGGTTCCAATACGATTAATAGGAAAGGGATACAAAGAACATCAAATTACTAATCCATGATTCACTTGAAACTTAAAAGAATTTAAATTTTTATACACCACTCGATGTCACTTTCTTTATATTAACCCTATACCTGATGCACTGGCAAAAATAGGCTGAAAGAGGAAGCCTAATAAGAGTCAATGGGGATCTGATGTGTAAAATGAATACTTTTGGTTAATGATTTAATATTCACCAAAGCAGACATGCAAGTTAAGATTAAGAATGTTTTTGTTTTTCTAATTAGCATTGACTCCTTTATTATTTGTCCTTTCAAGGTTGGCGTTCATTTTTTAAATTTCAGATTTAAATCTCATAAAAAGGGGAAAAAAACTTCAATTTTGTTACCTATAACTACTTTGTGATATGTTAGCAAATTTTTACATTAAAATATCTAAGAAATTCAAATAACAACAAGAAATCAAAAAATAAATATTTTAAAGTTTCACAGTAGGAAGAACTCTGGAACTTTTAAAATTAAGCATAGAACAAGGAAACAGAAAATACCTGATTTATGAAAAGGGTGAACAATATAGTTTTATAACTATATCTATATCTATATAAACAATATAGTTTATATATATATAGTTATATATATGTATATATATAACAAAGTCCTAAACATACTTTTTAGAATTTATTCAAATATACTAAAGACCTGTATAAACCATAGAATAACTTACATTTGACATATATAATTATTTGATTTTATTGTTTTTGTTGTTTTATCAAAATTGTCCATTCTGTTCTTTATGAATAAGAGATATTTTGGGATCTAATCCTAAACATGAATACATCCTATTATAAGTAGAAGACCTTTTATCTAGGTTCATTGAGTAAACAAATGGACATAAAGAAAAGATGCTTATTTTGCTTTTATTGTAACAAATAGCAAAAGAATTGTGATACGATATGTAACTATTCTAAGTATTTAATCTCAGATGGTATACACAGAACAGTAAATATCTTAAATGATGAATCTACATGTAAATTGCCTGCACCTCAAGACATGCTCTACATAGAGGTGTCAACCCCAAAATAACTAATATACTTAAGTTAAATCAGATTTCCTTGTGAGGTAACACAAGATTTAT
The DNA here is from genome assembly GCF_016432865.1 of Antechinus flavipes. Taxonomy (NCBI): domain Eukaryota; kingdom Metazoa; phylum Chordata; class Mammalia; order Dasyuromorphia; family Dasyuridae; genus Antechinus; species Antechinus flavipes. The sequence goes on along the minus strand of NC_067398.1, from coordinate 411,885,275 downwards.
CATAATTTAGTCTCCTCTAACATAATTGATTACATGGAAATTATTTTACTTGAAACAGAATGTTTCTGATGTTGCCCTTACTAATTAATAGATGTATATCTTTCTCCAACAAACTTCTTCATCTTTGTCTAATTATAACCATGCTATTCTGAGATATTTCAAGGACTTTATCTTATAAAAATATGTAGATATTAGCAAGGACATAACAAGCTCAAGAATTAATTTACTAAGTTACCTACAAATTCAGTTTGTCATTCAGATTTTTCAAACTTGTATATTAATATAGCAATTCAGAGGTGATGGAGTACAAGATTCATGTATTTAAAAAAAAAATAGTTTTAGTTTTATCTTCCCTGGTTAAAAAGGTTTGCTATGATAGCAATGAGGAAGTCAGGGTAGCAATTCCTATTTTGAAATAAACATATGACAAATTCACAATGGTTATTTTCTTTGTCAAAAGGAGGTTTATTTAGAAGAGATTATGATTACAGACAAAATGAAGAGGTAAAATTGGCACCAGGAGTGGCAAATACAAAATAGATTTAAGAGAGCAATAGGATTACCAAGGAAAGGAGTTTAAAAGAATCCATTAAAGGAATATGCCATTGACTGTCAGGTTAGATCCATAGAAAAGTTTAGTGATAGTAGTTAACCAGAGTTAGTGATAGTAAGGAGAAAGATGACATTAAAAAGCAGGCATTATAAGGGAGAGAAAGAGAATACCTCATAGAAAGCTTTGTCTTAGAAAGGATTTAGCAAAAATCTTCATCATATGCACATCTTTGATAGGGAAATTAACCTTGGGGCTTTCTCAGGGAAGGAGGGGAAGTATGAGGGAAGAATTTGGTAGCTCAGAGGAAGGGATCAAAGAAGATGCAGATAGAATGCATCTGGTAGACCACATCCCAGACCTGTCTAAAGATATACTCATCAATATCTCAAAGTTTGTTTAAAGATCCCCAGAGGTTTGAGGGATAAACAGTGGAGACTGATAGTTAAATCCTTAGAAATTATTCTATACAAATAGGATAGTCTGGAACTCTTATTCTACCTGATAATAGCCAGATGGGCTTTTTCCTGATAAGGGAAGAGAATAAGCTAAAAGTTCACATCAGGGAGAAGCAATGACCTAGTTATATCAGCGTTAAAACTGATACTACAGACTTAAAGGGCACAGAATAATTTAACATAGGTATAATAAAGTATCCTTATTTCTGTTTGATTTCACTTGCAGTCATATTTACTATTTGGAGCAACCAATCGTTAGCAAAGTACAACTTAATCCACAGAATATTTATAACAAGGTGTAATGTCCAGGCTAGCTTTCTGGAGGGCCTTGGGACCAGCCTTGGTCTCAGAATAATCACCATGAGAATAGTCAGGAATAAAGTCCAATATCTTTATTGTCTCCTTCAGTCTCCCAGTCTGAACCAGTCTGCTCCACAGTCTTTTCCAGCAGTCTGACTCACAGTCTCACTGACTGTCCCCAGTTTCTTCCAGCAGTCTGTCAATCTTCCCCATAGTGAAGAAAGCAGGAGAGGATAATCAAAAATAGAATGTTTGTGGTTGACTTTGTTCTTAGTTTAAATACCTTATTACAATTACATCAATTGTAGAACTATTACATCACCATACTAAGTAGTAAGTATATGTAAACTAGATAAGCATTGTCTCATCAATTCCACTGAGTTAACACCTTGCTTCAAATATTTATAGCAAGGCTCAGGATTAATCAGATGGAAATCATTCCTATTCAGAAAGGAAATATCACAATGGGGAAACTGGGTTAAGAAAATCTTTTCTTGATCCATGCTGAGGTAATCTCCTCAACCTTTTCCAGGCACAAATATTCATCTATAGAATAGGAGTTTCAGGTCAGACTCCCTTTGAGCAACTTGTGACATTTTCCTCAAGTGATATATTATTGACTTAATCATCTTTCAAACTTGTAATGATATCATATTACAATCCCATGAGATTTCATCTCAAATAGCAAAGTTTCACAAATCATAGTTTAGCCTTGATATTTTACTAAGGGATATGATCCTTTGCTTTTGCTATTCCTTTCATCAGGATTTGGGGTGACCAGGCCTATAAAAGGGAGACCAAAGGCAGTAAAAGCCTCATTGAAATGGCTTATGTTTTCCTACTCAAAGCTTGTTAGCAGGAATTAGGTTTCATAAACTATTTAGTGTTCTTTCTTAAATATCAAAGAGGGGCAGGTCAGACACAATTGAAAGCCATTTGTTCTAGATTTTAAGAAAGCTGTAGGAATCTGCCCACCTGAAGATTTTTTGTCTCCACCAGTAGTATGTGGAGTGGGAGAAACTGTGAACTCTTGGTCCACCTCCTTATTAAAATATCCAAAAATCAGGATTGCTAGGGAAGTTCCTAATGATATTCATTCAAGCAAATAAGAAGAAATACTCACCTAAGGATTCCCTCCCCTGCCCCTAGCCCTCAATCTTCCTCTTCTCACAAAATGGAGACAAGCTAGTAAGATCCCTCTATTACCAGATTCCATGCCTCTGCTAATACAGGATATTTTGCTAGGATAATTGTCTCTGCTGTCTAAACAGAGATTGCAGAGATAAAGATTAAAAAAAGGAAGGAGACTTTTTGTTTGTTTACTTTCTGGTTGGTAGAAATCTATGGTATGTAAACTAATTTGACACCACAATTTGTAACCAATATTTATTATCTCATTATAAACTTCCAAATTATATTTTAGTTAAGAGTTTGAAGTTTCAGCAAGAGCAATTCCAGAATGTAATTATTTTCTGTATTTCTAATGATTGATTTTTATACCAAGATGAGTTTAAATTGTAGAAGAAAGGGATATTCAGTCTTAGTGACTTTTTTTTTCAAGAGGCCTGACATATTGTTATAAGTTATTGCAACAACATAAGAATAATAATTATTGTATCAAACTGAATGAACAGCCCTAGAAAAGGCTTAGTTTGCCTTAGTTTGGCCTCACAGTAAAGTCTTATCAGAACATTTAAATGGAAGGAGGTAAGGTGAGAGGGTTGAGGAATTGATTGCATATTGTGATAATTAAAAAATGTATTTAAAAAAACAGATGGCTGTTGTTTAGATTATTGGGTAGAGAATGCTTTTCTTTTAGCCAACATTTGAGAAAACAAGTATTGTTATGCCACAGTTCTCTTTAACTGTCCTGACTCAGTTTCCCTGTCTCAGTTTCCTTAACTGTTCTGTCTCTGACCCAGTAAAACTAAGGATTATTCGCTCTCCACTTATAAATTAGCAAGATAAGAGAGTAGATTCCTGACTGTTTTGTGTCCTCAAGGATTTACAATATTCCTTTAGAATATTCCAAGATAACCCACGATATCTTTACTTCTTTGTTTCCAGATTTTTTAGGGTTTTATGGTTTCCCCTCCCTGATAAAAACTTTCCCTCCCTTTCTCTTCTTTGTCTCCAAAAAGGTATTTAAAAAGTTGGGGTTCCTCCATTCATTGCTGGAGAATGGCGTCTGGCAGCTGTATGCTGGACGCTGGATTCTTTGGATCCTCCAGCCCTGGGACCAATATGGATTCCTTGGTCCCAGTATACTTATCTCTGTCTGACTGGATAATCTGAGACAAGAGTCCTGTCCAGTCAATCTTACTCTCCCATTAATAAAAATATTAAAACTCTCTAATCTCTCTCCTGCCTCAGTTTCTCTGGCATTACAATTTGGAGGTCCTGCTGAGATAATAGAAACTGAGAACTGGATTAGAGATTAGAGACCACTCCGTCTCCACCTAGGCCTGAGGGAGGCTCAGGACCTGGGTCTGTTCCTTGAAAAAAAAAAAAAAGGAAGCGGTTCTTCAGCCTCAGTCCAGCCTACAGTGGACAACGAAATCGATTCGGCATTTGATTCGGCATTTGGGAGAGTAAGTCTGTCTGGGTACCTTTTGGGGTACCATCTGGTTCTGGTTATTCTGGTTCTGGTCTCTTCTGTTGCTAGCAACCTGTGGTCTCAGAATAAATGCCGACGGGTTTAAAAATTCTGAGATGGGTATTTTCTGGGATGCTGGAAAATATCCTCTGGGTATATCTTATATGTTTGTTTAATGTTGTAACTGTGTAGTCTGTGTGATGTGTGTTTTATGTTCTGTGTGATTTGTCTGTTTTGTTGGTTGAAAATTTTAAAGAACAACGTTGCAACTGTGTTTAGTAAAATGGAGCTCCACGTGTGTCTGTGTGTGTCTATGTTAAAAGTTAGTAAGCTTGTAAGAGATAAGAATTCAGCCTCTGTGTTGCAGGCTTAGAGAATATCAAGAAGTTCGAAAAATCTTTCTCTCTCTCTGTCTCTGGCTGACTGCAGCAGCCTGTGAGAAAAAGGGAGAAAAGGGAGAGAAAGGAAGAAATTAAAAAAAAAAAAAAGGAAATGAAAAAAATAGATTGAAAGGGATTTGAAAGTTTGGAAAGTTAATATACAGCAGTATGCTAACATTTAAAGGAAAGAAGTTTGAATGGAATATCTAGGCATTCTCTGTGAAGGCAGAGTAAAGCACTAAATGGGCTTGGAAGTTCACAGAAGCCCCTTTGGATTCTGGAATGGGAAAAGGGAATTCAAGGTGAAACAAACCTCTCTCTGGGGGTGGAGGTCCTGGAAACAGCCCCTAGTTTGTTTGCTGATTTAAGAGCTTTGTTAAGTTTTAAGAACAATGATTAAGAAAGAAAAAAAAACTTTTAAAAACATCTGTATTAGTTTGATTCAGTTTGTTACCTTCTGAAATATATTGAATTATTTGTTAACATAAGTTATACCTTAAATCCAGCTCTGCTGGACATGTGTAGATTTTGTGGAGGTTTGGGCTATTCACTATAGTGTGAATCTTACAGGTTTTTGAAGGGAAAAGGAAAGAGGAATGCAGGTGATTTAGGAAGGACTGATTTGTAGGGGAAATTAGAGGTTTGCATGGTTTTAGGAAGGTGAAAGACTTGGGAGTAGGTGAAGAGGTGGGGAAGGGAGCCACCCATCCCCACTGTCTTCTGCTACTTTACCAAAGGAGCATCTGGGAAGGAAAGTTCTTTAAGGAGAGTGTTCAAGTATGTAGCCAGGGAGAAAGAGAAAGTTGGAAATGGGTGGATTTGGGAAGAAATCTGATGTTGGGAAATTGATGGGCTAAATCTTGAAAAGGATCCCCATGTAGGAAATTGAGTGGGGAACCTGAGGGAAGTTTTTTTTTTTCTAGGGGGTCAGGAGTGGAGGAAGGGTGGCCATGTGGAATCCTCTTCTCCCCTCTCCTCTCTAAGTATGTTCCTGCCGCTTTTTTCTTATCTGATTGCGGCAGTGCAGCAAACTGTGATTTTTAAGGACATGCATACTTTTAGGTTAAATGATTGAATGTTTGTTTTTTTTTTTTTTTTTGATAGATAAAAGTTTTCTTGGTTAAGAGATATGGTCATTAATGTGATCCATACTTTGGTACGAATATTTCTAAAAGTTTAATTGCTATGTTAAAAACCTTCTTGAATTCTTTTATGTGGAATTGGGTCTTTTGTATAAAGTTTAAATTGATTGTATTGGGTCATCCTGAGGTTATTTAAAGGGCCTCTGAACATAATAGTTTTTTCTTTGTCCTTTTGAAAATGTTTCTGTTATGGACAATATGCAATTTGGGATATTTTTCTATGTATTGGGTATTTTAAAAGCAAAATGATTTGTATGTATAATGTTCACTCATGTAACATCTACCTAGATATGATAATTGTTCTAAGTTGTGAACTTACTGAGACAAAATTTCTTTCTGTTATTACTGTAAAGTTATGATAAATCTTTGTTTAAGATTTATCAGAAATTTGATTAATGACATCTGTTATTGGAGGTAAAAGTTTTTGGGCTTAGAGTTAATTAGTTAATGCTATTTGGGAGTTTTAAAGCTCCACCCTCTGACAGTTACTGAGACAATTGATAAGCAGTTAAAATTCAACTGCTTATGTTATGTTATAGTTATGTTCTTACATTTTTCCTTCTGTAACTGATCTCTCTCTGATCAGAGCAATGATCAATAGAATTGTTAATGCAATTCAATTATGTCATGCTTTTCTATTTTCAGTCTGGTCATATGTAATCATTGTATCCTAAATGCTTGGGCAGCTAAGTATTTCGCCTGGTCATCTGTCTGTTACTGGATATTTGTGTTTTGTTTCTTTAAGGTTTCTACATGATAAGTGGACAATTAACAGGGATCTGTAACACTGCAGCCATTTGCTTGGCCTGTAAAGCAAACTCGTCTCGTCACATAGGAAAATGCTGGCCAATCCATTTTGGCCTCCTCGTATTTTGCAACAGTTTGGTGAACTGAGTCTATCTGAGACTGATCTAATCTTTATGTGTTAGATTTGTGTTTTTGTTCTAGATTTTGGTCAAATTACAGATATTGGCTTGCTTCTGGAACCTGGATCAGCTTTGATCAGCTTTGATTGTCAGCATGACGCACCCACTCTGCAAGGAATGAGAGCCTCCTATCACTTCACAGCCTGGAGCAGCAGTTTTAAGTGAGACCATGGATTGGACCCTGCATCTAGTGTACTTTGGACTGATATGAGGGACTTTGGGAATGGTTGATGACTGACTGTTAAATCTTACCTGGATCATCTATTACTGAAAGTGGAGGGTTGGAAGAAACTCCAGAATGCCACAAGATCATAAATCCATTTAAGTTTTGAGTTGTGGGATCTATAATCTTATCTTCCAGCCCTTCTCCTCCCTCCCCTCAATAAGTAGTGCTACCCCCAGAGAGGAGAGATACTAAGGGGAAAAAAGATTGCTGCCTCTCTAGTCACCACACTTCCATAAAGAGCACTACAATGACAAAACATTTTCCCTAACCTTTAAACTGGGAGGATGGTGTACAACATCTCAATGAGTCATCTTTGCTAAGAGCACAAAAGAATAAAATGGTGGTATTTAGCTTGAAAAGGGAAAAAAATAGTAGGAGAGGAGAATGTTTATTTTTAAGTATGTAATAGGATGTGGCTACTGGTGGTTAGTTTCACTAGCAAACTTGCTTTACTAGCTTTGGATGGAGAGCTAAACCCTACTTTCCTAACTTCTCCATAAAATGACCCTGGTCATGACTTTTTCTTTATATATAAAGCAGCAGAAAATAAATCCTTAGTGAGTAGTGGATAATTTAAAAGAGCAATTAGGGCATACATTACTTGATCTTTTAGTCACTCTTGTGATCATCTCCAAACTTAGCTTGGTTGGTGCTCAGGTGACAGGTACATATAATATAGTCTATTACTGAGATCATGGTAAGAGACCCTTTCTAACTGTAGAGTACAAACTACTCCTTATATTCCAATGATAGAATTCTTGAGAGTTCAGGGTCATGTCCACAATGAAGCATTGGGGCAGGGATCAGTAGAAGAGATGACAAATATTGGGAAAAAATCATTCAGAAACTATCAGAATATTCATAGAATTACCACAGGATTAAGGATAAGGTTGGGTTAATGAATGCTAGAACAGATGTAATAGCCATTAATTCAGTATATGGTTACCAGCTCCATTATTCCACTAATCTTATGTGACAGGGGTATTTTGAGCATGTCGTGGTGCATGCCCATAGGCACTGTTTAAGTTATTCATCTTTGTTTCTGTAATGAATTTATAAAAATTCAGTAAGCTGTGAGATGCTCTGAAGACTGAGAGTCTTCTATATATAAACTAAGATAGTATGTTTTCCTGAATGTTAAAACATTCGAATAAAGACAGGTGGACATACTGAATCATAAAATCAGACAAAAACTTGATCTGGGACTAGTTTTTATCAGCAATTGTCATCCTCTGTTAGAACCGATGTTTCCCTGATGCACCTTCTTTCCTTTTACCCACAGTAGGAGGAGAAAGCATGGTCTAAAAGAAGCTAAACATTACCCCTGGACCTAGTTACCTTCAGGTTTCCTGATGCATCTTCCAGGTCATTGAAGTCCCAGCATGATGAATTGTAGGCCCCTTGACCTTTTTGGATTTCTGAAGACCTTGTGAATTACCATGTTCTTAAATAATATTTCATGCCCTGATCACCAGGCAGATTTCTAAATAGAAATAAAAGGGGTAGAAAGAGGTAGTACTACATCCAGAAAAGACAAGTGTGAATGTATCCTTGTTGCGTATATTTGCTGGGTTAGGGCAAAGTAGGCCTCCTTTTGTTAAATATTCATTGACTTGCAACTTTTCATTTCAACATGAAAACTGAACAAGTTGACATCTGATATTAGAACTGCTCCTACATTATAAAAGAAATCTGATCAAATTTGTCTAGTTCTTGATCCTTTTTGTGACCTCCATCGAAAGCCACAGACTACTAAAGAGTTTCTGCTCTCTCAAAAACATAAGGATTGGTCACATCATTGAGAATCACAACATCCAAATCCAGTGATTCAGAGGAGTGAACCTTAGAGGATAGCAAGTACAATCTGGTCATTAATAAGAATTTTTCTCTAGAACATTCTTAACAGGCTGCAACTTGAGAAGACATGAAATATACCTTTAGGCAATCAATTCTAGTTTGAAATAGTTCTAACTTTTAGAAGATGATTTTAATTGTCTAACTTTTCTTCTTTACTACTTTGACCTATTAATTCTTGTTATTTCCTCTGGGACCATGCCTAAAGTGTTAAATCTCTTTTTTTATATAAAAAGTCTGCAAATACTTGAAGATCATTATTACTATTTATTTCCCTGCCCAAAGTCTCTTCCCTTCCAGCCTAAAATGTCTATACTTATTTTGTCCAGTCCTTGTAAAGGATGGTCTCTTTCACTATCCTTGTCATCGTTTTCTGGATATATATCAATGTGGTGTCCAGGAATGAATGCAGAATCCCAGGTATAGCGGGATCATCACTGCCACCACTTATTTTCTACATTATGATTTTGTTATTATGATAGTGTTATCATTTTCTTTTTTATTTGCCTTGTTATTATATGACTTCATAAGGAAATTTCAGTCCACTAAAACCCCAAAGATCTTTTTTTTTTCTCATGAAATGTTCCTAAGCCACTTCTCCCCTGATGGTTATCAGATTGATATTTTGATTCCAAATATAGAAGATAACACATATCTCTAATAAAGTTCATGTTATTTAAGCCAGTTCATTATTCTAGTCTGTAAAGAGCTTTGAGATTTCTTGATTTCTCTTTTTTTCCTCCCTATAAATTATTTGGTATTGTGTTCATTTTGAATAAGGTCCTATGATAGTTATACTCCAGACATGAGTCATCATTTCACTATATTATAGGGCAATATATTAGTTTACTAGTTCAAAGTTTACTTCCTCAAAAGATATCATCCATACCATTTACCACTTTACCTACCTCAGAATCCTACAAAGATGAACAGATTAGGAAGCAGCAGATACAGATGTACTGGGAGCTTTAATCAAACCCTGTACACAAGTAGCCCAAGCCATAGGATTGATTTCTCACTGGACTAAATCAACAGTGGGGTTAGGCAGTCCTCTGGGTACATGAGCTCATCTCCTGACATGAGAAATGGGTTAGAAAAAGTTCCCTAAAATTGTCTAGTTCATCTAACTTAATTTACATTGTGGTCAAAACCAAAAAAAAAAAAAATGTACAATAACTTTTGTGAAGATGATTCAACTCACCCTTAGTATATGAAATGTATATACACTTATGGATAACACGAAATTCAATACACTTGAAAAATAAATAGCTCATGTTGTGAGAGAATTGAACAAATATTGTATCCAAATAGTCCTGGGTGAAACAAGGTTGACAAATGAAGGCCAATTTACCAAAGTTGGAGTTGGATACATGTTTTTTTTTTTTTTTTTTTGGTTTGTTTTGTTTTGTTTTCTGGAAAGGCTACAATGATACAGGACATCTAGTTATTAAACTTTTATACCTACCAGAAGGAGTGAATGACAACTTCATAAAATGTATTGTCATTTTTAGGAATGTACCACAATAGCCACTTCAGATCATATGCTCCAACTATGACATACCCTTCAATCATGACAAACTCTAACCATGACAAACCTTGATGAGGCTAAAGCAAAATTTTATGAAGACCCAGAAACCCTCATAATCAATGTGCCAAAAAGAAGATAAGCTTGTAATTCTGGGTAACATTAATGCCATGGTAGATAACATGATATTAAACATGGCAAGGAGTTATTGGGAGGAATCAAGTCAGAGACAGCAAATAGCAATGATCACTTACTGCTGAAGAGTTGTGCATCTTATGACCTTCTTATGACCAACATTTTCTTTGGTTTACTTAAATGTAATAAAACGTCATGAATGCACCCCTGCAGCAAACATTGAACTTTTATAGATTATATCATTGTAAGTAAAAGATACTGACAGAATATGAGAGTAACAAAGTAACATAGTGGTACAGAGTCTGGGACGAATCATAGATGAAACCTCTCCAACTTGACATTCACATTCATCAAAAGTAGAGACCCAAGGCAAAGACAACTACTAGAAGAATTAATGTCAACAGATTAGAGAGGTTCTCTGACTTTGAAGAATTTATTTCTAATTTTGGAGAGAAAACTAAACTAATGAATGGCTGGTAATGGTTAAGCAAGAAAGAAGAGAGCAGATTTCAAAGATTTCTTGTATAGCACCAAATTTATTTATCCAGACCACATCACTTGCAAACATGAAGATTGGTTTGAAGAAAATGATAGAGAAATTCAGAAACTTCTGAATGAAATATGAAAACTCTACAGAGTTTGGCAGCAGGATAATTCATCTTTCTCTAAGAAGCACTATTTAACTCTGTCAAAAGGGAAATGAAAGTGTAATTTAGAGAGATTCAGCATTCTTTGCTCAGTAAGAAGGAAGATGGATTTCAGTTTTACACTGATATTAACAGTACAAAATGTTTTATGATGGCTTGAAGCATATTTATGGGCCAAAGACTTATGATGCATCTCAACTACTCAGTGCAATTTGAGCCTGATTATTGATAAGGACATAATCAATGAGAAATGGGTTGAATACTTCTATAATGTTCTCTCCAAATTGTCATCAGCCAGTGCTCAAGCCATTGACTGTATACTTCAGTTTAAAGTCAACCCTTCTTTTGTCAAACTTCCAACTGAAGAAGACATTTTGAATGCCCTGTAGTTTCTCTTAGGTAACAAAACACCTGGTGCTGATTTTGTTACACCTGAGATTTTATTAGGCAGGAAGTCCATTGCTCATATAAAAGCTAGCTGATTTATTTTTTTTTTTGGCAAGGCAATTGAGTTCAGTGACTTGACCAGGTTCACACAGCTAGTAAGTGTTAAGCGCCTGAGGTAGAATTTGAACTGAGATCTTCCTGATTTCAGAGCCAGTTCTCTATCCACTGCACTGTTTAGTTCACCCTCCTGCCTGAAATTGTTCAGGCTATTTGGCAAGAGGAGGTTATCCCCCACTAGTTCAAGGATACCTTCACTGTCCATTTCAATAAGGGTAGAAGAACTAGATTGTCCTGTGCAATGATGGGGTGGGTGGATGGCATGTCTCTTAGTCATTGCCAATTTTTTTTTTTTTTGCCAAAGTCCTTAATATGATGATCCTTAACCTGGAAAATGGTCATCTACCAGAGACACAGTATAATTTCAGAAAGGGCTGAAGAATGGTCAATATGGCATTTGTAACCTCTCAACTCCAGAAGAAATACAAAGAGTAGAATAGAGATCTATGGACTACATTTGTTTATTTAACTAAGACCTTTGATAATGTCAGCCATGAGGGCTTGTGGAAGATCATGGAAATATTTGGTTGCTTGGAGAAGTTCATCATTTCATAACAGTTCCATGACAGCATGCTAGCTTGGATTCTGGATAATGAATGATGCTATCAAACTTTCCCATTCACTAATACAGTGAACTGAGGTTTTATGCTTACTTCTTTAACTTTTCTCATGATATTTTTAGCAACATTTTTGGATGCTTTCAGTGAGAATGAAAGTGTCATCAAGGTCAATTACTTCATTGATGTTACATTATTTAACTTGAAAAGGCTACAAGTCAAGACTGATATGGAAGGAGAGTTGGTACATGATTTTTTAATTCATAGATAATTGTACATGCAATGAAACTTCTATGGGCAAGATGTAACAAAGTATGGATAAGTTATCTATTGCTTCTGTTAATGTTGGCCTAAACAATTAACAGGAAGAAAACAAAGGTTCTTTATTAGATAGAACCACACATCATCCATATGTGTAACCATAGGATATAGCAAGTAGAAAAATTTGGAATGCAGTAGATAAGTTCACTTACTTTGACAATATACTAGTTAGATAAAGTTAAAATATACATTACCAGAGCTAGTTCAATATTTTGGAGTCTTTGAAGGAAAGTGTGGAATAGAAAAGGTATTAGACTGCTTCCCAAACTTTAGGTGTACAGAACTATTGTGCTGATCTTAAATCTGCTTGTGCTGCCTATGAAACCTGAACAGTATGCCAATTACATGTCAAGAAACTGAATAGCTTCTATTGAATTGTCTTAGGAAAACTAAAGATTATCTGGCAAGTTGAGTTTCTGGACACTGATGTGCTTTCTGGAGCTAACCTGCCAAATATTCAAATTCTGCTGTAGAGAATGCAGATTTGATGAATTGTCCATGTTATTTGAATGCCAACCAGATCATCTGTTATTGCTTAGATTTAAACTTTGCCTCTTTGTGTTTTTTTTCTTTGTTTTCTTCTTGAATTATTATTTCCTTTCTTTTAAAAAATATTTCACCCACTATGTTCAAAAAGTTATCAAACTGTGCATACCCTTTGATCCAGCAGTGTGTCTACTGGGCTTATACCCCAAAGAGATACTAAAGAAGAGAAAGGGACCTGTATGTGTCAAAATGTTTGTGGCAGCCCTGTTTGTAGTGGCTAGAAACTGGAAAATGAATGGATGCCCATCAATTGGAGAATAGTTGAGTAAATTGTGGTATATGAATGTTATGGAATATTATTGTTCTGTAAGAAATGACCAGCAGGATGAATACAGAGAGGACTGGTGAGACTTACATTATATACCTCAACAACGATACTGTATGAGGATGTATTCTGATGGAAGTGGATTTCTTTGACAAAGAGACCTAACTCAGTTTCAACTGATAAATGATGGACAGAAGCAGTTACACCCAAAGAAAGAACACTGGGAAATGAATGTAAACTATTTGCATTTTTGTTTTTCTTCCTGGGTTATTTTTACCTTCTGAATCCAATTCTCCTTGTGCAACAAGAGAACTGTTCGGTTCTGCACACATATATTGTATCTAGGATATACTGTAACCTATTTAACATGTATAGGATTGCTTGCCATCTGGGGGAGGGGGTGGAGGGAGGGAAGGGAAAAATCGGAATAGAAGAGAGTGCAAGGGATAATGTTGTAAAAAATTACCCTGGCATGGGTTCTGTCAATAAAAAGTTATCAAAAAAATTTCGCCCTCCCTAATAATCTATGGAATAAGTAAATATATATGTACATATATATATGTATATATGTATATATATATATACATATATACATATATATATATGTAATCTTTTCACTTAAAATAGATAAGAGACTAACAGACTTTATACTGAAGAAAAAGACTCTCTAAAATCATTTGGCTAACTACTCTGGCAAATTATTGTTAGCCATTATGGAACTCAGGTCTAAAACCATTTGGAAAGGCATTGTCAGTTTTCCTTAAGATTGTGAAATAGTGTGGTTTTGTTTGTTTTGTTTTGTTTTTCACTTAATAGTGTTTTTTTTTCTAATTACAGGTAAAGATAGTTTTCAACACTGATTTTTTGGTAAGGTTTTAAGTTCTACATTTTTCTCCTTCTTCCTTTATCTTCTCCCTCCCCAAGACAATAAGCAATCTAATATAGGTTATACATACATGATCATTTTAAACATATTTCCATGTTAGTTATATTATAAAAGAGAAATCAGAACAAAAGGGGAAAACTACAAGAAAAACAAAAACAAAACCAAAAAGAAAGAATGAAGAAATAAAAATAGTATGCTTCTATCCTCATCAGTCTCTGTAGTTTTTTTTTTTTCCTGAATGTAAATGGCATTTTCTACCCCAAGTCTATTGGAATTGCCTTGGTTCACTATATTGCTGAGAAGAACCAAGTCTACCATATAGTTGAGCATCATGCAATATTGTTACCATGTATAGTGGTGTACTGATTCTGCTCACTTCACTCAGCATCAATTCATGTCTTTCCAGGGTTTTCTGGTATGAGCCTGCTCATCATTTCCTATGGAATAACAGTTTTCCATTACATTCATATACCATAAGTTATTCTTTCCTCAAATTGATGGGCAATTTTCAATACCTTGCCATTACAAAAATTGCTACAAACATTTTTTTGGATACATGTGAGTTCTTTTCCTTCTTTCTGGATTTATTTGGGATATAGATCTAATAGTGGCACTGATAGATCGAAAGAGTATGAACATTTTTATAGCCTTTTGAGCATAGTTCTCAATTGCTCTCCAGAATGGCTGGATCAGCACAACTTCATCAATAATATATTAGTATCCCAGTTTTTCCACATCCCCTCCAACATTTATCATTTTTTCCCTTTCATCTTAGTTAATCTAATAGGTAGGTAGTAATTCAGAGTTGTTCTAATTTGCATTTCTCTAAGCAATTGTGTTTTGGAGCATTTTTAAAAATGATTATAAACGACTTTAATATCTTCATCTGAAAATTGCCTATTCATATCCTTTGACCATTTATCAGTTGAGGAACAACTTGTATTCTAATAAATCTGACTCAATTCTCTATATATTTTAGAAATGAGGCCTTATCAGAAATACTGGCTATAAAATTTTTCTCCATCCTCCTGTTTCCTTCTTCTCTAGACTGCACTGGTTTTGTTTTTGAGAAAATGTTTAAATTTAATGTAATCAAACTTATACATTTGGTATTTCTAGATTTTGTTTGGTATAAGTTCCAGTATTCTTCAAATATCTGACAGGTAAACTATTCTTTGCTCTTCTAATTTGCTTATCATATCACCCCCTGTGACTAAATCAGGAACCCATTTTGACCTTGTCTTGGTATAGGGTATAAGATGTTGGTCAATGCCTACTATTTTCCAGTTTCCTCAGAAATTTTTGTCAATAGTGAGTTCTTACCCCTGAAGCTGGAGTTTTGGGGGTTTATCAAACAATAAGTTACTATAGTCATTGGCTATTGTGTCTTAGAGAATAATTTGTTCAGCTGTCTGTACTTACTAATAACTATAAGCTAGATAAAAGGAAGCCAACAGAAGAGAATCTAACTTCATTTCCCAATACTCCTTTGATTTGAGTCCCCTCTCCATTACCCCTCCCAGCCCTCCAATCTCACCCCAGAAAAGTTATAACTAGGAAATTCATGATTATTAATATGCCAGGCTCATGGTAGGAACTTAACAAATGGATATGGTATAATTTATAATGGTATGATGGAATGTGAATCAACTTTCAATTAAAAAGTTAGCTTCAACCACTCATCTTATTTCTCTTTGTTTCTGATCTCCAGATGTCTATCTATACTTTTTCATGTGATTTACTTTTTCTTTTCCATTATAAGGGAAAGCTTTGCAAGATTATATAATAGTTTACCTGATGGCGAGAAAGAGAAGCATTCCATATCCTGTAGCTGGGAAATTTCCCAGTTCTTATGATTTTATCTTAGTCTTTGAAATTTCACTTAGTTTTAGTTAGAAATGACTTTTCTTAGAGATTGACAAAAGATTATCATTATTATCTGACATAACTTTGAGAGCTATACCAGCTTACTTGCTATTTCTTGCGCATGATACTACCTCTCTAATCTCTATGCCTTTGCATTGGCTGTCCTTCATGCCTGAAAGGATTTTCCTTCTCATTTCTATTTCTAGCAGAAGGTTTTTTCAAGTTGTACTTTCCCTTATATAATTGTCTTAAATACATACAAAACATATGCAGAAATGATTGAACTTTTTACATGTTGTCTTCTCCATTAAATGTGAGCTACTTGAGGTCAGGGACTATTTTTGTCTTTCTTTGAATCTATGGCATTTACCATAGTGCCTGCATACAGTAAGTATTTAGTAAATGTTTGCCTCCTAACATTTGGTGGCAAATAATAAGAATTTGCTCTAGATATAATACTTTTCAAGTTGCTTTCTGTTGGTCCTCTGTCCACATCATAACTTCAACTCAATTTGTTGTTGCTTTTTACAACAGGTTGGTCTGCTATTTAGAATTGTGTGGCATTTGCAACTTCTGCTAAGGGTTCTGGCACCTATTAGAAACTTACTGTTCAATTCTGTACTGAAAGTCTATGTGTTTTTTTTTTTTTTTTTGCCTTTAGACACTATGAACTGGAATCAATTCAGAGTTAGTCATTGTTCTCATACTGTTTATTATATATTTCCTCCTGCCTTCTAGCAACCCATTATCTGTATAATATGGTTTCCTTTAACTTTTTCTAGGCATTTAACCAGAAGAGGAGTTAGTAGAGATAGGGATAGGGATAGCCTACACACACACACACACACACACACACACACACGTATTTGTGTGTGTGTATAGACATCATATTAAAACACTAAAAACACATATTAAAATAAAAACATTAAAAACATACTAAAAAAATATAAAAACATACCAAAAAATTAAAGTTTCACACATTTTTTTTTTACAAGGAAATAGCTAAATATTATGAGCCCTATCTAAATTTAAAGACGTAATTTCTGGACAATTTAATCATTTTATTGATAATATCAGAAATTTAATAAAATGTTGACCATTTGGCCACCTCTCTCTTAGACCAAAGACAGTATGGCAAGTGACTCATGATTTTTATGCCCTTCAATGAACACATGTTCTACAGGTGGTAATCAGTTCTGATTGGTTAACAATTAATGAGAGAAAGAATATTACAATGAGAGGCTGGATCTGAACTTTGAATTTGTCATTTACTTCTTAAGTTAACCCCAGGCTTGGACAACTTATTAAAAGAGTTTATACACACCCAAATCTGAGGAGAGTATAGTGACTGCATCACCAGGGAGAAATCTGGATAGAGGAGGAAATTATCTCAACTATCAAAGACTCAGGCCTTTTAATGAGAATCAAAGGAGGAAAAAAAGGGAAAACTTGAATATCCCTAAATCATTGGTTACTAATAATAATTTCTCTCAATTATAAAAGATTATTAAGTTGTAGATCTATTAATAACATTGCTATGAATCCTGAACACTTCCTATGTTAATATGATGAGTTAATTTGTCTGCAACTGCTCTAAAAATTCCTATAATTCCTATAATCAAAAATTTAATTATAATAAATGAACTTATCTCCCTTTATAAAAATAGATAATAAAAAATGATCCTATGTGATGTATTTAGATAGGCCTAAATATTTTCTGTCAGAATCCAAGATTATCCTTCTCTTTTTTGATACCCTGTTTTCCAGAACTAAGGCTCAGTGAACAAGTGTTGTGCTCTGAATTTGTCATGACAATAATCCCTTGTACTCTGGATGAACTTTGCTGCAACTAAATCATAGAACTGGTGTCCTTGTGCTTAGGCAAGCACCAACAGGACCAGAAATAAAGCCCTGCCATGAATGAACTTTTTGTCACTAGATAACTTGTGCCTCACCACTGTTGTTATACTATACTGTTTGTTTCTATATCTAGCTACAAATATTTAAATTAAGGTTTAGCCACACACTGCCTTGAGTTTCCTATAAGAGGAAACCCTGACACATATGTCTAACCAATTTCTCTCTCCCAATGGAATAAGGAAGCTTTTGCTTTTAACCTGTGTGATCTTTGGCATTTTTGCAGTTGAGTGGTTACAAAACCTCTGTGACTCTTTGGTCATTTGTTATGAGAATTGACATTTCTTTCACTCTTGACCTTCGGCATTGTGGAATACCCTAATTCAAGCAGACTGAAGTCAGAGTAGACAGAATAGAGATTAGAATGTTCAATTGTTGTCTTATCTTCTTTTTTCTAGGTGCATATGTGCTTCAGGTAAAAGCCACAGATGCAGATGATCCAACCTATGGAAATAGTGCCAGAGTGGTTTATAGCATCCTTCAGGGACAACCTTATTTCTCTATCGATCCTAAGACAGGTAAATATTTTATCAGTGAAAACATTATCATCACCCTTTCAAAAGTTTAAACCTTAATTAAATTTTGGCACAGAGTTGCATTGTCTTGTTTAGCAATAAAGAATTTGGGTGGTACAATTGAACTGTAGAAGTCAGTATCTTTCATTAATAAGCTGTTTCTTATTGTTTCTTTCCATGGTTCTAAGCTGGTATGAATAAGCAATTATTTGGCTTAAATATATAAAATTTAACACCTGAAATCCTTAAAAAGAATATGTGTGTACATATAAATATATATATATGTATATATGTGCATATAAAATACACATACATACATGAGTGTATAATTTTAGTCATTTGTTTCCTATCATTTAATAACATCAGCAACAGTAAAACTAGTTGACATTTACATATTACATTCAGTTTTACAAAATATTTTACATTCATTATCTCATTTGAACCTCATGACAGTTATCTGATGAGATGGTTTACGTGAGTGTAATTTTCCCAAATTTAAAATGAATAAACTAGGGCTCAGCTAAAGCTACTAAAGGTCAGAGGTGAGACACATCTCCAAATCTATTGACTCCAAGTTCAGGCCTCTTTACATCTCCTCCCTCTTTCACTCTTTCCACCTTCTTCCTTTCTCTTTCTTTCTCTATCCTTTTCTTTTCCCTCCGTCTTTTTATTCTCACCCTTCTTTCCTCTCCCTTTCTTCTCTCTTGATAGTTACATTGAAATTTTCAATTTTTGCTTGATATATTAATATACACATACATATATAAACATATATATCTATGCATATATATTTACTTTATCCTGTTATGTTACATTTTGGAACATCTGTGACTAAATAATATTTATGAAATTCTATTACATGAAGGTGAAGAATGTAGATAATAGTTTTAATATAAACATTTTAGCTGATACAAAGGACAAATGAGAGTTTGAAACATCCAGGACTGTTCCTGTTCAATAGCTATTCTGGCCTAGTTTAAAAAGTCATTGCCAGTTCTATATTTTAATAATTCTGTAAAATAACCATACTAAGAAGAATACTAGGAAGTAGGTCTCTAGATAGGTCTGTGATCAGGAATGCAAAGAGAAAACTTATTTGTATGAGCCTTTTATTCATATTTATCAATTCCCTCTCTGAAGAATCTGAGTTTGGATATCAGATTGATTATTAAAGAGCCTTTTTCCTCCTTGACTGATCAATAATTAGATGAAGGACCTTCATATCATAGTCAATGACAGAATATTTAAAAGAATGCAAGTGCCTTAATTTTCGTGTCAGTGACTACACTTTTACAATAGAAAATCCTACATTTTGTTTTATGCTATAGATGAAAACATATAGCATTTTCAGAGTACTCCAAAGCCTCAACCTTTAAAATACTAATTATATTTGGTTTTAAGCAAAGCTCAAAGTCAAACTAGAAAAAAATTTCATTTAAAGTCTGGATTAAATAACCATAATGACTTCTATTTTGTGATTTCTAACATTCTTCTAATTTAAACCTGTTATTGTTTACATTTGCAAATAGGTATGAAGAACATATTGTGTCAACTTTTAAACTCAGATTTAGATTATATACATTTCCTTGCATTTTAAAACTCATTTTTAAACAGTACACATTTCAGTTCAGTCAACTTTAGGTTTGTATATAAGTTTCCTTGATGAATTCCTTCCAAGCAGCTTAACCTATCCAGGCATGGCAGTCCTATGTAATTATTTTATCTCTTTAATTCTTTTCTTTCTTCCCCCATGATTAACTAGATCTCTATATTTCTAAAAATGAAATTCTAGATCAGTGAATATCTTTTATTTAAACTTATCCCTCAATTTCTCCTTTAGAACATAACTTTCAAACTTTCATTTAATGCACCCAAATCTTTACTTAGAAGCAGTTTTGTTTTTAATTCCAACAAAATGAAAAACTATTCTTTTGAATTTCTATCTTTTCCACCACTATCAATAGATTATCTCTTACTAGTTTATTGGGATGAAGGCCAAACTGAATTGAATTCATTGAATTTCCTTTCTTTTTTCCAACCACATCATTTTTCTGTTTTCGTTGTCTTAGAGAAATTAATTGTCCTGTCTATATAATGATAATATTTATTTCTATGTTGAGAATTCTATTGCATCTATCCCATTCAAAAATTCACTTTTCATTTTCTTGATACAGTTATAAAACTAAGCTGAAAAGATTTCACAACAAATAATAGTAATAAAAATAACCACATTTACATATTGCCTAAGGTAAATGTGAACTGTCTTGTGTTGTGATATGGGAGCCACCTGCCAGTGATTGCTGGAGGTCTAATTCAGACCTGTAGAATGGATCTCTTCATGTGAGAGAAGAAAGAAAAGGAGGAGGAGGAAGAGGAAGAGGATTCAAGGAGACTGAGAGGCAGTTGTGTTCTCTGACCTCTCTCCTCTTTCCTCTTGCCTCCAATTTATTTCATTTCAAATCCACAAGGAACATCTGTGAAGGCTGTTTTGCAACTCCTTCAAGTGTTATGATTCACAGCTGTGGAACTTCTCAGAGAATTGACCTGCCCCTTCGCTTAGGCATGGACCTTAACAATCTTGTATCATTATCTCCAATTTATTGATATGGAAATTATCCTCTGAGAGGTAAAAACAAAAACAAAAACACCCCTCTACCTTTATCCCTCACACACAAACAATTGCCTGAGATCATGTAACTAAAATTCAAATCTAAGATTCCTAATTTAAATGATTTTGACCTTAGATATTTAGTTTAAAGGATTATAGAATCATAGATTTAAAACTAGAAGAGGTTTTAGTAATTCTTATTTTGCATATGAGGAAACTGTGGCCCAGAGCTTTAATATCTTGTTAAGGATCAAACAAATAGTAAGACTAAGTTTATAAACTTAGACCTTTGATTCCGAATGCAGCATTCTTTGTAATGTATCATTGCTTATGCAGGAAGCAATCTGATGTAGTTTTATAGATATCACTGAAACTGGGTGGTTTGGGACTCATGCCAGGAATATGATAATGGTAACCTTACTCAAAAAGAACAGAAAAAAGGGGCATAGTGTCAAAAAAGTTTATATGTATACACTTATACACACATATATATTACGTATTTACACATGCATATGTAAGTAAATATGTACATACCTACATAAATATCCAAGAACCAATGAAGAAAACATGATACAGAAAATATTGTTGAAGATTGATAGAGGAAGAAACAAAAGGCAGTATTGTGTGATTGATGGGAAAGAAAGAGATAAAGAGTATGATAGAGTATTGTTAAGTCAGTTCAGCTAACATGATATCTGTTGAAATTTAAATTTACAAGGGATACCTGGTGTCTGAGATAGGAATAATGAGAATCTTGGGAAAGTGTCCCCTCCATCTCAAAATTTGAGTCAGAATGGAGTCATTTGTCAATTCTAGAAAATGGGAGAGGAAATGATATAGCATTCAGAAAAAAATATAAGGAGGATACCAAACCAAGAGTGGCTGAGAAGCTCTCAAATTAAATCCTAATGACATTTTAACTGAAACAATTATATTGAAGAAGAAAAGGGAAAGGAAAGCTATTTAAAGAAACCACTATGAATACCTAAGGAACTTATCAACTAACTTATATTTAAATATTATATATAGAAGATAGACACAAAGGCAGGTAGGTAATTGAGGATGTATTCAAAAGAATGGTATAGTCCCATAAAAATAGCATCAGGAATCCTAAATTTCAAATGCATTCAGGCTAGGGATGATGTTAATGACAATTTAAAAAATCTCAAAAGAAGAATTGCAAGCTGTTGATATACACATGAAAATTTGCTACTGATCACTAATAATGAAGTTTTATTTTTTTAAAACTAACACATACATATCCTTGATGTTTCACAATATACCAGCAAAGTAGCAAAGAAGTTTAGACAGACATGGGAATAATCAGTGTTGTCCTGGCTGTGGAAAGATAAGCACGCTCATGCTTTGTTGGAGCAGCTGTGCACTGGGATAACCATTTGGGAAATCAATATGGAATTATATAAAGAAAGGTACCAGAGATCCTACTGCTATTAGATACTCATCCCTAAAAAAAATTATGATAAAATGGCAATACCCATATGCACCAAAATATTTATAGTAGTACTTTTTTTTTTTTATAATAAGTAGCAAATACCTGGAAATTGTATGCATCTCCATACAATCGACAAACACTTATAATAAACATATTATGATCCAATAACCATCACAGTTACAAAAGGCTTATGTTGAAACATGATGTTCACCACTAGATAGAGAACTGATAGATACATAGTGCACATTGAAACATCTTTTTTTCTCTTTTATTTCTTTTCTTTTGGAATATTGCTAATGCCAAAATTTGTTTTCATGACTACATATCTATAATATGTTATGTTTTTCTTGCATTCCTGTTTGGTCAGAGAGGAGTTAGAGAGAGGTAGAAAATATGGAACTAAAAAAAGAAAAGAATAAATGAATCTTTATACTTAAAAAATAAAACTATTAATTACTAAAAACAAGCTGTGATACATAATGAAACAGTCTATAAGAAACAATGAAAATGATGAATTTAGAGAAGCATAGAGAGAATTGGATAAAATGATACAAAAACAAAGTAATCAGAGCAAGGATAAAAAATTATACCATAATCACTAAAATTATGGTGACTGTTGTGTAATTATTATGGATAAATTTGGCCCAAAAGAAAAGTTATGAAAAGACACCTCTCTCCCTTCTTTGTAGAAGAGAAGGAATTTAGATGTGAAACACCACATATACGATTGATACATTTGGTGAAGCACTTCTTTTGTTGTTGTTATAAAGGCTGACTGTATATCTAGGAGAAGCTGAAATTATATATTAGAAAATGAAGGTGATTTAAAATAGGAAATGCCAATAAGATCATTTTAAAATAAATTATTAACAACAACAAAAGGCTTTTAAAAACTTTATTGGTTTTTTAAAAAATATGAATGATCAAAGAAGGATAGAATTGCTGCTTTGGGTTGATAGAATGATGAGATTAAAGAGTGGCAAGAAGGCAAAGATACTCAATTCTGATTTTACTTCTTTACTCTTTGCTAAGGTTTCAAGAATAGTACAAAATTAAAGAAGTGCTTGAAGCCTTCTAGTATAAAGGAATAATAAGTAATTATCTAACTGCCCTCAATGATTTCAAATCACCTGGACCAGAAAATTATATCCCAAGGTACTTATACAATTGATAATTATATATATTAGATAGGTGAAAGAAAAATAGGAGGAAGAAGAGAAAGATTTGTCTATCTTAATTTGGATTCCTGAAAAAAATTTTAGGAAATTATTAATGAAATGCTTTGTAAACATAGGAAGGGACACACTAATATCAAAAAATCAACATGACTTCATCAGCAGATCATGATCTATAATTTTCTTTATTTTTCAATTAATAGATAAAGATATAGTTGAATGAGTTTTCAATAAATCATGTGACAACACCTGGACAAAATAGAAAGACAAGCATTAGACAATAATAGTACTAGATAATTTCAGGATGTTTAGAATGACTGGAAAAAAGACCACATATTGGAAAGGCTACCATTGGGAAAAATTTTTTTTTCTCCATATAAATCCAACAGGCAGAACCAATAACATTGGGACATTTCAAAGAGACAGACTTTGCTTTAATGTATTGGGTGAATTGGAGCTATTCAAATCTGGAATATACTTCTTCAGTTTGTACTATTCCTCCCAATCATCACCACCCTTACATACTCCTTACT
Organism: Antechinus flavipes; assembly: GCF_016432865.1. Taxonomy (NCBI): domain Eukaryota; kingdom Metazoa; phylum Chordata; class Mammalia; order Dasyuromorphia; family Dasyuridae; genus Antechinus; species Antechinus flavipes. Next base: position 411,861,390 of record NC_067398.1, on the reverse strand, counting down.
AGAAATCATGAAGCAATATCTGTGTGACTAATTGTGGATGTTATAGAGTAGTCTGAGGTATGAATTAAAGAGATGACCTTTGAAGGTTCTTGCAAAACTGAAAACATGATACTCTAAGTATGATGACTAAGGACTTGAAAGGAAGGCATAGATATAAGATGCAGTAAGGTGAAGGAACAATTGATTAAGGCTGGCATACTGAGTCAACATAGAGAGAGTGAAGAGAAAGAGGAAAGAATCACAGATCACACTGAACTAAAGGGATTGGAGAACATAATAATTTTAATAAAAATAAGAATTCAGAAGAAGAATTTGGCCTGGGACCCTTGGGCATAGTGTGATCTTTTTTGGCAAGGTTGATTTTTAAATGCAGGCCAAACATACAAATAGAGATGTTTTGTAGGGTGATAGAAATATATATGTACTAAGTTTGGAAATAAGAACTGTGGATACAGATTTCTAAAGAATCATGTTTACAAAGCTCTTCCATCAAAATAGCCCTGTCAGATAAGTTTTAATAATTCATTTCAGGTCAGCCAATACTTATTATGTACCTGTAGCATCCACCTAGTACAATACAATATAGTTCCTGAACTGTATCTTCAATTTTCATTCTATTTGTGGGGGGAAGGGAGAAAAGAGGAGGGAAAATATGATATGCATACAGAAAAATATAATGCCTTTATGGTACCTGATATATAGAAAGCATTTAATAAATCCTCAAGTGATGGATTGAATATGTGCATAGATAAACTAAACACTTTTGTATCTGGTTATATGTGTTATACATGGACAAGTATAATAGAGTTGAGAGAGATCCAAGGTAATGTTAAATTATCATAAAATTATGATAACTTGGAGAGTGAGAGAACACGTATTGCTGATGATGGTAGAGAGGAATGGTCAGAGAAGACTACACATAAAAGGAGACATTTGGGCTAAATCTTAAAGGAAAATAGAGATTTTGAAAAGTAGACATTATGGAGGTTACAATGCAAAGGATGGTCAGAATGAATAAACAGAAAGTGGGAAAAACATCAAAATGAGGGAATTCTTGGATATCTAGTTTGCCTAAAATAATATTCCATTAAAGAAAGGAATATTAAACCAGACTGAAAAAGTAGATTTCGCTTAAATTACAAAAGGCTGTAAATAGAGGGTTAAGATACATTTAATTTATATAATAGTGATTTTGAGCATTGGTATGACATGGAAAGAATTATTGGCAGTTCTTGGGTAGATGAATTAAAGAGAAAAGATTGAGGAGGGCTTCTTATGTGTTGTTATGTAGTCCTGGCAAATAGAGAAGAGGACATGAATTAGGCTGTTGGTAATGTGAATGGTGAGAAGGGAATACATGGAAAGGAAATTATAGACATATTATTAGTCTTTAGACTGATTAGAACTTAGGATGTGTGTGGGTAATTTAGAGAGGAGACAAAAAATAATTCTAACGGTGAAATTAGGTGACTGTTAGGATAGTTTCCCTCAATAGTAATGTCTGAGATTTGAGAGTAACATTAATATGTACTTACATAATGCTTTATGGTTTATAAAGCATTTTGAGTACCTTATTTCACTTGATCTCAAAAATTATGTTTTGACATAATCAGTACAAGTATTATCAGAATTTTACATATGATCTTTATAGCTTTTAAAGCATTGTAAACAGGTAAAATCAGTTTTCAAATGTCTTTTTTAACTGTTCATAAAGATAGCACATTAATTGTCCTGTGATAGAGTGCAAGTGATGTCCTGCTATAATCATCAGCCCTACTGGTCTTGTTAGAGTTTTTGGATCACATGCAGGACATTTCCTTCCTAAAAGGAAATCCTTGCAAACATATAGACCACCTACCCCCAAATCTTGCCTATTTTTTTCAGTGGACAGTGCTAGGAAGATCTAAAATTTAATCTAAGAGATGAAAAGATATTTAATTAATGTTTTGTATACATCTCATGATTGCCATGCTTTACCTTATCTCTTTTCTCTCTGATCACATTCCTCCCCAAATGAACATTACTGAAATACTTAATGCACTACTCTGATATAGTTACTTGAACTTTGTGGTTATTGTTTGTCCTTTATTCTTAAAGTGGACTATAGCATTGGAGAGGTAATGCCATGCCATGTAAGTAAATTGGATTTGAGGAAGGGAGAGCTGTGCAAAGTCACTAGCCTCCCTTTTCTCCCCAGAGCCATCTGGATCTAGTGGCAAGATACAGATTAGGACAACTAGATACAGTGGGAGTCCTTCGACATTTTAAGCTGGTATCTCTCTATGAGCCATTTCTTAAACCTCCTCAGTTTATTCTTACAGGCATTGGTTGATGGATATGGATAACATTAGGGAGTAAATGATAGAACTACTCCTGCAGCTCATGAAAATAAATAAATAATGTGAGATAGACCATGGGGTCATATTTCACAATTATAGATTACAGAATCACATTTCAGAGTCACAGATTATAAGAATAAAATTGGAAATATGATTAAATTACTTAGTTTTTACCTCTGAGTTTTTATCAAAGAGATTCATAATAGTCACCTCAGCACTCAAGATACTCGTTAGTCTCACTTCTCACTTCTTTTCTTGTTTCACAGTTAGAATTTCTCCATGGGAGTGCTCTTTGGCAAGTTTGCTAATAGGTAATAGTCTAAAAACTATAATAGCGGCAACAATTTTCATGGTGATCACAAAATCTGATTCTTGAGAGAAGTGAAAGGAAAGAGGAAGTCAGCTTTGTATGATGAGGCACACACATTTCCTGCCTCAAAAAACACTAGAAAAATACAAATTACCTGTCCTTTTACTGTCCTTTAGAGGATTGGGGGAATGAGGAGGAGTCTCCCTTTTGGATTTGTCGGCATTTTTCTTTGTTTCTCTCTATGAAACTTTCTAGGGCCCTTGTATCTCCAAAGAAATGAAAAATTAGAATACTCAAGGTGGCTAAATTAGTTGAACAAAGACATTCATTTTTTAAAATTTGAGCATCAAATTTTTTCACTCCCTTCATCCTTTCTTTGCTCCCTAAAATGATAAGCAATTTGTTATAGGTTATATATATGCAATATGTAAAACATTTCCATGTTATTCTGCTGTAAAAGAAGAAACAGACAAAAAAAAGGAAAAATTATAAAAATAAAGTAAAAACAGTATGCTTTGATCTGGATTTTTACTTTTTCAGTTCTTTCTTTGGATCATTTTCTTTTGTGCATTGGTCTCCTGGCTCTACTCATTTCATTTTGCATAAATTTGTACAAGTCTTTCCAGATTTTTCTGAAATGTGCCAATTCATCATTTCTTATATCACAATTGTATCCAATTATAGTCACAAATCATAATCTATCCAGTCATTCTCCAGTAGGTGAGCATCCCCTTAATTTATGATTTTTGGTCACCAAAAATAACTACTTTAAATATTTTTATACATGGAGGTTCTTTTCCCTTTTCTTTGATACCTCTGGGATACAGACCTACTAGTGTTATTGCTGGACCAAAGGATACATATGCAATTCAGTTGCCCCTTGTACATTGTTTCAAATATTTCTTCAGAATGGTGATTCCACCAACATTGCAGTAATGCCCCAATTTTTCCACATCTTCTCCAATATTTTTATTTTCTTTGTCTTTCATACTAGCTGATCTGATAAGTGTGAAGTGGTACCTCAGAGTTGTTTAATTTGCATTTCTCTAATCAACAGTAATTTAAAGCATTTTTAGATGACTATATATAGCTTTGATTTCTTTATTTGAAAACTGTCTGTTCAATTTACCATTTGTCAATTGGGGAAAGATTTTTGTTTTTATAAATTTAAATAGGCTTTCTATATATCTGAGGAATAAAACCTTTATCATAAACACATGCTTTATTGAGAAGAATTAAGTTGTTCATAGCTGTTCATATTGCATTTTTTTCATTAATTCCCTTGATATTCTTGATCTTTTGTTCATCCAAATGAATTTTGTTATTATTTTTCAAGCTCTATAGAATAGTTTTTTTTTTGTAGTTTGACTGGTATAATATTGTATAAATTAATTTAAGTAAATTGCTAGTTTTTTATTAAATTGACTCAGCCTACACATGAATAATTAATAGTTTCCTAGTTTTTATCTGATTTATTTGTGTGAAAAATGTTTTGTAGTCGTATAATTATGTTCATGTACTTTTGGGATTTGTCTTGGCCCATAGACTTCCAAATATTTTGCATTGTCTAAAATTATTTAAAATAGAATTTCTTTTTTTATCTCTTGCTGCTGGGCTTTGTTAGTGATATGTAGAAGTGCTAGCAATTTATGTAGGTTTATTTTATATCCTACAAATTTGGTAAAGTTGTCAATTATTTCAAAGTAGTTTATTAGTTTATTCCTTAGGATTCTCTATATATCCCATCATATTAACTCCAAAGAGTGATAATTGTGTTTCTTCAATGGCTATTCTAATTCCTTTTATTTCTTTTTCTTCTCTTATTGCTAAAACTAACATTTCTAGCGAAATATTAATAATAGTGGTGATAATAAGTTTCTTTGTTTCACCTCTGACCTTACTGGGAAGTCTTCTAATACTTGGTAATGAATTTAGATAGATACTACTTATCATTTAAAGGGAAACTCCATTTATTGCTATTATCTCAATTTTTTTAAAACAGAAATGAATATTGTATTTTGCCATTTTTTTTTCATCTATAGATATAATCTTATTATTTTTATTGGTTTTGTTATTGGCCTGGTTAATCACATTGATAGTATTCCTAATATTGAATCAATACAGCATTACTGATATAAATCCCACTTAATGGTAGAATATGAACCTGATGATATTTTGCTATAAACTCATCACTAGTATTTTGTTTAAAATTTTTATGTCATTATTCACTAAGGAAATTAGTTGATAGTTTTCTTTCTCTGTTTTGTTATTCTGTCCTATCTGACTCTTTGTAACAGCTCTTAGAGTTTTCTTAGCAAAAATCCTGAAATGGCTTGCCATTTCCTTTTCTAGCTTGTTTTTATAGATAAGAAAAGCAAGACAAACAAATTTAAATGATTTGCCCAGTGTCACACAACTAATACAAATTTCTGAAACCAGGTTTGAATTTAGGTTTTTCTGATTCTAAGCCTAGCATTGTATCGGCTAAGCTACCTACCTGTTCCTATTTCTTATTGCTGGTGTGACATTGGATGAGTCACTAAATGTTTCTGGGAATCAATTTTCTCATATGTGAAAGAAATTGCTGTTATTATTAATGTGTCATAACCTCTAGGAAAACACTGGCACTGTTCATAGCAACTAAGCATACTTGACCTTAGGAGATGAATTAGACATGAGAGTTGTTTAACTTATTTTACTCTTGGCAAATTTTACTTAACACTAATGATATAACCCAATCTTCAATGTTAGGTCATATGATTTCTGGGTTGGAGGATACAGGATTATGGGGCTAAAATCTCTAAAGAAGTCTGGACCTCATTAAAATGGAATCGGAAAGTCACCTCCCTTGCCCCTAAAAGAGAGTTCCCCAGAAAGCATTGAGTTTTCCTCATGAAAAGTCATTATTTGAAAGTATTCTATTTTGGGTACAACTTGTTCTTATAGCAGAAATTCTAAAAGATGATTGTCACCCTGCCAAGATAGTCTAGTACTAACTAAACATATAGACCATAAATCTTTCTATTTCAGTACTATGTCAGCAATGTTTTCTACTTTAACTGCTCTTTCTTTGCCTGTTCCATAAGGTTTCTACCTTTGCTTCCATTTTTGCCCTTAGCGTAATGACTTGCATTTTGATGTCTTCTTTGCTTAATTCTGTTGGCATTAAACCCCTTGCTTTCCTGAATGAATTGTCCAGGATCATAGTTTAAACAATATCTTCAAAACATTTCTTACCAAACTTAGGAAGAGTTCCCTGAATACACTCCAATATAGTATCATATGTATATAACTCTGGCTAAGTTAAAAGGGTACGGATACAATGGTAGTTTAAGGGGTAAAATAGGTAGTGTTTTTGCTTTTGTTCTTTTTAAGAATACGAAAGATCTGAATATACTTGTATATTGTAAGGAAATATACAATGGAGGATGAAAAACTGAAAATGCTGAAAAATCAGGCAGTAACTAATTGAGGAAGTTCTAGAGGAGAGAAGTGATGAGATTAAGAGAAAAAATGGAAAGTTTTGAAAAGCAGATAAGTGCCTCTGAGGAGAAGACAAGGTTAAGTGAACTTAAAAAGAGATTTTGAGACAATAAGTTTTCTATTATAGTAGATTAAGGGGGAGATACTGGGTACCCTCTGGCAAAGTTTCAATCTCTTAATAAAATAGGGGCAAGACTATTGAGAATTAGAGTGAGTGGGTAGAATTGGTAGCTTAAATAGTGTGGGGAAATGTTGAAACAGATGCTCTAGAGGAATTTGAAATAACTTCCAAGAAAGAAAATCCTATCCAAAGCAACAATTGTTTTAATACAAAAACATTCTTATTTTTTCCTTTTTTTCTGTTTTGCTTGTTTACACAATACACAATAAAGGATAGCAAGAATACAAACAGATGGTTTGAGAGAATGTACTGCTCAAATGATTCCCTGACCTACCACCGCTCCATCCCCATGGACTCTGATGCCTCCACTCTTGCAATCTGTGACTTCAGACAACTTAACCTATCTGACAATATTGTATGATTTTTCCTGCTGGACTCATTGAAAGTTCTTCCAGTATAATCTTGAGAGGGGGCATATTCAAGATGTATATTAACAGGCTACATCAATAATATTGATGTTAGGCAGAAGGGTCTGGCTAATGTCAACATCTAAGTGAAGAACAAAGCAAAAATAAGCAGTTAATTGCTGTATTGAAGCTTAGTGCCTTTATGAAAAAAAAAAAGATAATTGCAGTAGAAACATTCACACCTGGAAAGCCAGCAGTTGTATTGGTTACCATAGAATTGTTCTTTCTTTGATCTTTACTTCAAGATGACATTATTTGAGCAGCTTAGTATTAGAAAATAACTAACTTACAGTTATATATGTAATGTATCTTTTATTACTTATAAATCAAAAGCTTCCAGACTTTCCCTATGATATTTCTGATGTAAGAGAGGAGATGAAAAAGAAAAAAAAGTGGCATCAAGTATAATAAATTTTCCATTTTTTTCCTTCTTGGATGTAGAAATGTTAAGACTACCCAATACCTCAGACCAATAAACAAGTGATTAGGCACCTCATTAATAGAAAAGTCAATCATACTTCATGAACACAACTACATGAGAAAGATGTTTTTTTTTTTAATAACAGATTTGAATGTAGTTACTAAAGAGTAAATGAAAATCAAACAAATAATTCTTCATTATGATTTGTTTCTATTTTTCTTTATTTTCCTTCCTTTTCTGTTCTCTTTCTCCTATTACATGATATACACACAGAATATAATAGCTCAAATAATTTCCAGTCAGATATTTAAGTATAAAATATTTTCTAAAAATATCTGGAATAAAGAAGTATTTAAATTTTAAATAAAGCAAAATTTAAATCTTTTATGAGCTAATATTACAAATAGAGAAAATATTCAATATTCACTTGAAATGAGAATTACCAAATATGTCATTTTCAATGATGAACTGTCATTTTACAAAAATAGCTAGTATTTTTAACCAAAGATAACATGGAAAGCTTTTAAATTCATTTAAATTTTTTTAATTTAACCAATGCAAGTATGTTGTCCCTTTTTACTGAAATATTTGGAAATTACTGGTTAACTACTTTATTAAAATGTTGATATTGAACATAGAATTTCATAGAATTATCACTTGATTACATGTCTCATATGAATATGAATTAATCTAAATAACATAAACTTTTCCCAATGAATTAAACTTAATTTAGACATTTTCATATCAATCTATTATTTAGACTTCATAATTTGGGTTTGTAATGTTTATGACTAACTATTTTAACTTCAATTTTTTTTAATTTTACAGAAGAAAAAATATATGAAGAATATATAAATGCATACCACTTACAGCTGAAAGTCCTCTAGGGCCATCAAGTTAAAAAAAAAAAAAAACAAATTGAGATGCACAGGTCTAAGTGACTTGCCATGGGACATTCTTTAGCTACTTTTTTCACTCTCCCACAAATAGTTTGAGCTAAAGAAAATCAATAAAGTTGTAGTTAGTTTGTTTTCTATATGAAACATAAATTGTCATTTTCAATTGTGACCAACATTCTTTGACCCCATTTGGGTTTTTCTTAACCATTTCCTTCTTCAGCTCATTGTACAGAACAGCAAGGTGGCAAACAGGGTAAAGTGACTTGCCTAGGGTAACACAGCTTATTAAATGTCTAAAGCCAGATTTGAACTCAGGAAAATGAGTCTTCCTGAATCTGAGCCTACCTGTCTAAACTAGTTACCCCAATAAAATAAAGTCTGACCTTTTGAAAAATGAATTAAATACATAATTGACTTAAATTGAGGGAATCAAGTAGTTTTTTACACAAGCATGCAACAAAGACTGTTAATTTGTTTAAATAATCTAACACTAATTTTACCAAAAAAAATATCTCATATACTCATCTGAAAACTACTAATTATGATGTTTATATTTAATATGGTTATGATGAGTTTTAATTGTGCATTATATGTAATGCATCTGGAAAGAACAATAAAAAGTTTAGGTGAAGGGTTTTCCTTTGTAAAACATGGTCAAGATTCTTTTTACCTGCTTTTGCTTATGTCTAGGAGTATGTAATTCCCAGATACTTAAAAGGCTGACTACTTATAGGAATGTGAACCTATTAGGACAGGATTCCCATCAGGAAATGGGAGAAGTTTTTCTTCACCTTAAAAATAACAGCAAGAGATGTTGACTATGTCTAACAACATCAAGGAAATTTACTTTTGTCCTTTAGAATTCCCATCAGGGTCTGCACAGTGGAAGATATTTTTCTCCAGTCTACCAGTGTCTTAGCAGAAGGTGATGACCCATGTGTAGGGCACAGATGAAGCATATTAAACTTTAAGGTAGTAAAATTTAATGAATAGGATCCATTTGCTCTAAGTCAGTGAGTGAGATAGGTCAGTGGGACCTATTGGCAGTGATGAGAGATTTTTACAACTGTCTCAGAATTCCTTTTGTGTCAGTTAACAAGTATTTGTCAATCAAAAACAGCCTCTATTTTCAAGTAACTAAATTCTGTCAGGTGATAATGTGGGGCTGACTAAAAATAAAAAAAAAATAGCTGGAAATGAGTCTAACCATTGTAAGCATTATTAATACTTTACTAAGAAAAGAAGGAGAAGATAGTGGTTGACTGTGATGATGACTGCCTCCGTGGGAGGGAGGCAGTGGTGATGCTGAGCTATACATGAGCCAACAGAGAGAGCAAGAATAATGAAATATGGGCCTAGAGATAGTGTCAGTAGTGGGATACATGTCAAAGGTTGAGATGCAATTGCAGTGGTAAGGATCACCAAATAGATTAATCAGAAGAGTGGCTAGAACTAAGGATTAAACTTAATCATCATATAAAATAAAATACCTAATTGTGTCCTTTATAAACACTCTATATGTCTGTGTCAATTAGGTCAACTGTCCAGTACCTCTATGATTTCCCCTTATTTTGTAGTTGAAGATAAAAGATGGAAACTCAACCTGAGTAATACAGTTAACTGGGCTGAGTTTTTTGATTCTGTAGAAAGTATAGGATTCATTAGAATGAAAATTTCTCTTTACTATCGGCTAGGGAATGTTTCTTTTCTGTACTTTTTGTTATTTGTAATAAATTCTACTGTTTTATACTTTTGTTAGTTTGATGCTTGTATGAGAGCTGAATTTCTTTTGGGAAAAGCTAGAAGTAAGAAAAATTCAGATGTTCCCAGGGGAACTCTGGTGGAGGCATGAGCCAAAGAGAAGGCTTCAAGATGAATTTGGAACGTGTGAGATCAGAGCTAAGAGTCCATGGGGCTGTGTGTATGTATATGTGACACAGAAGGCATAGGCAACCCACACACATCCTGAGTAAGAGATTGATTGGTAAGTTTGATATAAGTTTTGTTTTCCAACTTCTTTCTGCAGCAAATCTCAATTTATAAAGAAGGAGAATATATGGTTATCTACGTGGTTCACGGAGCAGACCAGCTATTTCACTGATCACCATCCAAAATGCCTAAAATTCAGTCATTAGAGAAGATATTCTTAATCATTTTTTGGTATACATCAAGAATCCCTTTGGCATTCTGCTGATAACTATGGATCTTCTGAGAATAATGTTTTTAAAATAATAAAATCAAATACATGATTATAAAAGGAGTAAATTATATTGAAATGGCCATAATATTAGATAGATAGATAGATAGATAGATAGAGTTAGGACTCCCCCAACTAGAAGTATATTAGTCATAAAGGCTTAATCATCTTCAGGAGTCTCCTGTTAAAATGAAAATATTATAAAAAGGCTATAATGCCATAAGTTTATCAGATAACAGGAGAACAAGTTTCTATAGACTGGAAAAGTCTATGGTGTAGATGGTGGTGGGAAAGCTAAGAAAGGAAAGAATGCACCAAAAATAAATTTTGTCCATTAAATAATTTTGAATGTTATCTTGCCCAATAGCCACTTGTTATAAATGCCAAATAATGGTCTAGATATACCTTTTTCTACACAAAAAAGAAAACTTAAATTATGTCCTTCACAGGTACAGTTATCTTGACTGACAAGGAAAATCTGTTGAAGTTTTGGGAGGCACCTAATTGTTTGGTCAAATTTTTTAGAAAAGAAAAGTTTTGGATAGTGAGAGTGTAAGAATTTATTAATTTTGAAATATGTTGGCTACAAAGATACATGAAAACATGAATTATCTATAATTTTGTGGCTGATTATGTGAACAATTTGTAAGTATTTAAAACAAACAGAATAACAAAAACCTTGATCCTCAAAATAGCATTCTTGGAAAAACAGCTACAAAGTTTAGTTCTATCAATTGATCAGTTGTAGTGTTTATATGTTTATGTGTATATGTGTGCGTGCGTGTATTTGTATGTATGGACATACTTAAAGCATGAATGCTGAATGTCCTGAAATGATAAATTCTCAAATATTGAGATTTACTAAGTATAAATCATGAAACTGAAGCATCTTTTAAATGTCTTTTAAAATATGACTAAATGTCAGCAAAATTTTTAATAAATATTTTTGATTGATTAGTTGGTTGTCCCTACCTTCCTCATACTTTTTCTTTCTGTACTCTTTTCCTTTGCAGATACAAACCTCCCAACTCTCTCCCTTTCCTCATTTCAAGGAAAGTCAGTGTTTTTAGAGATCCTGCATTTGACCTTAGGCAAAGGATGTGTAAATCTTTTAGCCTTTTCAAATCCCATTCTCCCTAATAATCCCTTAAAACTATTTCTCTTAACTTGAATCACCAGGGCTAAGTACTTAATTATCAATCATAAGAAACAGTGCCTGACTCATGTTAGATTTTTGTTATGTTTGTAGATTGGTAAATTAATTCATAATTGGTTTAAATAATTTATAATAGCTTTAATGTGTATGGCCCCCTAGAGATGCATTTTTTTAGAATAAATTTTGAAGAGACAGTGAAATTTCAGGTAATTTAATATGTTGTTGGGGAAATATTCAGAAGAAGGCTTTCTTTGACATTCTCCCTCAATTCACTCCATGGAAGTTACCACATTCTCTTAATACATAAGATTTGTTGCTGCATCAACTAATTAATTAAAGCATCATGATACAGAAGAGGAAAAAAATCACTAGATGGGACTCAAGAGTACATGGGAACAAATTTTACTTCTATTACTATCTTTTTGATATTGAGTGAATCATTTAACTTCCCAAAAACCTCTGTTTTTTTTTTTTTTTTTTTTAAATCTGTAAATGAAGAGATTGGATGAGATGGTTGATAAGGTCCATTTTATCTCTAAATCCATGACCTTGTATATTTGGTTTGAATTTTCTAAACAATCTCATGTACTTAGTATTTAAGTACAAAGTCCTGTATGTCTACATATATAGTCTAATCTGAAATATTTTAAATTCATTTTCTTTTCTGTCTGCAAACATTAAAATATCCTTAGTCATTTATGAAAGTCATAATGACATACCGAATGGGTTGAATAGTATGTATAAAATAGTAAAGAAAACTCCCTGATTCTTTCTCCCTGTGTCAACTGATTCTATATCCAAATCCTTCTAAACTTATCAGAGGAAGGTAGTAGGTCTATATATGCAGAAAAACCACCTGATTTAAATCTCATCTTTCTATAATAGAAATAGGAAATGTCCTTGTAGTCCTTTTATCTATTGTTATTTCTTCCCCCCCCCAAAAAAAAAATCTCCTGGGGTTCATAAATCCTAAGTACAAGTTGATGAGTTAATACATTAAATAGGATATTTCTGAACTCTTCACATCTTTGGCAATAGTAGAAGCAAGCAATACTGTTCAGAGATATTTATCCAATTGATATTAACTTGATTTTATTTGCTCTGTGTGTGATTCAAGAATCCCTTGAGTGCTGAAAAGAAATTAGATGTTGATCCTTCAATACATCTTATATAAATTCGAACTTCTTCTTGTCCTAGTCCTCCTGATAAAATGTATTGTTATTATTGCTGCCTTTCCCTAAACAGGAAATTGACTAGTAAACTAAACATCACATTGTAAGGCTTACATAAAAGATCATGACACTAGTATGCTTATGATGAATGAGTAGAACTCTTAGGAATTAATAGGATTAAAAAGACATAAAAACACAATCCACAATTTTTAAAATTTGAGTAAAAGTACTAATAAAATGTAGAAATCATTCAAATAATACTAATAACAAAAATCTTTTAATACTCTCAATTGTTTTCTTTTAAGAAAAAGTATTTGTGAGCTTTGTGTGTGTATGTGTTGTATTTGCCTATATATGTTTGTGTGTGTATGGAAGGTGTATGAATATTTCATATTTCCTCCACTTCCATTCCTGTGAATCTAATCCCTTGTACAATTAGAAGGACAGTATTCATAGAAAAGCATGAAGGGACCCTTACTGTTGTAGGGGAGCAAAAGAAAGTATAACCTTTTCTCCTCCTGGGAATTAAATAGCTCTCTATACACTCATAATTCTCCTGTATAGGACATGAGACCAAGCAAAATATTTCCTCATAGGTATTCTTCCAGGGACAAGACAATAATCCTTAACAAGGAATATGATCAAAGGTACCCATAGAAACTACTCTCATATGCAGACCATTTGCTACAATCCTTTAATTTTCTCCTCAAATAAGGCAAAAGAATGCATGCTGAGGAAGTATTCCCTTCTTAGTAACAACATAACAGGAGTTTATTGTCTGGCAGGGGAAAACTTTCTAAAATGTAATTCTGACTGGTGAATTTGAGCTGCTAAACTAGTCACAAAGAAAGGGTCACTTTATATTTTCATCTTTCTTGTTTGTCCTCCAATTATTCTGCTTATATAAAATTCCAGAGGCTCAAGATAAGCACTCAAAAATTACTGAGATTAAATGTATGGTTTTTATAGAAATCATTCTTTGACCTTCTGGTTTATGGGGTAAGACCTTGTAATTACATACATATCAAATCATATCATTTAATGTAGGATAATTAAAATCATTAAATAAATTATTAATTCTAGCTTAGATAGAATTTAGGAAATAAGCAAACCCATACAAGTTAAAAAGATCTAATTTCAAATCCTTCCTCGGAGAATTACTAGCTGTATAATACTGGGTGAATCAGTTAATATGAGTTTGCTTTAGTTTTCTCATCTGTAAAATAAGAATAATAATAGCATCTACCTCCCAGAATTGGGATAGTAATGACTAAATGAAATCGTATTTGTAAGACTTTTAGTACAATGCCTGATGCATAGTAAGTAGGTACTATCTAAATGTTTAGGTGTTATCATCATGATCATGATCATCAGTCATCATCATCATGTGAAATAGTTTTCTAGCAAAATTAAAATTGTATTTCTTCAGAAAAATCAGAATAAATTTTTGAAGTTTGCTGAAGAAGTACTGACATTTCATCTACTTTTGAATTTTCCTTGAATTGTATTTAGAAACATTTGATAATACTGAACCAGAAGGTAGAGAAGTGGACTGTTTCAGTATATAGTACATAGTGAAATGAACTCAATACATACAGAGGGCAAGATTCATCTCTAATTTATTTCTAGCAGTAAAATAAATATAAGTGAAAAAAATATATCTGTGTGTATGTGTGTCTACATATATATTTATATGAATATTTGACAACTAGGTGGCATAGTAGATAGAGTGTTGATCTTAGAGTTTGGTTGAATTCAAATTCACCTCAGACAGCTGTGTGATCTTGAGCAGTTGTTTAATATCTGTTTGCCTCAATTCCTTCATGTATACAATGGGAATAATAATAATAGATGCTATTATTGTTGCCATTATTATTATGCCAGGATTGTTGTAAGGATCATAGATACTGTAAAATACACAGCATAGTGCCTGCCACATAATATTTTCTATATAAATGCTAGTTAGCTAGAAAGTGTAGTAGTAGTAGTAATAATAGAACTAATAGTAGTAGTAGTAATGGTAGAAGTAGTCATTGTAGTAGTGGTAATCATTGTAGGAAGTTTATAATGTCCTTTTTTTTTTTTTTTAATGATGTGAATTACAAAGTGTTCTTACTTAAAGCCCAATGTAGCCCAACTTTCCTTTCAAGTATGTTATATACTCCTCACTTAACTTGATACTTGTGTTATTGTTCAAGGGCCTAGAATGTTCTCTATCTTATTTTAGCTACCTAGATTTTCATATTTCCTTCAAGGTTCATTTCAGCTCAAGTGCCAACTTTATGTGAAGCCTCTCTAAATTTCATCTTTGGATAATGTGTTAATGATGCTACAATCCTCTGAACTGCCCAAGAAAATCAAATGTCTCACATTTTTTTGGTATATAATTAAGTATGAAGATGCTGTCTTTCCAAATAAAAAGTAAACTCTTGGAAGGCAGACTCTATTTCATCTGTATTTTCTTATTCCTAGTGCCTAACATAGAATGTGTAAGTGCTTAAAAAATTCTTGTCAGTTGGTCATTATGTTAATATCACCCAAGTAATTTAATTCATTAAAATAAAGAATAACATTATCACAGTAGTATATACAGAAAGAAAAGATATCCTGAAAACTTTTTTTAAGTCTGTAAGATATGGAGAATTTTATGTAACGTTAACCTTGTATTCTTCTCGGACTGAAACTAAATGGGGCGGGGGGAGCATGTATTGATGTATCAAAAAACAACTATAAAATTGTCACTTTTATCTAGGATGTTGGGATCAACAATAAAAATACCATTACCATGAATAAGGAGAGAACAATTTCATTGTTGATTATTTTGAACAATTTGTGAGTTATTGGGGAGCTAAATCAGAGGGAAGATAATCAAAAGGCTGTGATATTATGCTATGAGTGAGATAGAATGAAAGCCAAAGAACCATTGAAAAAGAGAAAAAGAAAAACCTCAGATATTCTTTGTTAGTTCCATTAGATTTCCCACTTTCCTTGCCACAATGAAGAGCAAGAAACAAATATTGTGTTTTATGGAATTTAATTTTTTGTGATATGTATGTTTTTTTTTTTCCTTGAAGGTGTAATTAGAACAGCCTTGCCAAATATGGACAGGGAGGTCAAAGAACAATATCAAGTACTCATCCAAGCCAAGGACATGGGAGGACAGCTGGGAGGACTAGCAGGAACCACCACAGTGAACATCACTCTCACTGATGTCAATGACAATCCACCTAGATTCCCCAAAAGTATGTTGTGTTCCATGTTAAAAGTCAAAAGTCAATGCAATTGTTTATAAAAATCCTTCAATGTCCAATCCATGTGTACCTGTTTTTTTTTTTTTTAAGAATTTGACAGTCAAGAAAAAGATGTGAATAGACATAAAAAATAAATGTGCCTCATCTAGACTGACTACATTGGATTTGAGCATAAAAGTTTTTAAAGAGAAAATGAATTGCTTAAACAGATAACCACACTTTAATTAAAGGCAAAACCAGTGAGTGTTTCCTTTATTTGTATTTAAAATCAAAAGGACTGTGTTAATAGTCAAGAGTAAATTTTTTCTTGACATTTTCCTGAGTTAAAGGGAGAATTTCTGTGCAAATTGTGTTGTGATTTAAAGATTACTGATAAAGCCACTTATTATAAAATGGCACCATATTCAATTTATGAACTTTTTGCATTTGGGGCTAAATCTATTTCTTTCTCCCCTACCTCTGCTATAAACTTCCTCATCTTAAAAATGAGGGAGATGAGGGAATGGGAGTTGAAGGGCCTTCAAGTTTTAAATCCACAATCTGTAGCCTATTTACTTTACAATCATGATTAATTAAAATGTGAGAATTATAAGAATTTCCTAATGATCATCAGAGTAATATAACACTAATGTTTAAACCATTATGACCAGATGTTTCATTATTATATAATCATTAACATTGCATATTTTTTCTTGAATAACAGTATCATTCTTGCATCTTTATTATGATTTTTTTCCTTTTGAAAATATCACTTTTTTTGTCGTAATGCCCTATATTCTTTTTCAGACTGCATGATCCGAAACTTTTCATTATTATATCACTCCCCCTGTCTCCTACAGATTTAAACAGGTGTTTCCAGAATTCCAGTACATAGGTGATGAATCTCTCACTTGGTACTGTCAAGTGAAATGAGGACTCATATTGCTGTGGAGAACTCAGTGAAATCCTTGGACACCAACTTTGTGTAAACATAACTGAAATTTTTGCTGTTTGTTATGGATCTTCCTTTTAAAGGAAATGAAAACTTAAATAATTGACTAAATCAGCATTTTTTCCAGTTAATATGTTAGTATGTATTTTTTACTTAAAGGTAACTAGTGCTATAACATCAATAATGTTAATAATAATTATAATAATTATAATGATTATTACTATAACTATAATTTGAATAACACCCAAATTTTGAAAGATATTTTATATATTTAATTCATTTGATGCTTTATAGAGGAAACTGAGGCAAAGAGAAGTTAAATCATTTGCCCAAGATAAAACAGCTAAATAAATACTAGAGACAAGATATTTTCCTGATTCCTTAACCTGATTTCTATTCATTGTGCTAAAAAGCTATGAGGACACACTTCCCTTATTTTTTTAAATTTTAAAGTATGGTAAAACATTTCAAAACATAGGAAATAATAAGACAAAAAAAGCCAGATAAGGTATTTTGCATTCTAGGTTAAGGTATGTTTATAGTATAGTGTTATTAATAAGAGATACAGGGTCTAAACAGAATTCCAGAACTCAGGAGCATTTTGTTCCAATAGGTAAAACACTTTCTATATGCAAAGGCAAGAATATTTAAGAAAATGAATCTTTAATAAGGAAGGAAAATGAATTTCATTCTTTAATAACATTCTCTACCATTTTTTTTTGTGGGAATGCAAGATTCTTCAAGAGTATTGTGTTATTTTACATCTTTCATTAAACATGGGATGCTTTTTTACTTGAAATGTATACAACACTCAAGTGATAGAGGGGAATATAACCTAAATGCCTCTATGATTATACCAATTGTTGTGATTTTAGGTTACTTTTACTTATAATTTCAGAGAGGGGGAATGGTAAAGGATAATCTTTGCAGGGGGTAGGTACTTAGTTCTATTAAGAAATTAGTTTCAAAGCTTGGCATAAATTAAAAAAAATAACTTGGCCTTATATCTTTTTTGACTAGTTCTTTCATATTATTCTGTCATTTTAAATCATACAATTCAGAGAAAAAGAATAAATCTGTAAAAAGTGAACCAGTTGCTCATTTCTATGAAGAAGAAAATTTTAAAATATCAGGAGCAATTAAAACCACATATGTGATTTAATAAATCCCAATGAAAATAGTTTTTTTTAACAGAAAGTCAAGAAAGCAGAGTCCCTTGATTCCCCCCCCCCCGCCCCAACACACCTAAATTATATATATAAGTGGGAGATCTGATAAGTGAACAAGACAAATTCTTAGAATTAATTGAATAATCCTGAATACATTTTAGCTGCATCATCATAAAATTAAAAAAAAATTTGACAAATATTGGGCTGTTTTGCCATATGACTTACTTGTTAGGCCCTCTGTAGTATTCATCTATATAAGTAATGAGAGTGGGAATCTGTCTTTCAACAGCCATTGATGCTTTAATCTATTAATTTGGGCAGAAGTTATACACACACACACACACACACACACACACATATATATATATATAACACGTCAAAAACTTTCTTAGAGAAGATAGATTCAAAACATTTTGTAACAATGGTCAAAACTGTTCTCAACATCTAACTACAATTTCTTAACCTTATCTTCTTTATTTCTCTATGTCTCAGTTTCCTTGTTAGTAAAATGAGATTTTTTGACTTATAGCCTTTGATATTCCTCCAAGTTCTAAAATCTATGATTATATTATCTATGAAAAAAAGTATCTAATTTTGGGACCTATTATACCACCAGTGAGTAATTCACTAATAAATATGATTATTATAACACTTAGAATAATGGATTCATAAAATAAATTTTGGCATGATTTATATCTCTGATAAAACTGAAGCAACAAAAGAAACAACAAAAAAACTACCTGATTAGAAAATAGAGAATTTGGGTAGTTTGATGATTTCATGTATTGATTTTCATTGACTAATTTAATTGTAGTTATTCATAATATTAGACAAGATAGACTTGCTATATTGACTGTGACATATTAAAAGTAAATGTAGAACCTGCTCAACTTTAATTATACATGGATAGGTTGGTAGGCATTTAAGAAAATAAAGTTTTCTTTAATTTTCATTTCCCCAGTGAAAAATATTTTAAAAAATATATAATTCATAAAATTATAGTATTAAAGAGGTATGCTGATATAAAAATATTGTTTTCTACTTTAGTTATAAGGAATTTTAAAGAAAGTTTGTATATTGAAATAGTTTTCTGGATTCTAGCTGTACACTTTGGCCATTAAATGAGCTATTCTGACTAAAAGGCTTGCTGGGTCTTATTATTCTTATTAAATTTCCTTTGACTCTGTAAGACATATTCTCACATAAAGCTACCCACATATTGTATTCCTATAGATAGAATCATAAACCCACACATTACTGCAACTTGCTCTGATCTTTGTTCTTTTTTCTCCCTACCCCTCTCAGTCTTTCCAGTCCTGAGTCACTCTCTGATTTGAGATTTGGATGATCATACAGACTGTAAAATGGGACAAATATTGTGTAATGAATAACTGCTAGAGGGACTCCTCTTGAGAATAAAGAAATAAGTCCAAGTGGGAAAGAAGATAGTGACATTTGTTTCAAAAGGTCAAATTTGACCTTGGAGAAAGATAGTGATGATATATTGAGGTAGAACTAAGTCAATACCATAGGTAGAAATTGGAGAACACTTCCCAGTTAAGCACAATTGACCAAGTTTATGAAATATATTAAATTCATGTTAATGCTTTTATTTTATTCTTCTGAAGTTCAAGAATTGAGTTTTAAGTATATATTTTATAAAATCTATATCTCTTATTTAAAAGCTATAGAGGACATTCTAACAAAACCACAGGAAAATTAAACCTGACCAGCTAAAATATTATACACACACACACTACACACACATACACATAATATATATATATATATATACATACATATATATATATATTCATATATCCATATGTATGTGTGCATGTATATATGTATACATACATAGAATGCTTTTGAATCTAAGCCAATGTAATAAGGATACTATTTACTATTACATTTATTATTATTTAGTTTAATTTAAGAAATCATCCTTCATTATATTTAATGAAGGAGTATTTTTTCTAGCATAACAATTAATATCTGAATTTACACAGAACATATAGTACTGTTAAAGAGTAATACATTTAATAATCAATTTTCAAGATTCTGAAATAATATTCTATGGAATACCTCTAATTCACTTAAGATAAATTGTACATTTCTTAAGTCATACTACAAACTATGTATAATTAGGGACAATTCATAGGCTTGGAGGGAAAGAATATACTGGTGGTAGGGTAGCTAGATGGGGCAGTAGATAATGCACTAGTCATGAAGTCAGGAGGATCTGAATTCAAATGTGACCTCAGACACCTAACACTTATTAGTTGTGTGATCCTAGGTAAGTCACTTAACTCTAATTGCCTCAGAAAAAGAATGAATATCCTGAGTGGGATGGAGAAGTATTGGTCCAAGTGCAAACAGAGTCAATTATTCCATAGTCAAATCAAATAAGTTACCAAGGTAAATAAATCAAAAAGTCTAAATTGAAAGTCTAAACTGGAGATCAGAACAGAGATCCAAAATGTTTTGGGGAGAAGAGAAGGAGGTAGGAAAGTTTAACATAATGTAGCATTGAGTAGATTAGAATAATACTGTGGATGATAAGATATTGTAGCACATGATATTGACAAATCACTAGCTCAAAAAAGAGTGTCTTTTCCAAAATTTCTACTAGGCACAATATCTTTTCTGATCACAACAGTGTAGCAAAGATTCTCTTACTCAGATTAGTGCCACTATGGATCATCCTTCTTTTTTTTTTTTTTTTAATTTTTATTTATTTATTTATTTTTTAATAACTTTTTATTGACAGAACCCATGCCAGGGTAATTTTTTACATCATTATCCCTTGCACTCACTTCTATTCTGATTTTTCCCCTCCCTCCCTCCACCCTGTCCCCCAGATGGCAAGCAGTCCTTTACATGTTAAATAGGTTACAATATATCCTAGATACAATATATGTGTGCAGAACCAAACAGTTCTCTTGTTGCAGAGGGAGAATTGGATTCAGAAGGTATAAATAACCCGGGAAGAAAAACAAAAATGCAAGCAGTTTATATTCATTTCCCAGTGTTCTTTTTTTGGGTGTAGCTGCTTCTGTCCATCATTGATCAATTGAAACTGAATTAGATCTTCTCTTTGTCGAAGAAATCTACTTCCATCAAATACATCCTCAAACAATATCATTGTTGAGGTATATAATGATCTCCAGGTTCTGCTCATTTCACTTAGCATCAGTTCATGTAAGTCTTGCCAGTCCTCTCTGTATTCATCCTGCTGGTCATTTCTTATAGAACAATAATATTCCATAACATTCATATACCACAATTTACTCAACCGTTCTCCAATTGATGGGCATCCTTTCATTTTCCAGTTTCTAGCCACTACAAACAGGGCTGCCACAAACATTTTGGCACATACAGGTCCCTTTCCCTTCTTTAGTATCTCTTTGGGATGTAAGCCCAGTAGAAACATTGCTGGATCAAAGGGTATGCACAGTTTGATAACTTTTTGAGCATAGTTCCAAAGTGCTCTCCAGAATGGCTGCATGTGTTCACAATTCCCCCAACAATGTATCAGTGTCCCTGTTTTCCCACATCCCCTCCAACATTCCGCATTACGTTTCCCTGTCACTCTAGCCAATCTGAGTAGTGGTATCTCAGAGCTGTCTTCATTTGCATTTCTCTGATTAATAATGATTTGGAGCATATTTTCATATGGCTATAAATAGTTTTAATTTCTTCATCTGATAATTGTCTGTTCATATCCTTGGACCATTTTGGATCATCCTTCTACTATGACTTTCTAGAAGGTTAAATTAAGAGCATGGTTTAATAGAAGATCATTGGTAGAAGTCCAATGATAAGTCTAGTTCATTCATGTTGAATAGAAGTTTATTTTTTTTAATCTTCAGACCTATATTTCTATCAATAGAATAGGTCCTAAAAGCTTTCTTATCATGTTTCTAGAATGTTTATATTCTTTTTCTCAATCCATTTTTATTAGGAATGAACAATAGCTCAGTACATAACTTTCCAGTTTGAGGTAAGCTTGTCTTAATGAGAACTTGTAATTTGTAGTGTGGGTGTGAAACAGAAAATATTGTCTGTTTTTAGAAGACCAAAGACTAATTACATGAATAATAGAAAAGGATCATATTACCTATCTTACTAATTTCTGGGAAAATCTATTTGCATATAGGATTATAGGACTAGAGACAGAATTGACTTTACAGATAAGGACTAGGCCTAAAAAATCTTGTCCATGTAGTAAGTGATCAATGGGATCTAACTCAAGCCTTAAAATCTGAATTATGTGTTCTTCATACTTGACCACCTAGTTTCAGAAAGTTAGATTTGATCTTATCAACAAAAGGGTTTTTTAGGGTACAATACTTTAGGGTACAATACTAGTTAAGTTCCTATTTATACTGTGTTTCAGCTGTGCCCAGCTTGGACTATGTATTTAATAAATGCTCTTGCTTAAATAGCTAAATTTAGGAGCCATTGTAATTCACTTTGGTAAGTCTTTAATTCTCCCGTGTGGTTAAGACCATATGGACCTTCTGTGTAGGAGTTACTAAAGGCCCCCTTTAGTAGAGGTAGAGAGCTTAGTATGGTTAAAAAAAAATTCTCAGTAGAAACTAAAGAGTATCTTTTTGTAATTAAGTCATTTTTCAGTCATATCTAACTCTTTGAGACCCTATTTTGTAGTTTATTGGCAAAAATGCATGAGGAGTTTGCCATTTCTTTCTCCAACTCAAATAGGATTAAGTGTCTTGCCTAGGATTACAGAGCTAGTAAGTGCCCGAAGCCAAATTTGAACTCAGCAAATTGAGTTTTCCTGACTTTAGACCTGATACTCTATCTACTATGCCACCTACCTGCCCCAAAGTATGTCTTGTATAACTAATGAATTAGGTAGTTATTACAGATTTTTGTTGTCTGGAATATAATTTACTCAGTCTCTTAGTAAGAGGTACTTATAGCTTATGTCCCAGTCATAGCCCCTGAAGATGTGATCTCTCTGTTTCTATCTCTTTTTCTCTGTCCCTCTGTTTCCACTTCTGCCTCCTTCTGTCTCTCTATTGGTTCCTCACATTGCAACATCTGTTTTTCTTCTCTGTTTTTCTCTTTCTCTCAGTTTCTGTGTCTCTATCTCTGTCTCAGTGTCTCCCTCCCTCTCCCTCCCTTTTTCCTTCTCTCTCCCTCCTTTTCTCTCTCCTTCCCTCTCTGTCCCTCCCTCCTTCTCTCTCCCTCCCTCCCCATCCCTTCCTCTTTCTCTTCCTCTCTCCCTTTCTCTCCTTCCTTCCTTCTTTCCCTCCCTTCCTCCCTCTTTCCTTTTATCTCTCTCCACAGCTTTGGCCAAATTTCATTCTTTAGCTCTGGGCATGTTCCTTTGCAGTGAGTAAAGTAAGGGAATTATGATTTAACCATAGACATATGTTTTCAACTAAAATTCTCTCTGAGACCTAGGGATAGCTTGTATATGTGTGTGCACATGTCTTATAGGGGAATGATATATTCTATTTGCCACTGTAGCTCCTAATACCCCAACAATGTATCCCATTTATACATAATCACATTGTAACATGAAGTCTTAAACATGAAATATTTAAAAAACAAGAAGGCAAAAGCAAGAATAACCACAACATAACAACTGAATCATAAACCTAGGTTACAGTCTTCCACCAATCTCTGTAGTATCTGTGAGGGACAGAAGATCCATACAGTAACCTTGCAGGGAGGTCCATGAATAGGGAAACATATCCAAGACAATTAATGATTTTAGACTTCAGGCTGTGATGCCTTTGCTGGGTAAATTTATTTCTATTCTGTCTGCTCCTCTCTGGTACTCATAGCTTTCCTATTAGGCAAAAGCCTGAATCCCTGCTACTCTCAAGACACAAAAGCAATCTTTGTCAATCTCTTTTAACACAGAGACATACTTAAAGTACTAAGAAAAAGGGCTATGCTATTTTAGCTTGAAACAGCTGAAAAGCATCTCATTCCCTTTCTTTTAAGTTGTTTCAGCAGTAAACACTAACTCAAGCATCCTCAAGAGATTTTTCCTCTTTCAGGTTGTAGATTATTTTAGGAAGCAAAAAAACCAGACAACTCTTCAAATGGCCGAGGTTTTTTTTTTTTTTTTTCCCCTTTTTCTTTCCTCCAATCAGAATCTATAAACTACAGATCCTACTTGGCTAAAGCTCTTTCAATTGACTCATTCCTTTTCTAACCAATCCCTTCTCAGGAAAGTAACACTTCTTTTCTAATCATGGTTCCCAGAAAAAAATAATTGTAGGACTTGTCTTTGGATTCACATGGATTCAGATTCCATGTTCTGTTTTCTGTGAGTGACTTCTTTTCGCATATCCTCTTGGTCTAAGTATCCTTTTCTGTTTTTTTTTTTTTATTTTTATTTTTTCTTACTTCATCTTAAATCCTGCCTTCTAATTCTCCAAATTGGAGTATCTCCATCATCACTATCATCATCACTAACAGTTACATGGCATCTACTATGTGTGAGAAACTATGCCAAGCACTTTAAAATTATTTCAGTTGTTCCTGACAACAACCCTGGGAGATAAGTTACTATTCTCCTCCCCATTTTACAGATAAGGAAATTTATGCAAATAGTGGTTAAATGGTTTTGCCAGGATCACACAACTGCTAATTATGTAAGACTAGATTTGAAATCCAGTCTTTCTGATTTCAGGTCTGGTACTTTAAACACTGCACCATCTTACTACATGAATAGTGGGACCTATATCCAATTTATGACGCTAAATGTATAAAATCTACCTTTCTGTAATATATCACTATAACCTTTCTTATATAAACATTCTTTATTCCTCAGTTATTTGATTTCTAGTTAATCAGCTATATTCTTCAGAATTCCAAAAAGTTACATGTAAATAAACTGATGGGAAACAATACACTTCTGTCATCTTTAGTCAAATCCATGCTGTATTTCCAAATAGGTCCTGTCAGTATATTTGATTGAAAAGCAGTTTTTGCTTAGCTCCTCAGAGTAGGCTGTATTTCTTGTTAATACATTTAGCTATAAGCTTCCAATTCTTTTCAAATTGATCTTATTAGTGATCCACACAGAAATGTTCTCCTGTTCCTTTAATCACCGCAAATGTTCACATATAAAAGGACCATTTCATATCTTCAAGAGTCAAGATTTATGTATTTTGTCTATCAGATTAAAATTGAGATTCTGAGGAAAGAACAATCTTTTCTTGGAGAATCATGAATAGTAAAAATGGGAGGTATACTGAAGACCCAATCAAAGTTGATGTGGGGAAAAAAAGACTGAATAGACAAAAGTAATTTTTTGTGAATTTTGAAATACCAATATTGGTAAGAATGTTATCAGCATAGAGTTGAGTAGTTCTTTTTTGTCCTTTTCTCTCATCGGTACAAACTCATGGGACTATCATCAGTACAAACTCATGTTTTTCTCAACTTTCTTTGTCAATTTTAGCATTCTTGATATTACTCTTATAGGATCAGGCTATGCCTCTCTGGTGATTATATATTACATGCTCTTACTTTTAATGCATGTGTATTGAAAGTAGGGGCCACACAGGAAGCCTTTAGTTTAGATCTTGCCTCAGAAAATTTCCAGTTAAGTGACCTTGTGTAAGTTAATTAACTTCAGTCTGCCTCAGTTTTTATCTGTAAAATGGCAAAAATAGTAGCACTTATTTTTTACAGTTGTCATGAGGAAAAATGAAACAATGATTTAAAAACCTTCAAGTATCATAGAAATGCTAGCTGTCATAGGTTTTTTTTTTTTTTTTAAGTTTCTAAGTTGATTAGTAAATTTTCTAATTATTCACATCAGGCTCTTTGGATACAATTTCTCTTTTTTTCTTCATCATAATATGTTTTCTTTATGTTTTTTGAAAAACCTGAAAAACTACTTATTCTTTATGCTTTGAAAGCTGTTTTGCTAAAATGTAAATACAAGTCATATGATACCTGGTTTTACATTCCTTCTGTATCACAAATTCTAAAATGAAATAGCTATTTTCACACAAAAATCCCATCAATTCCCCCCCAAATTTCTATTTCTGCTTATGGGTGAGGATCTAATAAAAATGTGTATTTTTTATTGATTCCTTTACCTTTTGATGGATGTAGTTATCATAAAGTAAGTCAAGAAATTACTATTGCTGTTCTTTAGGCAGAGAAATCTAGCGCATGTCTATGAAATTAGAGTAGCCTATCATTTCCATATTTCTGTGACAGACATGATCTATTTTTTCTTCTATTTCTTCCTTCTCTTTCATGACATCAGCTCATTTCCTGCATACCTAGATTGAGCTGTCTAATCACATTTTCAAGGGTTAAAAGTGATTTAAGAAACAATTATAGTTCCTAGTGTCATAAATTCTCTATTAACAGTCAACATCATTGAATAGAAGTGAATAATAAACACAGAAGAACATTTAATCCCTCCTCTGGAAAGAGGGGAAGAAAGAAAAGAAAGTCAGAATTTTGGATCAAGGAAACAATTTTGGATCAAGAAAATAATGTTATGAAGGTGTCATAATACATTGCTGATCCTTCACAATCTTGATGACCAATCATGCAATATTTTCTTTCCCTATTTTGGATTATAGAGTATGACATATTGGTGATCTCCCCCTATTCACTTGTGCCAATGTCTCAATAATTCTAATCATCTAACCCTTAATTTTTAATTCTATTACTAGTGTTTCAGTTAAAAGATACATTTATAGCAACAGTACTTTAAAAAATTTTACTTTATCTGAAATCACAGAGCTCCTATATGTTATGTGCACAAATGACTATAGAAACAAACAAATAAAAAAAAAACAGAACAATAAGTTAGAACCATGATCTTTTAGTTATGTTTCTAAAAATTACAAAATAGTGTACCTAATCTAGATCAAGGGAACTTTAAACACAAACAAACTCAAAGAGAAGAATTTAAAAGTAGCAAAAAAAAGAAATACCCTGTTGATACAACTTTTCATAACAATTGTTTGACAAGTTAAATAATAGGAATGTAGTTAATATACTCACAGTTTTATTTGAGGTTCCATAAAAATAAATGCTTACACAACATAAATAATGCTGGACGTTTTATCAAATGAAACAAAAACTTCTAGTATAGTGTCCAAATGAGACAGAAATATCTCATAGCTGCATCACCATAGATAAACAGGAAGTAATTGTCTGCTGAAAATAATGATAGATGGTGAGTTGTATGTTATCAATATACTAGTAGATTTAAAAAAATAACACTTCATAATATGCTAGGCACATACACAGACACACATATATACACAAATTATATTTGGAATAAAATTTTCTGAATTCTGTGCCATGAATAAAAATGATGTCCTTATAATTATAAATAAAAGAGCATTTTCAAGAAAAAAGAAAGAAAAAATACATAGAAAATAACAATAAACATTTGGACCATTGCCTAATAAAATAGTACTCTAGAACTTTCTCTATTAATAAAATGTGTTCTCAAAGACTGACAATGGAGAACAAGCCCTAGAAGACACTGCCAAGTTGGAATATTTCAAATACAGATCCAACAATGTAATGAATATCTTTTGCTCAAGAATAAGTCCAGGTGACTCAGAAGCAGAAAGCTAGCCTTTAGTTTTTTGTTTTGTTTTTTTGATTCATGCATTAATATTTCCTTTAGTATATGAAAGCATAGACCATTTTTGAAATAGGTAGAGTATAAAGGGACGCAGCTGGTATTATTATTAATTATTTAATAAAATATTTATGTTTTTAAAAGGTAATGGCAGGTGGAGAAACATTCTATCTATTCTGAGAATAAGGTGATGTTAGATGATTTCTCTCATCCAACTAAATGTTTCTCCCTTCCATCACTCATTTTACCCCAAGGGGGGGAAAAAAAACTATTAAATTGAGACTGGCTATTAATAACTTTCCTTTAATTCCATTAGTTTTGTTCAAAGGACTTTTCAATGGAACCATGTCTGCCCTTCTTTTAAGATCTTAACACCTAATTGTTTCTCTTTTAAGATGTGAGTTCAGTGATGCTAAGTGAAATGAGCAGAACCAGATCATTATATAGTTGAACAACGATGAAGATGTATTCTGATGGAAGTGGATTTCTTTGACAAAGAGACTTAACTCAGTTTCAGTTGATCACTGATGGACAGAAACAGCTACACCCAAAGAAAGAACACTGAGAAATGAATGTAAACTGTTTGCATTTTTGTTTTTCTTCCTGGGTTATTTCTACCTTCTGAATCCAATTCTCCCTGTACAACAAGAGAACTATTCGTTTCTGCACACATACTGCGACATATTTAACATATATAGGACTGCTTGCCATTTAGGGGAGGGGTGGAGGGAGAGAAAGGAAAAATCAGAACAGAAGTGAGTGCAAGGGATAATGTTGTAAAAATATTACCCTGGCATGGGTTCATTCAATAAAAAGTTATTATAAAAAAAAAAAAAGATATGAGTTCAGATCCTGAGTCTGAGATTACTATGTAATTAAGCATTCTGTATCTCACTTATCTGATCTGAGAGTTTTGGATTCTATGATCTTCAAAGTCTGTTTTACTACCAAATCCTATTCTATAAATATATTTTATAAGCAACAGTGCAAATGTGGCTCTTTAGACATGATAAAACCAAAATATTCATCTCCAAAGGAGAAAAGATTAAAAAGTTACTTTTCTAGGCATATAGTCATTAAAAAAAACTACAAAATAACATGTTTTAGCCTTTTGGGAAAGATAAAAGGCATTTTTTGAGTCTCTCACCATAGCAATCTAAGCACGTAATGGTCAATAAATTAATCAGTTAAATTTAGCAAAATTTTGGGACTTAACTGTTATAGAATCTTAGAAGTATCTGACTTCTTATATAAAAAGCTTTGTACATGTTTGTAGCTATAAAAGAATCCTGTTTTGAAGGTTTCTGTACCTATGAGTTTAATTTTCACTTAGTCTCTATCTAGACCAAGAGTTCTTAGCCTAGGGTCCATGAACTGTTGTGTTTTTAAAAATATTTTCACTACTAACTATTTGGTTACCTTTGTAATTTTATATATTTTATTTTATTCTTTTAAAAATGCTACTTTAAAAATGTTTCACCAAATGCCAAATATAACATAAGAAAAAAAAGTTTCAAGCCTTTGATCTAGTATAAATAACAAGGTCTTCTTTGTGAAACATATTTGCTACTGCTCCCCTCCCCCAATTCCCTCCTTCCCAGAATATACTTTGAAGGCATTTGAAATACCTTGTTGTTATTATGTCTGACTTTTCATGACACCATTTGGAATTTTTCTTGGCAAATATAATGGAGTGGCTTGCCATTTTCTTCTCCAGGTCATTTTACAGAGGAGAACACTGAGGCAAATAGGGTTAAGTGACTTACCAAACTCATTCTGCTATTAAGGGTCTGAGGGTAGATTTGAACTCAGATCTTCTTAACTTCAAGCCTGGCATTCTATTTACTTAGTCATCTAGCTGCTAAAATACCTTAAGAATTTAAATATGTTGATTTATTTACCATATGTAAGTGGTTTAGTTACTGACATTGGGTTCCTAGGGAATTCTCACTGTAGTTGAGGAAGAAGTGCTAATTAAGAAAGTAATTGAAATAGGCATATCTCTACTCAAATTAATCTCTCTCTCTCTCTCTCTCTCTGTATATATATATATATATATATATATATGTATATATATATGTATATATATACACACACATACACATACATATATGTATAATATATATGATTATATATGTCTCTCTCTATATGATTATATACCGTGTGTGTGTGTGTGTGTGCGCGTGTGTATGTGTGTGTATATGTGTGTATGTGGGTAGAAAGAGAGAGAGAGAAATCAGAAAGACTTAAGTTCAAATATGGCTTCAGATATTTTCTAACTGTTTAGGCATCACAGCCCTGTGTTTCTCAGTTTTCTCATGTATAAAGTGAACTGGAGAAAGAAATGATAAACTACTCCAGTATCTTTCCTAAGAACACCTCAAATGGATATGACTGAAATGATTGAATGAGACACCACAGCATATATATAACATATATATGTTTACACACACATATAAAACACATATATGTATGTGAGTATATATATATATCCATCAAAACACGTAATGCAAATGATCCTTATTTTTGTTAAGAGATAGAAGTAATCCCAGTGTTCTCCCATTCTTTAGTATTTAGGTAATGTAGAATGACTATTTTGCCATTGAAATCAGATTATATTAAGAAGAGTTACTTCATACTAGAGAATTCTGTTGAACTCTAATCAGTGTTCTAACCTAACATTTTATGACTTTGAATGGGAATTAATGCCTTGTAAACGTCTACTTCTCTATGAATTCTCAATTTGCTTGACATTCAGCATGGCTTCTTATGAGCAAATCAGAAGGAAAAGGGACTTTTTGAGATAAAGGCTTCAGGTTATCTTATCTTTTTTTTCAGTGCAATAAGAGGGCTATGAAATGACAACATACTCTGTCTTAAAAGGTAATCCTCAATACTACTCAAGTTTCTAAAAAACAAAAGGAATTCTTTTGCAAGATATTGGCCATTAATGATTAAAGTTTTACAAATCTGTAGAATAAAAAACAGAGCAAAGAACATTTGTTGTGAACATCAATTCTATTTCCTGCTTTTATTATAATTATAAAATTCATGCTTTTCTGATTACAGTCTCTAAAATGTTACATTGAAGTATAGAATACACTTAAATTTAATACAAATGAAGTATTTTAAATATCCAAAGAATGAGTCTGTCTACCTCAAGCTATTCTTCTATACATTCTTTGAAAGTGTTAGCAAAGGGTAATCATGGATGGCAAAAGAACCTCAATTTAAATCTTTCAAATAATTCATGTTTTTCCATTTCATATCTGTTACTTTATTTGAAATATCTACTTAACAGTCCCATAGACAAAAAGAAAAAAAGTACCTGCTATATTTCTTTAATAAAGGAAAGAGTATTATAAATCAAACAAAAATGAAATTAAAACAACAAGCATTTTTTTAAAATTACTTTTTATTGACAGAACCCATGCCAGGGTAATTTTTTACAACATTATCCCTTGCACTCATTTCTGTTCCGATTTTTCCACTCCCTCCTTCCACTCCCTCCCCCAGATGGCAAGTGGTCCTATACATGTTAAATATGTCACAGTATATCTTAGATACAGAAGGTAGAAATAACCCAGGAAGAAAAACCAAAATGCAAACAGTTTACATGAATTTCCAGTGTTCTTTCTTTGGGTGTAGCTGCTTCTGTTCATCATTGATCAACTGAAACTGAGTTAGGTCTCTTTGTCAAAGAAATCTACTTCCATCAGAATACATCTTCATACAGTATCGTTGTTGAAGTATATAATGATCTCCTGGTTCTGCTCATTTCACTTAATATCAGTTCATGTAAATCTCTCCAAGCCTCTCTGTATTTACATCCTGCTGGTCTTTTCTTACAGAACAATAATATTCCATAACATTCATATACCACAATTTACCCAACCATTCTCCAATTGATGGGCATCCATTCAATTTCCAGGTTCTAGCCACTACAAACAGGGCTGCCACAAACATTTTGACATGTGCCATTTACAAGTCCCTTTCCCTTCTTTAATATCTCTTTGGGGTATAAGCTCAGTAGAAGCACTGCTGGATCAAAGGTATGCACAATTTGATAACTTTTGAGGCATAATTCCAGATTGCTCTCCAGAATGGTTGGATTCGTTCACAACTCCACCAACAATGCATCAGTCTCCCAGTTTTCCCACATCCCCTCCAACATTCATCATTATTTTTTCCTGTCATCTTAGCCAATCAGATAGGTGTGTAGTGATATCTTAGAGTTGTCTTAATTTGCATTTCTCTGATCAATGGTGATTTGGAACACTCTTTCATATGAGTGGAAATAGTTTCAATTTCATCATCTGAAAATTGTTCATATCCATTGATCATTTATCAATTGGAGAATGGCTTGATTTCTTAGAGTCAATTCTCTATATATTTTGGAAATGAGGCCTTTATCAGAACCTTTAACTGTGAAGATGTTTTCCCAGTTTGTTGCTTCCCTTCTAATCTTGTTTGCATTAGTTTTGTTTGTACAAAGACTTTTTAATTTGATGTAATCAAAAATTTCTATTTTGTTATCAATAATGGTTTCTAGTTCATCTTTGATCATAAATTTCTTCCTCCTCCTCCACAAGTCTGAGAGATAAACTATTCTCTGTTCCTCTAATTTATTTATAATCTCGTTCTTTATGCCTAAATCATGGACCCATTTTGATTTTACCTTGGGATATACAGTGTTTAAGTGTGAGTCCATGCCTAATTTCTGCCATACTAATTTCCAGTTATTCCAGCAGTTTTTGTCAAATAATGAACTTATCCCAAAAGTTAGGATCTTTGGGTTTATCAAACACTAGATTGCTATAGTTGACTATTTTATCTTTTGAACCTAACCTATTCCACTGATCAACTAATCTAAACATCTTCTCTGCGTAAATGTGTAGGCATTAAGGAAGTAAGACCAAAAGACACTGAATTGTGATCTGAATCTTGAAGACATATAAACACACTAAGGAATAGAAATGAAGGGGGATTCTATTACTAGACATTGGGAGCAAAAGACTGCATGAAGGGATGAAGGCAGGAGATAGAATCCTGAGCTAGGATAAGAAGTTTGTATTGTGGGAAATAATACACAATAAGTCTGGAAAGGTTGATTGCACCCAAATTATTAAAAGTGGAAAAAGGTGCAATTTATCTTCAATGAATTAAGGTGAACAATAGATATTTTCAAGTTTGGGATCAAAACAATCTGACCTGTGCTTCAAAAACATTGTTTTGGTAACTGTGTGGATGTGAGGTGAGTAATTGGAGTGATTAGATGCAGGAAGAAAGACCAATTAAGTAGTTATTACAGTAGTCCAAGTGAAAAGTAATGAGGCTTGAATTAAGTTGTGTGATGATCAAATGGGATAATATTTGTAATGTGCTTATTATTATCATACTGCCTAGGGCTCTGTGGCATATAGTTGGAAAAATATTCCTTTTCTCCTTCATTCTCCCTTACTTATCAAGAAAGCATGAATAGGAAGAATGATGTAGAGTTAGAATTAATAAAAAATACTAGGTAGCTGATAGGATATGAGGAAAGTGACAGAAAAGAAAAAGCTGAAGATAATGCTGATATTGCAATTCTAAGTGACTAATAAGATATTGATCCTTAAGAAAAATAGACATTTTGAGGAAGAATAGATTTAGGATTCAAAAATAATGTTTATTTTAGAAATATTGAGATATGAATGAGCATGGGACATCCAAGTAAAAATGTCCAGCAGACATCTAGTGATACATTCTCAGAAGAGTGACTTAAAAGACTGAATACATTGGTTTGGGAATTATTGTTATAGAGATGATAAAGACATGGGAAGTCATAAAATCACAGAGAGAAGGTATAAATAGAAAATAAAACAATTTGCACTTAAGGAATTTATTTTAATGTCCATTGACATATATATATATCGAATAATTTTGGTTGTTTGAAAATGTAATGAAGTGAAAGTATACCCAAGGATTGAATAGCATTTCAATGACTTCTTATATGCACACAGAATTCCTTGTTCAATGACCTAAAAAAATAAATATAAGCCCCTAAGAGCTAGAAGAAATGCTGTCCTACTTTCATGTAAGAAAAGCAGCAGAAGCTAAAAATGTAGCAAAGCCTACAATATAACTATTAGAGAAATGCTTTTTGTTATATAATTATTAAGTTTATGCCATCTTTTTTTTTCCCTCTTTAATTTCTAACTAGGTAAAAGTAATATGTCTAAGAAAAGAGTATGGAGTTAATTCAATGGGCAAGGAACCAAAACACAGAATCTTATTCCAAAATAGGAAAAAATAATTTAATCTTGTCCCAAATTAATAAAGATTTGTTTTGGGGAATGGAGAGAAAAAGTAAAGTATACTAGACCTTTTAGAGGAAGAAACAATTGGCAAAAAATATTGACTAAGGACCAAAAAAAAAAAAAAAAGAATAATTAAAATGACTTTCTTTTTTTAAAAAAGGATTTGGGGATTCCCAAGAATTTTTGGGAAGTGGAAACACTTTACTTTAGCTCTAGAGAATATTAGCAAAGTCTTAAAAGAATCTTCTCAAGTCATTTAACTTGAAGCAGAGAGACACACATAGATTAAAGATAAGTGATAGCCTATATCTATTTTTTTATTTTATGATTTAAAAAAAAATGGTTTCTAACTCATTCTGCAATTTGTTTGAGTTTTATGCGCAAGCTCATGCTATTCACATTCACAATTGTGGTTGCTGTTTATTTGAGTCCATCTCATTTTCTTCTGTTTCTTCTTTTTTTTCTCTCCTTTTATTCTGTGGTTTCTCAAATGACTATTTTGCTTCTAACCAACACCTCCTTTAATGAATTGCTTTTTTACCACTCCCTCTCTTTCTTGTCCTCTTTCCCTCTTATTTCTTATTGGGTAAATTACATTTCTATAACTAATTGAATGTGTACATAAATTCTTCCCTCTTCTAACCAATTCTGATGTGAATGAAGTTCAACTATTGCCCAGCCCACAATTGATTTTCCCCTCCATTGTAAATCCTTTTCCTTGTGTGTTTTTTATGTGATAAAATTCCCTCTCTTCCTTTCCCTTTTCTCAGAGCATCTCTCTTTTTCATCCATTCATTATGTTGTTTTTTAAATCATTCCAATTAATTGACATATCCATCCTCTCTAAGTAAACTCCTTTTAATAAAGTTCTTAGGACATACATCATTCTATATAAGAATGTAAATAGCTTAACTCTCTTGAGAGTCTTACAAATTGACACCTCTTTCATGTTATCTTTTTCATCCTTCTCTTGAGTCTTGTGTCCGAATATCATTTTTTTAAAAATTCGGCTTGGTTCTTTTCATTAAGAATGCTCAAAAATACTCTATTTTTACTGAATATCCATTTTCCTCCTGAAGGATTATATTCAATTTTGTCAGGTAGATTATTCTGGGTTTAATTCTAGTTCTTTTGCCTTCTGGAATATATTTTAAACCCTCTGTTCCTTTAATGTAGATACTGCTAGATCCTCTCTTATCCTGATGCTGGCTCTACAATATTTGAATAGTTTTATTGTTTTTTTTCCTGGTTTATTTTGAAGTATTTTCTCTTTATCTTAGGAGCTCTGGGCTTTGGCTATAATATTACTGAAAGTTTTTATTTTGATATCTCTTTCAAGAGGTGATTGGTATGTTCTTTCAGTTTTTATTTTACCCTCTAGATCTCATATATCAAAAAGCTTTATTAGATAATTTCTTGAAATACAATGTCTAGGTTTTTTTCCTTGGTCATGGCTTTCAGCTATCCAAGTATATCATTCCTTGATTTATTTTCTAGGTCAATTATTTTTTCTTGTGAAATACTTCACATTTCCTTCTATTTTTCATTACTTTGACTTTGTTTTATTGTTTCTTACATCTCATTGAGTCACTAGCTTCCACTTGCCCAAGTCTAATTTTTAAGGAATTCTTTTATCCAGTAAAAATTTGTAACTCTTTTCTCATTTGCCTTATTTTGCTGTTTCAGGAATTCTTTTATTCAGTGAATTTTTGTGCCTCTTTTACCATTAGGCCAGTGTGAGTTGGGCAATGTTATTATTGTTATTTCCTCTCTTCTTCCTCTTCCTCCTCCTCCTACTCCTCTTATTCTTCCTCTTCCTCCTTGTTTTCTTCTTCTTCCTTCTCCTTCTCTTCCTTCTTCTTTCTTTTGCTTCTTTCTTCTTTTTCCTTCTCTGTCTCTTTTTTTCATCCTCAGAGAGATCTGATCACTACTTTATTGGCTTGTGCTCTGGTGTTCCTGTTCCTCTGAAAACAAAAGTACTAGTTTTCTTTTTTTCCATGGAACAGTGACTTGGGCTTCTTCTGACTGACCCCTGTACTTGTCTCTGCTCACCAACTTGGGCCCAGAACTGCCTATGGGTAGTAGAGTTGCCAATCAGTGCCAGCTATGCCCAGTGTCATCAAAAGATCCCCTTTAATTTCTTTCTGGCAAATTGTCTGATCCCTTACTATCTCTTAACTGAGTGCTCCTCAATTTTTTTTCTGGTGTGGCTACTGTGGGCTATTTCTGTGCCTGTGAACTCTAGACAATCTTCACCTCTGTGTCAAAAACTTATTTTGCCAATCTCCCTAAGTTTTCTAAGCTTGCAAAAATGTCTTACCCTAAGCTTTTGTTGACTTTGCTAATCCAAAATTTGATCTGAGGAGTTATTTTAAAGTTTTTTGTAAGAAAATGTAGAGAGTTCATCTCAGTTGCCTCTCTTCTGCCATCTTGTCTTTGTACCATCCTGCTTTATTTTTCAAAGTGCTTTTTGCTATCTGCCAGGTTATTTTTGCCAGATGTTGAAGTAGATTCAGCTTGCCAATAGAATGACTTTATGCATGTGAATGTGAAGATTAAGAGGCTTCTTAATTCTACCTGAGGATTTAAAACACACACACACATATGTATATATGTATATATTTTTTTCAACTAGCAAGCATTTATTTTTCTCCTTTTACTTTAAAAAACTTATTTCATTTATCTTCACAATAGCATTGGAAGATAGGTGCTATTATTGTTTCCATTTTTCAGATAAGGTAACTAAGCAAGCAGACCTTATCCAAGGTCACACAGCTAGTAAATGTCAAAATTCAATTTTAATTCAGATCTTCATTACTCCAGGTATGGTGCTCTATCATGTTATCTAGCTTCTAAGTAAAAAGAAGAAAAGGAAACAAAAAAAAAAACCCAAAACCTTTGTAAGACATTTTTATATGAAGATGCTAATAAATCAAAAAATATTCTACGATATGTAGAATTTTTCTTAAATGTGAAACTTAAGGAAATGTTTGTGAATATTTTTGGTGGAACCTATTGACATTATTCCTCAAGAACAACTTTTTTGTGTCTATCTACACCCTTTTCTCTGAACTAAGATTGTCAAAATTCTACTTATCTATGCTCTTTCCCCCACTCTCAAAATAAACATGATATTTCCCAGGAATCATTTTGGAGTAGGAGGAGTTTATGAGAGAGATACATTTTACTTTTATATGTTATTTATAAATTGGCAATTGGATTTATGGAAGAGTTCTTAACTTGGACTCCATGGATCTCCAAGGTGTTTCTGGATAGACTTTAGGATAGAATTTTTATGGATAGAAAAAAATAGATTACATCTTTATTTTTCTTACCTTTTGGCATCCTCATAATATTGTATATTTTATTTTAAATATTTAAAACATTATTCTGAGGTGTCCAGAAATGTTACTACCATATTGTCAATGGGGTATAAGATAATTGGAGTACCTAATATAGAGAAAAATGCAGTTTTAGTTGGAAAATATTAACAATTTTGCTATATTCAACTATCTATAGGTTGAATATTATAGGATATTTATGTTAAGTGACACTTCCTCCGCAGCAATGTTAACAGGGTATTATGAGACTACTGCCCCTCACCCACCGGATTGCATTTGGGTAACAAATCTGTAATTTTGGCTGGATGCATTAAAAAAAATTGTTAAGTTTTCAACTAGGGTTTTATAGAATTCATGTTATTAATGTGCAAAGTGTTTCATGGATACTCAATAAATATTCATTGCCATGATTAATTAACAAAACCCTGTTCAGGGCATGAAAACCTCTTTGGAGGTGATGAGTTTTACTGTATAAGGAAAATTAGTTCTAAGATGCCAAATTCTACTTCCAAAAAGATTTTCTGACCCAGGAACATGTAGGAATCATCAAGAGTACCATTCTCTTGCCCTGACTCACTATGGGGTAAGGTTTGCTGTACATGTTTAGTATGCATGACCAAAATTCTGCTGGAAGCTCTACTTTGTTATCAGAATGCTTGTACCAAGTGAGTACATTCTTCGTGCCTTAATTTGTGGTTATTGAAAATGTCTATAGCTTCAGGCATTTTAAAAAATAAGGCACAGAATAAGTTATTCAACTACCAACTCTTTTTACTCTTCAACAGTACAACTTTCAAGAAGTGACAAAAAACTTTAAGTGAGAATTGAAGTCTCTAACTCTGTCAGTTGGCCCCCTCATTGTTTCACCAAAGTCAGATTTCCTTTGCCATTCCCCCAGGTAAACATTCTAATATATTCAAATGTACCTAACCTATGGGAAATACTATTTACATATTTATTAATAATTGTACATTATAACAAACTTTGTATAAGAGGGAGGGAAGAAAGCATTAGGTCTTCAGTTTCCATACTTTTTCATCTTAGGGGAAAAACAAACCAAAAAAAATTACTACATGATACCATTCTTTAGTAATTTTGAAATTTAACAAGTTCATTATATGTGCCCAAGTATACCTTTAATAAATTAAAAACATTTAAATCATACTACAGTCAAAAACATTTAAATCATACTGCAGTCTTACTCTCCATCTTTAAGTCTAGCAAATACATTATTAAAAAAAATAAGATTGAAATTAAAAGCATAGTTTTTCCATGAAGTTAAATGGAGAATTTTCCTTCTTCCCATCACCTAATTTCAAATGTAAAATAATAGCTCTTCCTCAAAAAATATTCTGCTTAATGTTTTTCCAAGTTTTTATTTCTTTTTAATTTTAAGTCTTTGAAAAATCATAGCATCTTGGCTTGCCACCTTCCAAAGATCTTTAAATATTTACATTTTAATGTTTTAAAGAATATATAATTCCATCTGGGCTCATACTCTCCCCATTGATGAACATTTAATAAATTCTGTTTTTTAGTGTAAAGTTTCATGAGTTGGTCAAAAATTTTTATTACATGATCTATTACCTGGTTTATTATGTTTCTATTTCAGTTGGTTAAGTGACTGAATATATTTCAGATCATAGACTAATCTTAAGACAATGCATGCATGAGGTTCCAGTAGTCTCAGTCAGATAATTTACATTAGAACCTACCTATTCTAATTGTCATATTTCATTACAAAGAAGAATTGAAATTAGACTTTGATAAAGAATAAGTGTCAGCATATGATATGCTGACATTTGATATGCTGACATATGAAATAAATGCTTTCCATCACTCTGAATGTATAGATAAATTTCATGAAGAGATGCACTAATTTCTATAATATAATATTGCTTATTGATTTGAATGAAAGTTAGGTTAAATATTTTATTAGCTCATTTGTACAAGCTAATTACTGTAGATAGCTAGGTGGCTGGATAAATAGAGCACTGTCTGGAATCATGAAGATTTTAGATATTTATTAGTTATATAAATTGTGTTTTTCTTATTCAGCTGGAGAAGGGAAATTGCAAACCATTCCAGTATCTTTGGGAAAAAATCAACAACAATAACAACAACACCATGGACAGTATAGTTCACAGGATCACAAGGAATCAGATATAACTGAACATCAATATATGCTCATAAGTTTATTCTGTATGGTCATTTCATAGAATAATCTGAAAATTACATATTTGGGGGTCAATTAGTGATATCTGAAAACAAAAACTAGGATCAAAAACTCACTAATCTTTGGTTTTTATTTTTCTCAATTACTTTATATTTCTCCATCCATGAAAAACAAAAGAACAAAAAAGTAAAACCATTTCCTACAACTACCAATCATCTCCTTTCCCTGAATTTTCAAGTATATCAATATGATTTCTTGTCACCTCTTTTATTTTTTAATCTGTGTTGTACAGATTACATCATTAAGATGTATCATAGACATCAATGGTAAACCCTGGGCAGATGAAAGCAATGTAATTATGCAGTACATCATAAATGATGAGTCCATGACAGATCTGGAGATTACTTCAGTTTTGAATTAATCTGAATGACCCTAGCTTTATTGCATTTGAATTTCTAGGAATGATAAAATGCCAAGTCGTTGGAAATAAATTGATATATCCTAAACAATCTGACATGAGTAATGTATAGTTTCTCTGACTTGTTCCATATTCTGTAGACTTTACAACCACCTTCAATATTTTATTGAAAAATGCTCATCTTAATGAATTTTAGTGTCTTCCTCCTTGCTAAAAAATATTTACCTTCAAAAAACCAGAAAATCTAGAACTATGTATTTCTGTGTTTTATGTCAGCTGCAACCTAAGCTCACAAAAGAAATAAATTGGGAAGCACTGTTTCAGTCTTGTTAGCTATAAATGTTTCTTTGGGACATGGCACTGGTGTGTTCCAGAGTCAAATTTTGCTGGGCAGTATAAGTCACTCAACCCTAAGAGAAGTCTCTGAGTCTTATTAACCTGTAATGGGATTTGTGGATCTACTTTATGCTTACTACTTTGAAAATTCTTCTTTAATCTGTCACTGAAACATTTCAAAGAAATGGTTAGAGTTAGTCTGAATTGATATTTCTTTGTGTTGGCCTTATAAATTGTTCTTTAAGTACAAACACTCTGTTTGTCACTTTGAAAGGAGAGAAATCAGTGAAAAAAGTTTCTAAGCAACCTTTTTAGGCTAAACTAATGGAATAAATGACTACCTTAGATTACTTATTTTATGGGATATGGGGTATCTATTGTTCTGTTTTTTATCTTAGCCTTCTAAACTTAAGAAAATAAGTGTTATCTAAGCATAAGATACATTTATTAAGCTCTTACTGTGTTTGGAAAATAAAGCTAATTGCCAAAGGATAGAAAACCAATCTTTCTAGCTTAATAAGCATTATTTCCCTTCCAGTTGAATTATCTTTCTCCTCCCTACCCATCTTAGTCTTTTGTTTCTTTCCTTTTGCATAATCACAAATGCTCTATAGCTAGAAACTAGTCCTTCCTCATCTTAGAATATCTAGCTTTCTTAAAGTTTAACTTCTGAGCCATCTTCCAAATTAGCCATTGCCCTCTTTCTTAGCCCCCACCTCTACCCCAGCCCATGTCTGTAATTTCCTCTATTAAGATATAGATTCCAAGGGCAGAGATTATGCATCTTTTTATTTGTAATTCCACTATTTAATAAGGTATCTGGCATGCAATAGGAGTTTACTAAATACTTTACATTTTCCATTCATTTCCTTAGTTATTAGGCTCCCTATAATCTTGAGCTCAAATTTATTTGATGAATACTGCACCTCTCTCCACTAGTCTTCCTTAAAAGCAGAGGTTAGTTTCCCTTGATTTTTGTCTTTGCTTCTCCCAAGGCCTAGCACATAGCAAGTGTTTGCTGGATTGGAATGGATTTTTAACTTTCAAGAATTTTATATTTGTAGGATAATAAAGTAATAATACCATTTGTAGTGTAGATTTTGTCTTTTTATGGCTTAATTGGTAGCTACAAATGGCTATATTGGTAGCCCTCCCTCCCTCTTCTCTGCAAAAGAGACTTTTATTCCTAACAGGAGAGGAAACAGAAAATTGGGACCTGGCTCCTCTGCTTTCCTTAGAAAGAAAAACTACCAAACTAAATGTATATATTTTACTTCCTTAAGCATTATTAGTCTGGGGGATATGATCAGCTTCTATCAAACTTTGTCATTCATAAGAAGAATCAGGAACCCACATTCTATATTCAAGGTTTAACCTTTTTTTCTCTCCACTAAATACCAGTTCCAAAATGAATACACATAATGAATGTGTATTTATCCCATACTTGTCCAAATCACAGCAAATAAAAATCAGAGAAGTTATACATAGTAGAATTTATACCAGACAATGCAGAGAGAAGGAACACTTTCATTAGGAGAGAGATAACACAACCCAAAGAGTGTCCATGATCTCACTCAAGGGGTATTGCCCCCTAATCTCTAGTGTAGCAAACTGAAATGAACATGAGGGAAACTCCCTGCTCTACTCATGTCTATCCCTTCCTCCACCCGCCCAACCTTAAGTGGGTTGTTTCATCTTTTATCTCAGAAC
The DNA here is from genome assembly GCF_016432865.1 of Antechinus flavipes. Lineage (NCBI taxonomy): Eukaryota > Metazoa > Chordata > Mammalia > Dasyuromorphia > Dasyuridae > Antechinus > Antechinus flavipes. Next base: position 411,819,581 of record NC_067398.1, on the reverse strand, counting down.
TAGAATCCCAAAGCAATCAATGACTTTCAACGCTGGAAGTCTCCTAAAGAGAACTGGCTCTGACGAGTTCCTCAGGGGGACTCAAAGCTTGATGAGGAAATCAAAGCTGATTGACAAAAATTTGAATTCTTTCTTCTTTCACCAACTTCTCAGGGTTTCCATCTCTACCAGGAAGGAAAGAGTCCAAATCAATGAACCTTCAGAATGTTCAGAAGAATTCTAAAAATGTATAACATATCCTCTCAGTTTACATTATATTTATATATAATCACATCCTGGAACCTAGAATCATCCCATCCCCTTAGGATCAAGATTTGGGCATCCACAATGCAGCATGTACCTGATTGAGACTATATTATTGGCAGGGTACAAAATGATCAAAAATATTATTGAACATCTCTGTGCCAGGAATTGTACTAAGTAATAAAGATTCATAGAAAAACAATAGCAATGTCTGCTAGGAAAAAATTGTCTTGTAAAAGAAACAGCAGGAAGAATTGTATTATCACTGGAATGTAAAATATATTTAAGGGAGTAAGAGATAAGAAAACTAAAAAGGCAGAGAAGGGTTAGGAGAGGAAGATATTTAAAGACTAAGAAGAGTATTTTATATTTTTAAAAGAGAACCACTGGAGTTTACTGACTTGAGGTATACATGAGCAGGCTTGTGTAAAAGGAAGACTACTTTGACAGCTTAATGGAAGATGAACTATAATACAAAGAGGTTTGAAATAAAGAAGACCAACTAGAAGGCTATTGGAATAGTCTAGGCATAAGGTGATAAGCATCTCTATCAGGATGGTGGCAGAGTGAGAAAAGAGGATTATAAAGATAGAATTTTCCATCACTCAGCAACTGATTACACAGGCAAGAATGAGAGAGAGTAGTTAAGGAGATGATCTTTGGATTGTGAGTCTAGTTGACTAGGAGGGTGATGGTATCCATAACAATAATATGGAAATTATGAATAAAGGACAGTTTGGGGATCAATATAATGAATTTCATTTCAAATATGTTAAATTTAATATGTATAGGAGACATCAAATTCAAACTGTCCAATAGGCAGATGGAGATACAAGAATGGAGAGTGAGGTTAGGGATAGATATAAGAATCATCTGAAATAAAGATGACAACCTAACTCTTAGAAGATGATGAGACTACCTTTGAAATAGTATGGAGTAAAAAGAGAAGAGAACTCAAAACAGAGCCTTAGGATTAAGAAGCACAACATGAATAGATATTCAGCAAAGGAGTTAGAAAAAATGGTTATAATGATAGGAAGAGAATTGGGATGTGGTACCAATATGAAAACCTAGAGAAGGCATATCCAGAAGAGAGTGAAATTCACTATAAAAGTGTACAGAAAAACCAAAAAGAATGGTGACTGAGAAAAAGCTATTATATTTAGCAATTAAGAGATCATCGGAAACATTGGAGCGAGTAAGTTAAGTTGAAGATGAGATCAGAAACTAGATTGCATATCATTAAGAAGAGAATGAGAAAAAAAAATCAGAGAATCTTATTGTAGCAGTCCTTATTAAGGAGTTTTGTCCATAAAAGATAGGAATATATAGGGTAAGAGCTAGTGTAAATGGATGGCTTTTTTCCCCCCACAAGATTAGATATGTTTTCTTAGGTAGCTGGGATATAATTACTAGGCAGGAAGAAATTAAAAATTATGTGAGAGGAAAGTTGATAGAGAGGTTAATCTATGGAGAAGAGAGAACAGTCAAGATTGTATTTATAGAAAGATTTTCCCCATGACAAAAAGAAGGGTCACCCCTTTATGTGAAATAGGAGTAGATAGAGAACGTATTTGAAAAATTTGAGATGAGGTCTCAGCAAACAATCTAAATTTTTTGCAGTGAAATATGAAGAAAAATTCTTAGCAGAGAGAATATGGGTAGGAAAAGACATAAGAGGTTTGAAGAGAGAAAAAGTTTGGAATACCTAAGTTCCTCACTACAATTAAAAAGTAGTATGAGAGTGAAAGGTCAGCTGGTACTGGAAAAGGTGGCCAGCAATGCTATCATCAATAAGGAATCAGAGCTCAGTGAAAGTAAGGAAATTGGAGTCAGAAAAAAAGAAAGGGGGAAAAAAGATGAAACCAGCTTTGTTATCTAGGGAACAGGAATTCCAGAGAGCATGGTAGAAACAATGGGATGATTATGAAGGGAATATTGGGGAAGAGGGGGGTTGATAAAGGAGAAATTGGGAATAAGATGTGAGGCAGAAAGGGATGGGAATCAAGATTTATATGATAGGGAGATTTGATTAGGATCATTGGAATAGGGAGTGTATAAGAGAATAAAAGTAAGTTCATCATTAAAAGAACTCAGACATATAATCATTAATCTTTAGGGGGATTAATGTATAGACTTTGAGCAGATTGGAAGGTAAGCCTATAGTAGAGAATCAGAATTCAGGTTCTTATCAAAATATATAGGTTCTAGACAGACTCACTAACAATTAAGTCACCTCAGAATTAAGTCTTCCATCAAGGGTCTGGTAGTTTGTAGAGTTGGTAATACTTGATCTATATGACAAATTCTAGTGGAGTTTCTGGAGGTAAGGTTGTTCTGCACAACAAAAATATTGATTGTGTTTTCAAGGTAGACTATTCTCATTAAAAAACAAGAAGGTTCCCATGAATTGTTTTTCTTCCTTTTCTTTTCTTTTCTTTCCACTGACCAATAGCAATAACTTGTACTGATGCAAAGGGTTTAACATATATGTGGAATTCTTTCTCTTTTATTTTGCTTTGATCAGATCATTTAATGGAGAGATAGAGTGGGAGGGGAGGACATTTTATCAAGGTATATTATATATTTCCATAGAAAATCACCTAAATGATATGTTTTATTGAATTTTGAAGTCATTATAAAATTGTATGTTGTATTAATACTCAAAAGATTATATGGGTCTTTGTGGTTGTTTTACAAATCCTTAGTATAGGTAAAATTTTAGCTCTGTTGGAGCGCCACCTCGTGTCTGTGATTTAACATTGCATTCCATTTTAGCATTTGGGAAAGCTATTAATGAAATTTTTATTAATTCTGATGAAGATAATGCAACTTTGAAGCAAGGACTATACATTCGAACTTTAGTTAAAAAACATGCTTGTGATAAACAATATACTCTTTTTACTTTTAAGTATCTTTCTCCAATTCCCACTTATCTGATTATACTGTTTGAAAGAAATAAGTATAAAAAGCTAAAACTAACATTTTAAATCATATATGAAAACAACATTTGTATGTGCTTCAGGGTGAAGACACAACAGCACTAGGGAATAGATTTTAATTTGACAAATTTAACTTTTAATCATTTTCTCTAGCCTTCTATTTATATTTTTGAGATGGAGTTCTCTAAGGTGCCTTGTCCATATTTACCTTAATACAATGCCTGGTACATGGTAGACCCTTAAATGCTATTTGACTGACTGGGACACCTGGATGCAATTAACATAATGATATTTGGTCAAATTGACTTTATTTTTAAAAGCTCTGTTGGTGTCTAATACCTCCTTTTAGGAATTCAAGAGCCAGAGTTATAGAAACAGATAAGTACTTAGTACTTATGATAACCTTTGCAGTGACAGCAAAATATCTTTTCTTCTTGATTACTCCGTGTGTGTGTGTGTGTGTGTGTGTGTGTGTGTGTGTGTGTGTGTGTGTAATTTCTGGAGTGCTGATATTTTCTTATCTTGATATCTTTCTCACAAACTTTAATTTAGAGACTGATTTTCTTACTATGTACTCTATTATATTTTACTTTCTAACATGAATTACTATGTACATTTTATCAGGTATTTTTCATCTAAAAGTACCAGAGTCTTCTCTAGTTGGCTCAGCTATTGGAAGAATCAGAGCTGTGGACCCAGATTTTGGGAAAAATGCAGAAATTGAATACAACATTGTTCCGGGAGATGGGGGAAACTTGTTTGACATCATGACAGATGAAGACACACAGGAAGGAGTTATCAAATTGAAAAAGGTAAAATTTTGGATATAACTAATATTTCAAAATTGTGATTTAACCATGATAATCCTCATAAAGAAATATCTCTTGAATAGCCTATCCCAACAAGTGACCAAGTAATAACTTGGTGACTTTCAGAATCTTATTGATTTTACTTTGCTACTGAGATTTATCCCTTTGTTCCAGGATAATTATTACTGTAGGCTATATTAAAAATTAAACCTTTAAATGTATCTAGTGCTTAAATCTTCATTCAGCCTGTACCAGGCTTTACAAATGTCAATATGATTTCACTCTTAAGTAAAGCTCAAAGTTTAAACAGAGACATACTTGGACCACAAGTATAATTTTTACTCTACTGTCTACATTTATAATCTAGAATTCAAGAGACCAGGGATCCCATTGTGCCTCTGATTGTTTCTATAGATAGTTTGCAGCTGACCAGCTAGTGGCCAGCACAAATAATTTGAGGTAGGAGTTCCATTTCAGATAAAGTGCTTTGATAGCTAATGAAAGGGAAGTTAAACAGTGTTTTATATATATTGAAAGAAAGTGTTTTAAAGAGATGGGTTCAGATAAAAAATAAAGAAAGAGAAAAGAGATATATGTTATATAATATTAAACCCATCAGGAGAAATAAAAAATGAGGTTGCAACTATGGGGAACTAGCAACTTTTAACATTTATACTTATTCTTCAGGAAATGTACCTTGGGAAATCTATCTTTGCATTTTTTAAGCTCTATGTATTATGGGTGCACGTAATAAAAGAGTATAGTGAATAGTTTTGTCCCTATAGTATTTAGAGTGGAGAGAGATTATGGAATCATGGATAGAGTGAATTAATGAAAATCTGTTTTCATTTCTTGCTGTTGACCTTTGTTATTTATGAAATACTGAGGAAGTCATGTAATCTCTTAGACTCTCAGCCAATTGCATAGACTTCTCTTTGAAATCATAGCTAGCTGAATGTTGCATTGGTAAAGAACTTTCTGGGCATCTCAAGTTCATTGAGCTATCTACCATTTAATAATATAGTAAGATAGAATCAACAATAAGTTCCATATAGTGCCTGATCTTTCCATGTCCTATGCCATAGTGGAAAATTGGCTCTGCTTTCCAAGCCCTCCAGGGTACTCATTCCTGTTAGTGGAAGTGATGAGTTCCCTAGGAAGAAGATATTGTTGGACATCTGCCAGAAGTTTCACTCATTCTCATTTTGGAAATTAATTGGTTAAATAACAAGTGCCTGGGTGGGTGGGAAAGATTGTTGTATTTATCAATGGTTTTATTATGCTTTTACTTTAAGGTGGCTATGCTACTTCTTAAAAGCATAGTAGAAACAAATAAAGGTAGTTCCATTGAGGAGCTAACAAATTTACATCTCACTAATTAGAATCTGTCTACATGATATTTTGTACATTTTCTAGAAATCCTGTGATGTAATGTGTAAAGCACTTTGCAAAGTGTTTGTGCCATGTCAATTTTAGTGATCATTAAAAGTATTATTATATTTTAGTTTAAATAAAAATACATTGTAGAGTTTTATAATTATTTTTACAAAACCCTCAACTGGCACTGAATGTATGCCATGTATATTATAAATAAGTATAATGTAGAAGAGAAGTATATAAAAGAAAATAATATTTTAAAAGAGCATTGCACAGAATTCCTTGCATTTAAAGCATTTTACACCTCATTTGAGTAAACTCTACATTGTATATATGTTTATAATTGAGCTAGATTCAGATGAATTACATACCCTTAGCTTTTACCTAAGTTTTATTAAAATGATTTTCTAAAAAATGCCTATAAATTTGAAATGCATTTAAAAAAAATAAGTTCTCCTTGCACCCTGATATCCACAGACTGCTACAGTTTATTCTTTATTTCTTTGGTATACTCTAAGGCTTTCTGTGTATCATGATTTTCTAGTTAATTACAAATGATTTGTAATAGATATTCGTATATGGAAAATATTTTCTTTTTGGTGAAAGTATACATACTCTTCTGGACTTCATGTTTCAACTTTAAACATATTTGGTTAACAAAATTGCTTGTTGATTATTTTTATGAATACTGTATCCTGTGTCTTATAAAGTCCCTTTATTTTTTTTAAAGCCTGGTGTTAAAAAAGTGTTAGGCATAGATTATTAAAAAATTTATATGAGAAATTCTGTGCTAGCCTCTCTTGCCAACAGCTGTTAAAGAACAGGGACAGGGGATATGAATTTTAATAGATAAAACTTCTGATTTTTCAATCCCCATATCTGAATATGATTAAAATTTGTGAAGGTATTCTAAAAGACAATAATAATAATTTGAAATTAAAAATAGATTTCACTTACTTTTCTGTAACATGGTTGATAGGCCAGGACATCTTTATGGGGGGTCATAAAAAATGTTAAAGTTTGAGCTAAGTTTACAAATAGGATCACTTTTCTTTTTTTCCTTAACTAATATAATATTTTTTTCACAGTATGCACTTCAAAAATCAAATTGAATTGGCGCAGGTAGATGGTGCATTAGATAGAACACCAGCCTTGAAGTCAGGAGGACCTGAGTTCAAATCCAACCTCAGATACTTAATCTTTCTAGCTGTGTGACTACCAGCAAGTCACTTAATCCTACCTGTCTCACAAAAATAAGCAAATTGAATTATACATGTTCTAATTAAATCATCTTATTATAAGACAGGTTTAATATGAAATCTAGATGTGCCTCTCAGAGATGTAGACTATGTATATGCTAAATGAATGAAGTAATATAGAAAATTGAGGAAATTTTCTGTATAATGTAGTACAAAACCAAAATAAAACACTTTTGTCTAAATTGACCATATAGGAAACATATTACTGTTTGAGTTATCTTAAGTAGTAGTATGATTTCTTCCTTCCATTTTAATAGTGGAACTGTATAGTTTCAGAAAGAGAGAACATTTCTGTTGCCTTAAATCATAGAAAATACTAATTCATTATCTATGTAAAATCTTAGTATCAGCTTGAGGACAGCCAATATACTATTTCTGGCTATTTTACCAACTGAATGATTAGTAATTAAACCAATCCATTCTATACCACCATGTTGTTTTGATTATGTAGTTGTTTGTATCATTTCTGACTCTTTGTGACCCCATATGGAGTTTTCTTGGCAAATGAACTGAATGGTTTGCTGTTTCCTTGTCTGGTGTAATATATTAAAACAAAATAAGTGTCTTGCCTAGGGTCAACACAGCTAAGGAGTATGTAAGGCCCAATTTGAACTCAGGTCTTCCTGACTCCAGGCCTACTACTCTTATCTGTTTAGTCACCCAGCTACCCAAACCACCATAACAAGTTTGTTTGTTTTTTAAAGAGAGTTGAAATACATTTGTCAAGAATATTTTAATTATCTTAGCTCCATTGTTATGGACTATATCTGAAAGCTCATGATTTAACATTGCAAGGACCAATTGCATCAAAGAATACATTAAAAAAATAATCTTTATTATACTATTCAGTGGATGCAAGGAAGATCTGAGTTTACATTTGGCTTCTGACACTAGTTATCACTCCAATATCCTTGCCAAGAAAAATCCCAGATGGGTCATGAAAAATGACTTAAACGACTAAAAAACAATAACAACTATAAATTCACATAATTATAAACATATATTATAATTGTACATAGAAATAAAATATATTTGTCCTGCAATTGATACAGCTTGGGACTTCAAGGTACTTTCAAATTCTGGTCCATCTGTTGTTTTTAAGTCTGTGAAGTGATCCTACTAAAATAGTTTTTGTAGCAATTTGTTAATTATTTGATTAATTCAATCTCTGTAGACCAAAAAACATAGAAGGAACCTCCAAAGTAATTTAATTCAATTTGAATTTACAGTATTTCTGGTTACATCTTTCTCCCCATCTTCCTACCCAATAAAATATGAGCTCCTTGAGTTTAGTGACTGATTTGCTTTTGTCTTTGCAGTTCTAGCAACCTAGCACAGTATCAAGCATGTAGTTAATGATTAATGAATGCTTGTTAATTGAATGATATCTTATTATTGTAATAATCTATTAATTGGTCAGTCTCTCCCCCCTTATTTTGGAAACAAATATTAAATTGATTTTTCTAAAATATAGTTCAGACCAATTGCCCTCTTTCACCAAAATAAATGTTTAGTAGTTCTCTCTACTGCTAAAATAAAATGCAAAATTATTAAATTTGTATTGAAAGACCTTGAGTTTCTTTTTCACCTATCCTAATAAGGTATCCATATCTGTTAGAGTTCAAATGTTGGAGTTTGTTCTTCTCAAAGCACAGCCGGTTTAGAGGCTTGGAGCCCTTCGGATGTCTCCAAATCCAAAGGTTCTGTCCTTCAGCCTCTGACTCTGCTTTCTTCAGCCTCCAACCAAGACAGAGATGGAAGGTCTCTCTTATCTCCTTCTGGGGAGCCCAGCCACCAACTTGACGCGGAGAGAGGGCTTCTGGTGTAGCTCCACTGAAATCCGTTAAAGTGTTCTCTGCACAAGAGTCGTTCCTTTCGAGTCTAGCGCGATCAGCCAGCCAAGAGGAAAAAATGTATTCTGGAATGGCTGTCTCGCCTTATATGTGAACCTTCTAAGAGAATGGGATTATGGGTTTTCTCCCATAGTGCTCTCTGGCCCAAAGAGCTTTAAGGTGTGGACTCCCTTGAGTAAAGGTGGGAACACAAGCCTTGTCTTGATTAGTTCTACTTAGTACCTTGTTTCAGGTTCTGGCCAAAACAACTTCTTGTAAGATTAGATCAACTCTAATTACTTAGCAGTTAGTAAGGATTCCAACATCTCCCCCTTTACCCCCTCAGAACCCCCCTATGTTTTAAAACAAAAGAAAGGGGGAGATGTTGGAATCCTTACTAACTGCTAACTAATTAGAGTTGATCTAATCTTACAAGAAGATGTTTTGGCCAGAACCTGAAACTAGGTACTAAGTAGAACTAATCAACACAAGGCTTGTGTTCACACCTTTACTCATTGGAGTTCAATGAGTTCATACATCCCTTGAAGCTCTTTGGGCCAGAGAGCACTATGGGAGAAAACCCATAATCCCTCTCTCTGGAAGGAGCATAAATAGGCCAATGGGCCAGTCGAAGAAGTTCTTCAGAGGAAGACGCTACAAGTCGAGATTTCACCGGAATGACATGAAGACTGGAGCTGGCTGGAGGCTGAAGAAAGCAGAGGCAGAGGCTGAAGGAGCAGACCCTTTGGATTTGGAGACATCCGAAGGGCTCCAAGCCTCTAAACCGGCTGTGCTTTGAGAAGAACAAACTCCAACATTTGAACTCTAACATTTTGGCGCCCCACGTTGGGCGCCAAAATGTTGTGAGCTTATTCTTCTCAAAACGCAGCCAGGTGATAAAAGTTCAGATCTTTTATTATTTCCAATATAGCCCGGTTAGCTTAGAGGCCTATCTCTCTGCTTGGTTCCAAGAGCTCTCTCCAAATGTCTTTAAATCCAAATGTCTGCTCCTTCAGCCTCTGCCTCTGCTTTCTTCAGCCTCCAGCCAGCTCCAGTCTTCATGTCATTCCGGTGAAATCTCGACTTGTAGCGTCTTCCTCTGAAGAACTTCTTCGACTGGCCCATTGGCCTATTTATGCTCCTTCCAGAGAGAGGGATTATGGGTTTTCTCCCATAGTGCTCTCTGGCCCAAAGAGCTTCAAGGGATGTATGAACTCATTGAACTCCAATGAGTAAAGGTGTGAACACAAGCCTTGTGTTGATTAGTTCTACTTAGTACCTAGTTTCAGGTTCTGGCCAAAACATCTTCTTGTAAGATTAGATCAACTCTAATTAGTTAGCAGTTAGTAAGGATTCCAACACATATCTACCTCAAACCTATGTGTGAATAAATTGTTATGTTCCATGGCACCACTCCCAATGACACGAAAGATTCTTGAGGGCAGAATAATATTTTTATTTTTGCTTCACGAGACTAACCCAGTATTTTATACATAGTAGAAACTTAATAAATGTTGTTGAATTTCACTTGTTTCTGAACTCTGTGTTCTGAAGAGAAGCAAAATCAATCTAATTTATCTTAAACTTGATTGTTTTTCAAATGCTTGAAAAAATTATCTCATCTAGATCATCATTATGAATAATTTATCTCAAAATATCAGGTCATTGATCTTTATAATTTTTCACCCTCTATATCATAGTGGGATAAAGAGTCGGAGTGATACAATGAAATGAACACTACCACGGGACCAAAACACCTGACTTTCAATTCTATTTCTAACAATTACTCCACCTGGGTTAAGTGACTTTGGACAAATGACTCCATCTTTCTGCTTTTGATTTCCTCTGAGGGATTAGACCATTTGGTCTCTAAGCAGTTCTAAATATCATTATTTAGTCATTTTCCTAGTATAGTATAAAATTACTTTAGTAAACGTCCATCATAACAGAACCTGGATTTTTGAAGCATGGGTCACCAATCTGAATAATGAATGTGTCCTTTCACAGAAATATGAGGAATATGATAATCCATTTCAAACATTGGCACATTAAATTATAATTTTCAGCCTATCATTCTTTATATTCCTATGTGAAGTTACACAAGTTTAAAGTTGATTGCTCAACTGATGAGGAAGAAAATTCCAAACTGCATCAGTTTTCCTATGTAACCTAATCTTTGAAATATAGGTTCGTAGCTGCATTAAGAGATGTTAAATGGCATCTTTTAATTACCCATGGTGCACAAAATAAACTGCTAAGAAATGAGAGCAGGGGTAGGGAATACACCAGAGCTTGGATCAAACATTTTTCCTTCCCTCAAAGAGTTTTCTTTTTAAACTTTTTAAAAAAGTTTATTTAGTGGGAGATAAGACATTAATAAGAATCATGGGCAGTAATATTTAATGTGCCAAATAGATGCAAAATTTTCCATAACTGTAGTACTGAAAAGAAAATTGGTTACAATAACTTTATGGACAAAAGAATCTAACTAAGCTATTATAGAAAGTTAAGGAAGTTTTCTCCACCTCAGATATCTAGATAATGAAAATTACTAATCCGAGACAAGCAAAGAGTTTACATATATACATGTTCACATATACATGTATGTGCAATCATATATATATATATACATATATATGTAATTAATTTAGCAGGCATGGTTACAATCATCAAAATAAGTCACGGATCCATGATGTAATGTCAGACTGAATAACAGTTGCAGTGGGCAGATGGATTGTTCATGACTTCCTCTTTCTTCACAAGTCCTCTGTCTCTTATCTGGCTCTTATGGGACACCAGGATTAGGTACAAATTTAAAATGGTCAGGAGAGTTATGATTCTCCTCCCTGATTTTTTTCTCTAAATTCTGGCTGCCAGGTCAGCCTATTTATTGCTTGTACAATAGTCTGTGTAACTTGTCATCTTTTATAACCTTCTTTCTCCTGATTCTTTTTAAATCCTCCTCTAACTTTGTTTTTTATCTTCCCCCTAGTTAAATTCTTACTATAACTGCTGACCCCAGGAAATTATTTTCATTCAGTAATGGGATTTGAATCAGAGCCTGATCAAAGACCACTACATTAACATGTTTAGTTCCACTGAGTCAAAAATCTTAATCAGGATAAAATGCATTTCATAACTATTACATATAGTAATATATATACTATACATATATAGTAATATAAATTACACATATTTAGTGATCCTTTGAAAAATCATTGTGGCTAATCTGCATGTCCAGATTCACATTTATGCATTATGAAAAAATATTAACCATAATTGACAACCAAACTTGTCGCTTAATATATTAATATTTTATTAATATAAAGTTAGTTTTCTTTCCATACCCTAGTATCTTCTTGTTACAAATTATTCTTCTACCCTAACCTCTGAAATTAATGGAACCCAAATTCATTACTGGATAAACTAATTGGAGTTTCTTCTCTGTTTACCAAAATTCTAAGCATCACTTTTGAATCTGAGGCTTTTTGTGGTTTTATAACCAGTTTCTTATTTATTTTAATAACATTTTAGTTAAATTTAGTACTGGGCTTGAAGTGTTGATGTAGAATGATATTTCTGTTCAATCTGAGAAGGCTTTAATTTTATCCTGTTTCTTTGGAGTGCATGCTAAATATTCTCCATGGCTCTTCTTTCTTTCATCTCTGCCCCCACCCCCATACTTTCCTTTTTATTTTGTCTCTCTTTTCTTTCTTTTCTTCCTGATCTTCAAAGGGAGAAGAAGGTGAACAGATGAAAAGAATGATCAGGGATAGTTAGGAAGGAAAGTATGAAGGGAAAGTTTTCTGTTCTTTTGATTCTCCACCTCAAATCCACTTTATAAACAGAGACAGGTTCCCATATCACTATGTCACTTTAAGTTCAGAATAAAATTGTGAAACCTTACAAATCCCTCCAAGGCATTTGATATTGGTGGAAAATCTTTCATGCTGCCCCTTGTGTCACACTACACTGAACCAAGTATACACAATGATTCCTGTATGAAAATAACATAGTGTGAGTAACCAAACAGAAATATTTGAAAGATATATAGAGCAGAAAGTTGTTGTGGGTTTTTTTTTTTTCCACCTTTGAAATCAAGGCTGGAAATTAGGTCAGCTCCAAATAAAATAGGAACATAAGAATGTTTCCAATAAAACTATGCTATTCTGCCCTGTTAAGTTGAATGAAACCTGCTAGGTTTATTTTAAAGTGTTGACTTTCTGATATGGATTCATGAAACTTAAAGATCAGTTCAAGTGATAAAATATTCAATGCATCTAGATTAAAATAGCCTAAAAGTGACATGCAAAATAAAAATATATTGCTGCTTATAAAGTCACTGAAGTTCACACATTGCTAACTGCCATCTTTAGGTAATTAAAACAGAATGACTGTCACTAAAGTTATAACCTAGTTTTTTATATATGGCATTGTATCCTAAAGAATACCATAGTTTCTCCTCAAATATTTTAAATAATAAGAAATCATGGCATATTGAGAAAATGTAGAATTTGATCTTTTAATTTTTTAAATTTTATACTTAAATGTGAAAAATAGTTCCATATATATAACATAACACAAAAATATTACATATGAAATTGTATTCTTTATTTCATACCTCTTCTTTCCTTTGCTTTTTTTTTTAATTAAAAGCAATATAATCTACATATTATTTTCAGTTGGCATTACTCTTATTTATTTGGCTTTTTTTGTGTTTCTTTCTGACCTTCATTATGTTGTTGTATTTTGTGAATTAAAAAAAGTTTCAATGATCTTTTTTATTGGCATCACTATTGTTAACTTGCACTTTCCCTCAGCTAATTAAAAATAAATTAAAACAAAAAAAGTTAAAAACAAAACAAAACAAAAATAAAAATAAGTGAATGTAGCTGAGCAAAATGGCTATGTCCAAAAATATGTAGTCTCTCTACCTGGTGGCAAACACTTTTCTCAGGAAGTGTTTTTCACATCCCTGGAATGGACCCTGGAAACTTAGAGTCAGTTATTTAAATAATCAAAATTGCCTTACAAAGTTGTTTTTCTTTACAATGTTTTTTTTTTTTAAATAAATTGTTATCTTGATTCTGCTTCTTTTAGTCTATTTCAATTCATACTATTTCAAATTTTCTGAAATCTTCTTTAGTCATTTTTAAAGAACATATCATTCAATTACATTTGTTATGTTCAGATATTCTTCATTGTCTAAGAAGCAATCAAGGTACCTCCTTAGATTCTAGTTATTTTCTTCTTGTCTTCCCCCATTTTATTCCCAATTCACAATAGTTTGATTTCTTTAGACCCATTTCCTACTGGTATTTTCCTCACTGTTAACTGTCCTCACATCCAAACTTTTTCCTTCCTATTGAGTTTTATGTATTTCTACACTAATGTGCTTATTTAATTCTCTTTTGTCTGATTAAAATTAGGTTCATCCCTTTTTCATTGTATATTCTTCTCATTTTGGGGGGAGGGAAGACTAGCAACTTCTGATGTGAGGGCTTTTGGAGGGCTTGTTTTCAGGATTGCTCATCCACTTTTGGAGTCTATCTGTCATCCAACTATTGCCTGTGACTCTGAGAAGCTGCAACATGTATAGGAACCACACACCAGTAAAGCCATCTAACTAAATTGTAGCTTCTTAACTGGGCTGTGACTTTATAAAGAGTCTTGTAATCTAATATGGGGATTGTGAAAATAAATCATGAATAGAAAAAGTTTAAGGAGGCCATAGCTATTAAACCAAGTTGAGGGTAACCAATAGGACTCAAACCTATTGGTGTGTTAAGCATATGAAGATTTCCCCAAGAGGGTGGGTGAATGAGAACAATTTGTTTCAACAGCTATGAAAGTGGATGAAGCAAATGGTGTGCAGTGTGAAGATACTGAAGATGCTAAGGTCATGAGCTGCATCATAGGCTATTGTCAGTCATCTTGATTTTTGTCAGACAATTGGATTTTGCTGTCTCTGGATAAGGAAATAAGGCTGATGACTTTGTGCAACTCTGTCTCAGTTAAATCTAAGCTGCATATGAGTCATCACCCATGTGATGTCATTGGTCTTCTTGAAAAGCAGAGAAATAACCACAATTTTCTCATTCACTTTAAGAGAAATAGAAAGCTTCCTTTTCCATTTTTGTACTCTACTATATTTCTTAATTTTACCCTAACCTCTTCTTTGTCTCTTTAAACTCTCAGAACTGAACCAATCTATCCTAAATATGTCTTGATTTTTTCCCCCTTATCTGACTTTGAAAATATAAGGTTCTAAAAGGATATGTTTCGTCTCTTCCGTTAGAATGTTTGTAATACATTTTCATACATTTCTTTCCAACTGTTCAAATGAATTTACCTTTCTAGGTTTTTCTGGATTCTTCTATTTGAATTTCAAAGTTCTTATTCAGCTCTGGTATTTTCAGAAGAAATTATTAAAATGAATAATTATAATATTACAAATTATATAATATTAACCACATTATAATAACACAAATATAATAACATAAATATCATGGTAGTATAAATTACTAATAATTAATAATTATCAAAATAAAAATTAAAAGTTCACTCCCCTATATGATTACATTTATTCCATAGTAATGCATATTGCAAAATAATTTATTTTTGTTTTATATATTTTGCTTTCTAGTGTATTTTGTTGCTCTCCTAATTTTTTTTTTTTTTTTTTTTTGCTGAGGCAATTAGGGTTAAGTGTGACTTGCCCAAGGTCACACAGCTAGGAAGTGTTAAGTGTCTGAGGCAGATTTGAACTCAGGTCCTCCTGATTTCAGGGCTGGAGCTCTATCCATTATATCACCTACTGTTCTTCTCCTAACATTTTGTAGAAACTTCCAGGTCTTACAAATCTTGATTGTCTTCCTTCTTACTTGAATTGTTCTTTTCTAGATATTTGCAATCTTTTTTGCCGTTTTTTCCCTTGTACCCTGGGAGCTCAGAATTTTAGCTATGAAATTAGCTAGGAAAAACCTTTGAGGATTTTTCTTTTAGGAAGTGCTGAGTATATTTGTTCTCTCTTTACCCATTAGTTCTATCAGATCTGGTATGTTTTCATCTACAATTTCTTGAAATATAATGTCCAGATTTTTTTTTAAAATTGTGATTTTCAGGATATTTCTTTGGCCAGTTTTCCATTTTACTGGTTTTTGATATCAGAAAACTAATATTTTCTTAGGTTTTCTTTATTTTTCATTTTGTTCTAGTATTCTTGATGTTAATAGAGTAATTGATCATTCTTATTTTCAGATATTCTTTTTCTTGACTGGTGGAGTTTATGGCTTTTTTCTTCTAAGCTACCTATTTTCTTTCTAAATCACTCCTCTAGAGTTTTAAAATAATTATTTTTTTTACTTTATTTCTTCTTGATATTCATATAATCTTTGTGAAAAATCAATCCTCTCCCCCTTGAATCTCTCCTTTCAGATGTTATAGTATTATATTAGCAACATACAAACATCTATACACACACACACACACACATACATCTATACATAGCATATGTACATCTAAAATGTATAAATATGTGTATGTGATGTATATATACACATATACATATTTTAATGGTGATAGATGTTTTATTTGATGTTTTCATTACTCTTGCTTTAGTTAAAAAAATGATAGCATTGTGCTGTGGCCAAGATCTATCCCTTTGATGTATTTTTGTGTAGATTGTTCAGCTTTGATTTGCCCTGAGTACTCTGGATTCTTATTCTTGGGCTATCCCCATTGCAGCAATGAGAAATTCTGCTGTTTATCACGTTGTTTGTTACTGTCACTATGTGGGGCTTCTAAGTTCAACACTGGTAGCTTTCTATTTTCTCTGTATCTTTTTCAGGGGAATTCTCTGCTACTTTTGAGCACAAGCACATTGTAATCTAGATGTATCTTATCTTCAGTCATTCTAGTGCTTCTTTTGCCCATTTATTGCCCTTTGTCTTCTTTTGGTTAAGTTTTTGTATATTTCTGGGGAGGAAAATGCCACTATGGTTATCACAATGAAGCTATAGTTTCTTATTTTATTTTATTATTATTGTCTAGTTTGGGGAAACTTAAGGATTTTAGTGGAACTGGTGAAGAAAACATATTGAATAAAAATTTGAAATATATATGTATACACACATAAATATGTATATATGTATATATCTATATAGCTTGCATATTATTTTGAAAAAAATTAATGTCTGTTTTTTGTAATCAGAATTTCTCTCAGTATTTTTCTTCACCCATGCCTGCCAAACTACATAAAAATTATGTGTTTTAAGGGAAAAAAGAAAAAGAGGGTAAAGAAAAAAGTTAGTAAAATCAACCATCAAGCTGAAAAAATCTGAAAAAATATTCTGTATATTATTTCTGTGGTTACTTTTACAAAGAACTGAGATGTCTGGTAGGTAGAATCTGAAATGACTAAGAAAACAAAGGTTCCAGTTCCTGAGCATGTTCATTTATTATGCAGTGCATGTCCAAAAAAAATCAGAACTAGGACTCCTAAACTTTGGCACTGGATCCCAAATACAGAGGGAAACATTTTATGCATTAAAAACAACTAATCAAGTAAGAACAATTAATTAGAATAAAACAAGATGAAAAATTAGATAATCTGATTTTCTAGTTGGGAGGAGAGTGAATAGATGCAATTTTCTGAAATTAGAAAAAGAAGTCTTCTACTCCTAGCAAGTAGATACATGTTCAAAGGAACATGGAAATAATAACTAATTAACCAGTATGTAGCCAGTTTTCAGATAAGATATGTGGATTGCTAGAAATGTATAGTGAGAAAACTCTTTGTATAATCAGTTTTTGGATTTGACTGTGTTTCTGGTCAACATAACCTAGATCCTTACTTAAAGGTCTCTAAGTAACCAGTAGATATATGGACAGTTGCCCAGCCATGCAAGGTTAAGTTCAAACAATGCAACAAATCTTTCTCATATTTCTAAAAATTTAATAAACTTTTACACAATATAGAAATTGAGTTAAACACATAATTTTATAGAAAGGGAATAGAGTTAGATCCAGAATTCAGTAACAAGATGGAGTCAATATGGTTTTCTACATAGTTTCCACAATTCCCTCAGAATGGCTATTTTCTCACGTCACGAAGAAATTATTTTTATCCTAAACACATATTTAACCTTCTAGAAATTAAACACATATGTACCTAAGGATAATAATACATAGATAGACATTGTAGTATTAAAGTAAGAATACACACAAATGTGTATGTATTTATACATATACATATTTATACACATATTTCCTATTTGAAAATTATAACGTATTTGGAAAAAAAATATTCAGGAATTTGTAGATATGTGAAACCAATGTATTGCATGTTATTTTTAACTAAAGGTAACAGTATATTCACACAATGATTCAAATCAAGCTACTTTTTCACATAGATATCCAAATAAAATGTTTCTTTGTTTCCTAATTTTTTTTTTTTTTTTTGGTTTTGTATAGAATACGTTTTATACACTAGAAGTATATAACTCCACTGCTTGGAGAAGTTGGGGGGATGAAAGGGGAAAACAGGTTGGATTAATTCAGTACAACTTGGACAATAAATTATAGAATTTTCAATTCCAAGGCAACCTTTGTGAAAGGACAGTTGTCAATGTAGGACATCAGTGAAAATTTAAATTTTTAATTGTTTATTGTTTTTTCCCCTAAAATGACCATTCATGTGAATAGATAATTTATGATCTTGAATATTGATATTTTTATAAGAGTTATTCCCAAAATGACATGACTTTAATAGAGATAGCATGCTTTTAAATCAATCTATTCAAAGAATAGACTATTAACTTTAGATGAAATGTCACAACATGATTAGCTTTCAAAATGTGAGATGAGATGGTGTCCACCAAAGCTCTTCTTTTTAACCACTATTGTCTTGTTGATGTTCTAGATAAGAATTATGTAATATCATAGTCTCAAAAGACTCACAATTTCAGTCGAGTCAAGCAAAAGATTTACTCTGGAGTATACATTATCGCAGTCAACTCTCTTGATGATTTGTGTAAAAGGAATGATATAAAAAGATATCATCAAGAACATATAAGGAGGGAAAATGAAGTTGACCAGGCATCTAATTAGAATTAGGCTAAGTACTGGAAAATTGGAGTAAAAAGCAATTGATAGGACATTAAAAGACCCAGGAGAATTCAGTAAAGGGGAGAATTTCTAGGTACAACTTCTATGAAAGTTTGATGGATAGTCATAGATAAATGCCTTAAGAGTGAGAAGTCTATTATGGGTTGTAATTTGTGTAGTAGAAGGAGCACGTACTCCACTTAAGTTATGGAATCTCCACATTTCTAAAATAACTGTATCCAGGTCTTGAAAAACCATAGAAAATGATAAGCACTGGTCAATTCTCATACAATATGTGTCTGTATAATATATGTGTATAAATGCATGCATATATATGTGTGTATATGCATATTATTGTATATATGTGTATATGTGCATGTCTACAAACAAAGAGAGAAAGAAAGAGAGAGACAAAGACAGTGAGATATAGACAGCTATGTACCTCAATGGAAAGAACACTGGGCCTGGAGTGAGGAAGATCTGAATTCAAATTCAGCCTCAAAAATGCATTAGTTATGTGACCTTTTTTTTTTTTTTAAATTTAACTTATTTAACTTCTGTTAGTCTTAATCAAATAGGGAAGAAAATGGCAAATCATACTAATATTTTTGCCAAGAAAATTCCACAGGGGTCACAAAGTTTGCCCAAGATGAAATGATTGAAAATATTTGAGTAAAAAGGTAAGCCTTCCATGAGCAAATGATGTTTTTAGCTGTTAAAATTGTTCTAAGTATGTCAAGTCTGTCATGTGGCATATCTAAAAATGCTTGCACTGTAATTTTTCAAATGTATAATTGACAACACATAAATTTATTAAATCTAAATGTCCCTATGCTATTATTTGATGATACTAAAGCAGCAAGCATTAATATGTTAATAATAATTTAACTTTATAAAACAGTAGAATATCTAATATAAGGATTTATAAAATAGCGTCTTTCCTATTTGCATTGTTTTTAATAGATAAACAAATATCAGCTATAGAGTGGTGCTATGTTAACAAAACTTTTGATATATATTCAGTTTTGTTTTGTTTTGACTTATGGATAACCTCTCAATGAGAAAAGCAATTCATTTACTAAAAAATTAACTTATAAGAATAATTCTAGTGTATAAAATATATTCTATACAAAACCAAAAAAAGTGGAAGTTAAGGAGGTGTCCAATTATAGCCAGGAAGTCTGGACTTAGAGGATACCAATTAGGTATCTGACATAGGACATGTGGAGTTTTATCTTTTGGAATGCCAGATCTCCACAGCTCTAATTATCCCAGTTCTAATGAGCAGAAAAGGGGGGTTGCAACCAGGAAAATTGAGGCAGAACAATTCAGGGAAACTGAGGCAGGATAATTCAGGGAAAATGAAGCAGGATAATTCAGGGAAACTGAGGCAAGACAATTTAGGGAAACTGAGGCAGGACAATAAAAAGGAACTGTGGCACAACATAACTTTTAAATAAAAAAAGAGCTTTCTATTGCATTTTATCCTCTCTCTTCCGAGCCACTCAACCCTGGATACTTCAGGATCGGGGGAAAAAAATCAGAAAGATGAATAAGATACTAAAGGGTATGAAACACACACACACATTCTAAGAAATACTTGATTCTGGGTTTCCCCAAGGGGAAGGTATCTGGATAAGATATTGAATGAATGTCAATTTGGGGGGAATGGGATAAGAATTCTGATATTACCTATTATGAGTTAAGCCCTGAAAATCCTTGATAAAAATTGATTAATTTGATCATATTTACCTAACTCTATGAGATGAATGCTATTATTTTCACTTTACAATTAAGGAAACGGAGGCAAACAGATTTAATTGATTTGCCCAAAGTCACACAACTAATAAATCTCTGTAGTGAGATATGGATTAAGTTTTCCTGATTTTTAGTCCACCACTATCTACTGTGCCACACAAATATTTCTAGGGCAGTTTCTATTTTAGACATGGGTAACTCTTCATCTGAAGAAACTCCAAGAATAAAAGAACACTTTGGGGAATCATAATTATACTTTGAAGCTAACTGGCAATTTTAAGAAGCCACTGCAATAAATCTATAATGATCTTGAATTCTAGTATGGAGTACTTGGGCCACTAAAGGGTAGATGGAAACTGGTTTTATCATCAGCAAAATCTGCAAGCTTCTGAACAAATTTATAGAATACTAGCAGGAAAAAATTATAACTTGACTAAAGTTCTACCTCTGATTCCCTCTGATCGCCATTATTTTATAATGTTCTACCTTCCCTACTCTAATTATAATTTATTTTGAGTTAGAGAGAAAAAAATTCTAAAATGCCTTAGCCTATATTTTAAAATTTCATAGCATAACTCTGTAAAAATATGTTCTTCCTCTAGAGAAACACAGGAATAAAGAAAGGAATGAGTAATTCTTATACAAAGGGACATCTTTTTGAAGTCAATTCCAGCCCCAAGGGGTTTATTATCTCACTTTTATTATTATTAATGCCAGTATATTCACCTAATTTAGTCTTTTAACATAGTTTCTCCATATTGCAGAGGAAAAAAAACAGAAGTGTCAGGAAGATCTGAGTTCTAATTCTGTGTCATAAACAAATAAATTAGTTCCACTCTCAAGTTTCCTTAATCACAAAATAGTGATAACATCCTCTTTCTCAAAGGATTGTCATGAGGACCAAATAAGATAATTTTTGTAATTTTTTTTTGCCAATTTTAAGGAACCAAAGCAAATAATAAATGATTTAGAATATAAGCTTCTTTTGAATAGGGATTATTTTGTTCTTTGTTTTTGTGTCTCTCATTCCTGCTACAATAGTACCTAGTAAAATTCATGGAGAAATAATGTTTGTTGATTGAATTGATAAGCTAGTGTCACATGAGTGATTGGATACAAGTCAAACCTGTGTTTCAGTAGCAATGTAATGCTCATTCCACTGTACTATATAGGTTCTGTTCCATTATGTTCTATATAATTCCCATCTTGAGCAGTTTGCAATCCATTTAGGAATGCATCCATATAGGAGGAGTTAAATGAAAATACTAGAAACAAGCAACAGTTCAAGAAAATCAATTACGAGATGTTAACAGGGAATATGTAATAATTACCGATGAATATTTAGATATAATAAAGGCTAAAAAGTTATAACTGGAAGAGATGCCTACCATTAGGAGAGATACAACTCTAAAATTTGGGCTTTCTGAATTTAAAAAAAAAAAAGATTGGCTTGTTTAACTATGTGTGGCTTTTTTTATATTTCTGAGCATTTTTTTTAATACATTTAAGAAAATTTTCTAAAGAGCAGAATATAGGCTTCACTAACCCTCCAAATTATTGATGATTGATTCTTGTTACTCAACATTGGTCTTGTTTTTTTCTCCCATTTTCCATTTTGTTGTTGTTAAGTTATTCAGTGATATTTTAGTTATGTCTAACTCTTCATGACTGGATTTGGGGTTTTCCCAGACATTGAATTAATTGCTTTGCCATTTCCTTCACCAGTTCATTTTATAGACAAGGAAATTAAAACAAACAGTGTTAAGTGACTAGCTTAGGTTCACACAGCTAATTAAGGTCTCAAGTCAGATTTTAACTCAGTAAAATAAATCTTCCTGACTCCAAGCCTGGAGCTGAATTAAGAAAACTCCTAATGACTAAAAACAACTGGTTGGCAACGTTTAAGATACCCTTGATTTTTCCCTCTTTCTCAACTGCAGTAGCATCTTTGGGCTATTTTTCAACTCCAACTTTTTTTTGCCTGAATGAGACCCCAAAGAGCATTCTAACCCTGAGTGGTTTAGGGGTATTTCCTAATATTGTTACACATGACTCTCATCTAGTATGCTCTCGAACACTAATCATTACTAGAAGTCCTATTTTCCTTTTGTGGTGACCTCATGAAGTTCCCTTTGGGTATATATAGTTTTCTGCTGAATTCTGAAAGTCAAAATATCCTTGTATATTTAGTTTGTCTTTGTCTTTCCACATTAATAAAACTATTAGCCTTGGGGACACTGCTATCAAAGCAAATGGATTGTTAAATCTTTTCACATTTTGACTTTCAAAGGTTATGCTCTCCTCAAGGTAATGACAGGAAGGAAAGAACATCGATTCCTTGACTTCCAAAAATTTCTGTTCTAGCGACTTGGCCCAAGCTTCTCTATAACTAAGCTAACTTCTACTGAAATTCCTATTTCTTCATTAGCTTGCTACTTTTATCCAAAACATGAGGGCATAGCTGATTCTTTTTTATCAGCCATAAAATACTTCCTATGTGACTTGTGTTCTTCCATTCAGATTATAACCTAGTTTATTCATTGAATTGATACAGTAGAGGTACCTAGGGATTGTTTACACACCAAGTTTAACCCCTGTGATTGATTTTGTAAATAAAAGACATAGTCTCAGTTATATAAAGGCTTTAGGATGTAAAGTACCCTGTATAATAATTTACCTTCAATTCTACCTTCAGAGCATCTTTTATACTTATTCTTTTCTCTCATAGTCAAACTTACCTGAGCAATTATAACTTCCTAATTGATTAAAGGTTCCACATAACTGACAGATTCATATACCTAAAATATTGATAAATATATCCTAAAATATAAGCTCCTTTGCTGGCATTTAGAGGTTTCCATAACTTAACTGTGACTTTCTGTCACAGTCAATTGGTTTACTAACACTTCAATTTTCTGCTTCTTCATCTTTGTATAAGAATAGCATACTACTTAAAAGTCACTATTAGGGGCAGCTAGATGGTGCAGTGGATATAGTGCCAGCTCTGAAATCAAGAGGACCTGAGTTCAAATTTGACCCCAGACACTTAACATTTTCTAGCTGTGTGATCCTGGGCAAGTCATTTAACTCCAATTGCCTCAACAACAACAAAAAAGTCACTATTACTAGAGGATCTTCTTGACTACTATATATTCTCCTAATTATTCGTGTTCGCTACAACTTGAAATCACTTTGCTATATAATTTATATTTATTATACACATCCATATTGCATTTCTTCCTAATTCCCCTCTCTCATCCCATACTCCATAATAGATTATAAATTCACTGAGGGTGGGTATTTTTTTATTTTTGCCAATATAAATCCAGAAATTTTGCACAGAGATTTAGACAATTGAATACAGAGCTTAGAAACTCATTTGGTAAACCTATATAGTTATATTCAAGAAATAAGCCATTTGGCAGGTTAGAATTTAATTTTCTTGTTCTTTTTGTTACAATTGTTAAAAATGAGTAAAAAGAAGGGTTAGGGGAAACTTCCCAAGGCAATTCTGTAAAGAAAGAAATTGTGGGAAAAAAGATGAAATGATAATGGGCAGGGGGAGGAATAAAGAAGTAGTTAGAAAAAAGGGAAGTAACCAGTGTGATTGAGAAAGAACAGTTGAGCTAAAGAAAACAGGGATTTTCAAACACTTCATAGAAGAGAAATTACACATTCTTCTCTTCTTTGAAGTGACAAGTATGGGTGTATAATATTGTGCATACAAAGTATTCAAAAAAATCTGAGTTCGTCTAAAGCTTGAAACTATACTAGCCTGTACTGTTAAGGCTCCATTTATATATGAATTAGATTTGTTGAAGTGCTTTATCTTTCCTAAAAATCCTTGTCACAAGCATGATTTGTTCATCAGCTAAGCATATGGGAATGAATAAATTCTGAAATAAAGTTGACATAAAAACAAAAAATAACTGTACTATACTTATGTATATATGTATGTGAATACAATATAAATGATATTACATGCCATATAATATTATTATATAGAACTATCTGATATGATAATACATATATTATCCATATATAATACAATAATCATAAGAATTTTTAAAAATCACAGATACTGATGTGACCCAAATATAGTCTCTCTGTGATAAATTAGAATTAGAATAAAAACCAACAATTTAATTTAATTATTCTATTAATTTGAATAGTTCCAAAAAATTGTCCAAATTTTAAGATTATTGTGAATCAGTTGTTGATAACTGTACTATTTAATTTCTTCTCAGAAATATGTTTTTCAAAAAGGAGAAATGATGGCAGTGGAGGTGAACTACCATGTTCAGACAGCAATTATAATATCATATAAGTTACCCAAATGACAATTATCTTAGAAACCTCAGACAATTGGCTACAAAGCATTCTGGTATTCATTTAATAATACTTTGGCTTCCTTTTCTTAAATGATTAGAAAAATCTTTATATTCTTCAAATCAGATGCAATATTAGACTTCTTATTTAATCAGATGAATGCCTGATCAAAATAATTTTAAAATACATACACATTTATTATACATACATATATATGTCATCATAGATAAATAAATGTGATCATATTTACATCTAAATGCACATATCTATCTACCCATAGTAATATGATTCACAATACATTTGTATGTAAGTGCTCTTTCCAGAGAAATACTATTGAGAATCAATAAATTTGAGGATTATTGCATTTTGTATTTAAGATTTTACAATGCTATTAATCCCTTTACTTTTATTTTCAGTGATCAGGTTTTATGATCTATAACCTGTGTTTAAATCCCTAGACTATTCTAAATCTTTATCTGAAAGAGTTCAGTCCTTGGTATGTATTTACATTATGTAAATATGTTATTTTAATGATATAATCGACAAAGTACAAAGCTCTATTCAAGATCATTATTATTGTTGTTATTATAATTTCTCCCCCAAACTTTTAGAGCCTAGTTGCCTGGGTGAGGTGAAACAAACAGTGCTGGACTCTGTCCTGCAAGAGAACTAATGCCTTAGTTCTCAGAAGCTTAGAGAAGAGTTATGATAGTATTACTGGAAATACATCAGAATGACAAAAAGCACAAAAAATTTCAAGGGAATAGATAATCAAAGGAAGTCAGAATAGGGAAAACAAATAAAAATGAAATTTTAACAAGTAAAGGAAAATTTTAATTTATGGCAACATTTAATCCTGGAACCTAAGATTTATTATTATTTTTTAAAAAATATATTGAATATATATTTACAAAATGAAATCTCTAGAGCTGCTCATTATATCTTTAAACCACTAGATGGCAATGTTCACGAAGGAATGATTCTTTCAATACTAGTACTAACGTAAAGTCAGTGTGCATGAAATTCAAATGGGTAATATTGTCATATGTTCTTAATTTTTTTTTACATTCTCATTAGTTCTTCTACAAATATGTATTTTTATTCTTAATCTAAGTCTTTCTCCCTCTAATTAACAAATAGGAAATTAAACACAGCAATCTCTAACACTGAAATCAGAGATTAATCATGCAAATTATAGGAACATTCCAAAAGTATAGCTCATAGTTTTGCCATATTTTATGTGTTCCCTTCTTTTTGGCTTTTTCTTATTGCAGCCATTAGATTTTGAAACAAAAAAGGCATATACTTTCAAAGTAGAGGCTTCCAACCTTCATCTTGACCACCGCTTCCACTCAGTGGGTCCTTTCAAAGATACAGCAACTGTGAAGATCAGTGTGTTGGATGTGGATGAGCCTCCAGTCTTTAGCAAGCCTCTCTATACCATGGAAGTTTATGAAGACACTCCTGTTGGGACCATAATTGGAGCTGTTACTGCACAAGATCTTGATGTTGGCAGCAGTGCTATTAGGTAAGAATTTCTACATTTCTACTGTAATCTAGAAATCATGTCTGTTAACGACACTGTCTTTTAAGGGAAATCACTCACATGTATAAATACAAGTTAAATATCTATGCCAATCTGTGAAAGTCATCAATAATGTCCTTGTTCCTTTCCATTATCTAAAGAGATGTTTGGGGGAAAAATAAACAGATGTGTTTAATCCTGTGCAACTAGTCACTATGGCAACTAAATTTGCCAAGTTTCTTGGGATGGGGAAAAAACACAGCCAAATCTTCCCTAATGTTAAGTCCCATCAAGCTGTGACAAATTTGATATTGATGCCTTAGGGAGATAGTAATTAGCATCAGAAAATGGTGGGTCTGTCAACAAATACAAAAACATGCCTGAAACTCATGTACATATTTATAAAATAAGAACTTAACTCCTCCTACTGAAACTTAGGTACTACCAAAACTTCCTACTTATTTGTCTTAGTTGCTATGTGATTTCATTCCCACTTTAAAGATACTCCTTAATATTTATTTATGTTGAATTAATTTTTGGAAAGGTCAAAGATATATGATTTGCCTTTCAATCTACATCCTCAAAGATACTTCTGTATCTAGAAGTCAAGAATTCTTGTGCTATATTAATAAACTCAATTTCATTCATAAATACAGACCTAATTTCCTGACTACTCAGATTGTTCAGACCCCATCTGACTGTAAGGTAGAAGGAAGAATTTGTTTTCCTCTCTAACCTCTCCTCCTTCCTTTTCTGCCTCCAAATTGCCCAAATATAATAGGAGAGCAGGACTAGAAAAGCCACATAGATGCTTGCAGTGGTTGAATAAAAATATTTTAATCCTTCTGATGAAATAGAGGATTTACAATCCTTAACATCTGTAAGTCTGTCCTTACAATTTCTGGGCCTTCCCATCTATCCTGTCTATATTTACTGTGCTCTATCCAAGACATCATCATCCAATCTACTGGTGGAACCTAATGAATCCTAATTCTTGCCTAGTGAATGTGGAATTCAAGAGAATTTCAAGAAACAGAACAGATGAAGTGATCAGTGAGAAGGGAAAATGAATTAATGTGGAAATGTAAAAGAAAAAAAATTAGTGGAGGATCTTAAAGCTAAAATATTAAATACTGATATTTCAAGCATTTGTGATTATATCCATGTAGTTCCTCCCTCCAAGAATACAGAAAGAAATCCCTTTAAAATTTAAGAAGTCTGTGAGAATTGATAAGAAAAAAAAAAATCACCACTAGGCCAACCCAATGATAAATCTTTCCAAATTATTCATTCTTGTAAATCAGCAAGTCTATTCTCTCTTTTTTTAAAAAAATTCATTATTTTAGTTTTTTTTAGTCTATTTGTTCTTTTCCTACATGACTAATATGGAAATATGTTTTGCATGATTAAACATGATATAACAAATCAGATTGCTTGTTTTCTCTTTTTTTATTATAGCTTTTTATTTACAAGATATATGCATGGGTAATTTTTCAGCACTGATTCTTGCAAAACCTTCTGTTTCAACTTTTCCCCTCCTTCCCCTAACCCCCTCCCCCAAATGGCAGGTAGACCAATACATGTTAAATATGTTAAAGTATATGTTAAATACAATATATGTATACATATCCATCAGTTATTTTTCAGCAAGTCTATTTTCAAAATTTTTCCAGCTTACCAGTGCCTGCAGGAATATATGTTCTATTGGCATAGCCTTTAGGAATCTAGGGTCATTTTCACATCATGTTGAAAAATCACATAGCACTTTAGTGAAGGAATGTAGTTAATCTTATATAAAATGAAGTATTTCCCCTATTAAAGTCCAAATCAGAGAAGTAACTTATTAGCAAGTAATGATAGTGTTGGAATTAATATATACTAAAATATACTCCCCTCCAAATCATGGTACGAATACAAAGAACTATTAGTATTGGTAATAATAAATCATTCAAATGTGATTAAAATACTAAAAGTGTTTTAGGGTTTCCAAAGCACTTTACTCACTTCAATTCCAGTATTTGTTTTTCATAATATCAATGACATTTTACATATATATGTATTATATTTATTCATTTAAAGAGAGAGAGAGAATGAAGAGAAGAGAAGAGGGGAAAGTAAGGGAAGGGAGGGGAGGAAAAGGGAAGAGAGGAT
The DNA here is from genome assembly GCF_016432865.1 of Antechinus flavipes. NCBI lineage: Eukaryota > Metazoa > Chordata > Mammalia > Dasyuromorphia > Dasyuridae > Antechinus > Antechinus flavipes. The sequence continues at coordinate 411,791,249 of NC_067398.1, read as the reverse complement.
TAGGGAGGAGAGCAGAAGTGAGGAGAGGAAAAAACAAGGAGTGAGGAAAAGTAATATGAAATCATTATCTCAAAGCACAAATTTGGCAGAGTTTACCTAAGGAACTGGTTTTGTTGACTGAGTTTGGCTATAATTCTGATTAACCTAAAAGCTGAAATAGTACTTTGATTATAAACTAGATTCAGAAAGAGAATAATCAATATTTTCCTGCAAAAGACAGGCTGAATATCAGCTAGAATTCAGTGGAGAACCCATAAAGATCTAGATAATCTCAGTGAAGAAAGCAAAATAGTCATTTGCTCTTCTGCTACTGACATTGACATAGCCAGAATGACTTAGCCATATTTCTCTAAGAAAACATGCTTCCTCTTTTCCAGCACTTGGTCCTCCCAGATACTTGGTTTGGATTGAGGAAATTGCTTTCAGATCTCATCATGACACTGAAAGCTAACACTGTGCGAAGCATCAAGGTAGCCTTAAGTAGACTATCTACACTAGGAAGAAGCTTGGATTTAGTTATTTTTTGTTCTACCTATTTGTAGCTATTTTCAAATTGAGAATATTCAAAATATTCAAAAAAGAGAAACATTAAAGATGAGATGGGAGGAAATTTAAAAAAAATTAGATTTTGAGGTTAGGAGAGGAGAGAAGGTGAAAATAATTCAAAGAAGAAAAGACATGGCTAAAATCATGGATTTGTTGCCACATACAAAGAAGACATGCATTTTATAGATACTCAACTACCACAAACTCATTTTTCTATATCATTGAGTCTCAGGGGTAGCTAGCATCTGACAGATATCAAAAGTCTTATGTGAAATGAATTGACAGCTGTACTCTGGTTTCTAATAGGCAGGTGCCAACATAACTAAAACCACAGATCCAGATGGAACTAATTGACACCCATGAGGGAAGTTTCAAAAGATAGAGCAGGTTTTGAATCAACATGAAATCTAACATTTCTATCCTAAGAGTAAATAGTAATCTTGAAGCAACCCAATGGGACTAGCATAGGTCATGTATTAACTTTTCTTTCTTTATAGAGAAGTTTTCAGGTGCAGAAACTCATAGTAAAATCCCTTTGCATGAAGTAAGTTTTTTAAAATATATTTTATTTTATGGTTTCTTTTTTTTTTTTAAGAAATAATAGTATGCATATTTTCCTCTCCTTTTTTATCATTATTATTTTAAAAAGCAAACAGAATAAGAAAAAATAGAAAAACAGAATAACAAAATAAAACAAAACCAAAGAGAACATTGTCATATACCTAGCATAACATCAGAGAGGATTCAAAATAAATAACAACAAATTATCAGATCAAGACTATATATATATATATTAGTAGAAATTATATTCATGAATATGCATCATTTTATTCTTGGAGACTGTATCTCCTTTTCTGGCTGGTTAACTTTGTTTTCATAATCTTCTTTTTCTTTGTTTTTCTTTTTTTCCCTTAAAAGTTACTCATTTGATTTTTAAATTCTTTTTGTGACTACTATAAATCTTCTTTGGACAGGCAATCATTTTACATTACTTTTTGAGATAGAACCTTTTTTTTTTTTTTTTTAACTTCAGTGTCCTCCTCTGAAGATGAACTCTGATCATTCCTGTTCCTATAGTATGTTTCTATGGTGGGGCTCTTTCTTATTTGCCAGTTTATATATATATATATATACATATACATATATATGGGGATATATACATATATATATATATATATATATATATATGGGGATATATACATATATATATATATATATGGGGATATATACATATATATAGGGATATACACACACATACACACACACACACACACACACACATATATATATATATATATATATATATATATATATATATATATATATATATAGTGGGGGAAATATGGAGACCTTGAAATTTACCGAATTAATCTGCCATCTTCCTAGACTCATCACTATCCTTTCCTTTTTAGTCACTTAGATAAGTGTCAGGTTAATGATAAACAAGTTGTGAAGTTGAATAAGGCAACCTATTATCCCTGAATGGTTTCTAAAGTGGTTGTTGGTTCCAGACCAGCATACCTTGAAATATGCATATCTATTTTTTTCTTCTCTTTTTTCTTCCAGTTTCTATAGCTTTTCTTTTTGTCTTCAAGCTTTTCATATCCATTCTTTTATCTTAATCCCTTTTATTCTGCTTCTTTTTCTCTTTTTTTATTGACTATATCACTGATTAGCCAGTTGCATTCAGTGGTATTCTTGACCAAGAAGTGTTGCTTAACTTCACTGTGGAACATAAACTTGAGGATCCTAGGTATTAGCCTTTCTTTCACTTTTGAAATTCATGGTAATAACAACCTTTGACTATGAAATGGAGGGCTATTAATCGACAATTTTCATATTCTTGAACATTCTATTTCTAATCATTATATGATTATATGATTAATGCAAATTTGATCAGATGCTATTCCATTCTGGAGGGCTCAGGAGCCATAAAATATCAGATTTTAATCTGTGTGATTTTTGCCCCATGTTCTGATTTAGCTTCTGCTCTTCTTGATATTTCTCTTTTTGTTTTCTCCTTCCAAATGTAGGAAGATGGTATGATGATCTTATAATATTTTCTTATTCAAATATAAACAAATATTTTTCCTTTGGTTTATATTTATTAAAAATGATTGTTATTTTCAGGAATACTGTTTGCTAAGATGCTTAGTACAATGCTATTTAGGAATAACATTGCATTTAGTATAAGTTAAAGATTTACTTTTACATGTTTGTAGTATCACAATAAATCCTGATAATTAGATAGCAAAACATTGCTAATAATATCATTATATAATATATAATGAAAGACATTCGGGATCATCTATTCCAACTAACTCTTTTGTTGAGGGGAATACTGCTGCACAGGGCAAAGAAATCAAATGACTTGCTTGTATAATATCACTGGGGTTAAGTGTTTCAGTACAGGTCCTCTGCCTTTAATGTCAGTGCTTTTGACATAGCAATACCAAATTACCTCCATATAGTTCCATTTAAATTGAATAGCTTAGCCATATTGGTAGTGATATCTATAGCAACAGTACTGTAATATCAGAGGCCATCTAGTTCAATCAAAATCTGAAAGAAATCTCTATTATAAGATATCTGATCAAAGACTATATCCCTATAGAATATCTCCAATTGGGGTAGAGCATTTTACTACCTTCTTAAGTAGAATAATATAAAAACCCCTACATTTCTATAGTGCTTTAAGGTTTTCTAAGTTTTATGCATTTTAATTCATTTGATACCCAGAATAAACCTAGATGTTTTTTTTTTAATTTTTTATTTTTCTCATTATTTTTATTATTCTCATTTTAGAGATGAGAAAATCAAGACCCGCTAAGTTTAAGTGTTCTGTCCAGGGTCATACAACTAGTCTGGATCTAGAGAAGGATTTGAATTTAAATTTCCTGACCTTATGTCCCATGTTCTTTCCACTGTGCCACCCAGCTACTGCCTTAGATACTTCATAAAATTTCTGATTAGTTCTAACTGCTGGAAAGGTTTATTTGTTTATTGGGAGGGAGAAGTTGACATTAAACCAAAATTTGTTTTTATAACATCTACCCATTTTTCCTGTTTTTTTTCCCTCTGTCAATGAACAAAACAAGTTTAATATTCTTATAAAGATACTTATCATATCCCTCCTTATTTTTCTATTCTCCAAACTAAGCATTATCATCAGTTCCTCCAATCAATATTCACATGATAATAGTTCAGGAATATCTATCTTTGGTTTTACCTTTCTTTGAATACTTTCTAGCTCATCATTGTACTAAAAATGTGGTTCCCAATACTGAATGGAATACTCCAATTGTATTCTGACCAAGGCAGAATATATAGGTTCTCTATCACCTTGTCCTCTATTATGGACTCAGTGTCATTCATTTTTTTTTTTTTTTGCTTTCTTTTGGATATTCTCTAGTTCACTATTATTCTTAAATTATCATGCCCACAATTGACTATAATGTTCTAGCAATGCTCTAAGGCAGAGTATGGATGCTCTATCACCTCCTTGCTCTATCACCTCATTATTCCAGGAAGCCAGGCTTCTTTAGTGTAGCCCTGCCTCAATCCCCCAAATGAATTCCTCTAACAACTTAGTCTGTGTCCACTTTATCTTTGGCTCCTTGGCTCTCATTCTCCCTCAGCTAGAACCTGGATTCTATTGTTTGAAAATCAAACCAGAGCTATCTGATGTTGCCTCTTCTGACCCCTAAAAGTCAGTAGGTAAAGAGAAGCCAGCACTACCCTGGCCAACCTCTCTCCTGCAAGTTATTCCTATGATGGTGAGTGAGTGTGCTCTTTGGGTCTTCCTTCTTTTTTCTCTTCCTCAACTTCTTGTTTATAAATCATCAATCTTCCTTGTAGTATAACGTCTATCATTCTTAACATCACAATGGTCTTGAATCATTCTTTAATAAATTGGAGAAACAGAAATAATAAGCAAAGGTATATCTTGAGTATTAAAAAATATCCATTTTGTACTTAATGATGAATACTCAAAAGGAAAACATTGCAAATTAAATGTCCTGAAATAATGTGTGCTTTCCATTCTAACTTTCCTTTCCTGATAACTTTAAAAGTAAAGTTTCTTTTGGTTTTATGACTTGTTATGTGATGTAATCAGGAAATAGCTAGGTATTTCCTACTCATTGGATAACTCATTGGATAAAGTACCAGATCTAGAATCAAGAAGACATAACTTCAAATCTGGCTTCAGACACTTATTAGCTATGTGACTGTGGGCAACTTATTTAACATCTGTTTGCCTTAATTTACTGGAGAAGGAAATGGCATACCATCCTAGTATCTTGGCCAAGAAAAATTTCATGAACAGTGTAATCCACAGGTTCACACAGAGATGGACATGACTGAATGACTGAACAATAGCATCAACATGTGATACTTTCTTTAAAAAATATGGTGGAGCATATAAATATAATTTCCCCCATTTTCTATAAAATAAAACTGATGCTTAAATCCCACAGCTATTAAATATTGGAATCAGGATTCAAGCCTTGAACACATCTTTTCTCAACCCTAAATTCTTTTTTTTTTTTTTTTTGGTAGGACAACGGACAGTAACCAACCAGGGATTGCTATGTGCTTTATTTTATTTTATTTTATTTTTTAATAATTTTTTATTGACAACCCATGCCAGGGTAATTTTTTACAGCATTATCCCTTGCACTCACTTCTGTTCCGATTTTTCCCCTCCCTCCCTCCACCCCCTCCCCCAGATGGCAAGCAGTCCTTTACATGTTGAATAGGTTACAGTATATCCTAGATACAATATATGTGTGCAGAACCAAACAGTTTTCTTGTTGCACAGGGAGAATTGGATTCAGAAGGTATAAATAACCTGGGAAGAAAAACAAAAATGCAAGCAGTTTAAGCCCTAAATTCTTTTCATTATACCATACCTTTTCTTTTTGTTCTTCTCAATAGAAAAGTGGGAATACTTCAAGTCAATTAAGTATTCAGTTATGCCAGTTAAAAGTTTTAAGTAGAAGAATAAACACTTGGGGAAATCTATTAAATGCTTAGACTCTTTTTTCAAATAAAGTTAAAATTATGGCTTCATCCTTTCCCCAATTAATATATATTGTCTTTGATTCCACTTGTTTTTTCCCCAATATAACAAAAACATTGAAAGAGCCACTATAAATATTTGTCAACCTATATTTTTTCCTCCTTCTTTGACATTTCTGCCAAAAAGATATATATATGTATATATATATATATATGTATATATATATGTATATATATATACGTATATATATATATAATTTTTCTTACAAGATCTATATATTTTTATAGTGTTCTATCTCTGTCTTTCTGTTTCTCTGTCTTTCTTGTCTCTGTTTCTGTCTCTGTCTCTGTCTCTCTGTCTCTGTCTGTCTCTCTTTCTCTCTTTGTCTCTCTCTCTGTCTCTCTCTCTCCCCCTGTCTCTCTCTCACCTTCTCTCTCTCTCTCTCTCTCTCTCTCTCTCTCTCTCTCTCTCTCTCTCTCTCTCTCTGTAACATTCAGTGATTTGGAGACATAAATCCAAATTATTTTCTAAAATAACTGCTCTCCCAACAGTCAGGCAATGTATCTTCCCATAACCCTTCCAACAATTGTCATGTCTCCTTTTTTGTGTCATTCCTAATCTGATATATATGAGATAGAATCTCAGAGTTGTTTTTCTTTTCATCTGTCTGGTATTATTGATTTATAACATTGATTACAATCAAATTTTGGGATTATTTAGAACATTTGAATTTTTTCCACATTTCTTTTGATAGCTTAGATTTTTTCCCTTGAGAATTGCTTGGTCTAAGTTTTCAACACTTATGTATTAGATAAAAGCTCTCAAAGATTAATATAAATTCTTCTCTCCATATATATATATGCACAAATATGTAGATGCATACATCTATACATACACATACAAAACATATATACATGTGTATGTGTCATATTGGATCTTCATTCTCTTATCAAAGAAACTTGAAAAAAAGATTTTTCCTCCTTAACTTTTTCCCTTCTGGTTTCAGTCTCATTTATTTTGTGCCCATAAACTTAAAAAAATATAATATTTTAAAATTTAGTATTTTTTTCAAATAAAAAATGGGTTACACTTACTGTTTTATTAAATTGATTTAGGTAATTATGAAAACAGTTGAATGATATTTTAACATTATCACTATCATTTTTATAACTTTTTGTTAATTGAAACACATAAAATTCATAATTAGTGTTCAACTAAGTAATTAAACACTTTATGTAACACTATTTCTCCTTTTTGAATAATGTTCTGTTTAACTAAGAACTACCGGTTTAATCAACAAAATTCATTAATAGACTTTTCTAGCTAATTAGTAGTCATTATGCTCAAGTTTCACTTGGGTTCCTTGAAGTTTTGGGATATTACACCTCATTTTATAGTATTAAAGTTGTACTTGTACTTTAGTAAATCACATACATAAATCATCCTTTTCTTTAGAACTGGTATATACATACTCTTTGAAAACATGTAGTAATAAATCAAACAACTGCTTAATGTCCATATGCCACCTGATAACCTAGTTTGGTTTTCCAAATAAATACAACTATACAGTTAGAAAAAAGGGAAAAAAACTCATCTTAGGGAAATCAATTAACTTTTCTATACTTCCAAATCCTTATCTCTCAAATGATGGAGTTGCACTGGATAAATACTATGATTCCTTCCAGTTCTACGAGTCTGTGATGAAATATCAGCATTTTCTATTACCTATCTTTCTTGCCCTGGTTTCTCAAAGAGAATCAGTGGTGAAAAACAGGTCCAGCGAGAAGCCAGCTAAATAAAAAGACTATTATAAATAATGTAGAAAAGTGAAAATGATGGCTAAAGTGGTCTTTGTACTTGTTTCTTTCTATTCATTGTTTAAGGTACTGTAGTACTAACATCTTAAAAGGATGAAGAAAGGAATAATTCATTCTTGATTCAAGTTACCACAATGTCAAAAGTCACAAGAGGGTTTATATGACATTTTTAGTGGAACAAATTTTTTATTAGGGCTTTTATGTTATCTCTTCCTTTGATATCAAATTTCATTATTTGACATTGATAGTGCTTACTTTATTTTTCACTTCAAGGTCTTCCTTTTAAATCTGCTTACAAATCCCAGGGCAAGATTATGTGAAGCAAGGTAATTTTTATTTTGTTTTTAGCCTACCCATCCACTTCCAGTGTAATGCAGTATAAAGGATTCTGGATATAGAGGACCTAATTTCAAATCACAATTCTTCCACTAACTACCTGAATGTCCTTGGGTAAGTTACCTATCAGGCATTCATTTTTCTTCTTCTGATTACTGAGGAGACTGGATGCCTCCAAAAGGCCCTGCCAACATAATCTATGAGTTTATAACTATCATCTTAATGTTGTCACTCATCATAAAAGGGTTCCTTCTGTGAGAGTTTACTTATGGTTCAATGTAACTTATAGAAAATCATTGAATATAAGAGCTCACTCTTATAAGATCCCAAGCCCAATGAACAGATCATTTTATAGAATACTGTTTGACTAAAACTCTAGCAAATGAACATGTAGCCAACAAATAGCTAACAATAGAAAAGAGGCAATTGGATTGGATGCAAGTTCTAACAAGAACAATAGATGATTGAAATTGTTTTTGGGAGGTGTGAGTTGGGGGATTTAAGGGAGTAAAGGAGAATTTTAAAACAGTTTTCAAAAAGTATACAATGCTTCTATGTCTGCCAGAGTCAGAGAACTAGTTTAGGTCTTCCTACTAATAAAAAAGGAGATATTGGAAGAATATTTTGTTGCCCTCTAGATTGTCATGTAGAATCAAATTTATCCCAAAAGCATCAATTTTTTTTATTCAAAAAACTTTTAGTAAACATATGCTATATGTCAGACATGCTAGTCTCTAGAGCTATTTGGTGGATTGGGAATCGACTTAAACGTAGCACAGCTGGCAATAACTTGATAAAGAACTTCTCATATTTTGGGCTTTGTATGAACAATCATCTAGAAGGAAAGGACCATTCTAAGTTTTCATGATATGGTGAATAATTGAATATGTGGTATAAAATATAATGAGGGATAAAACGTGACACCAAGTTTAAAAAATTAGGTGACTGGAAGGATAAAATATAGTGGTATTTTTACAGAACTAGAAAAATTGGGGAAAATGTAATGAGTTCTATTTTGGACATGTTGAATTTGAGATGGCTCTGGGACTTTTAATTCAAAATATCCAATAGGAACTTGGTAAGGTGAAAGAAAGGGCAAGTAATGTTTTTTTTTTTTTTCTTAAAAAAAATAGAGCAGCAGCTGGTACCATTTTAGCTTATCTTAATGATAATGTCATTTGCCAAAAGGAAGAGAAAGCAACAAAGGAACTACTAGTCCAGCTCTGATTTTGACCAACAAAAAAGAGTATTACAGAAACAGAAATGAGAGAAACTTCAGGAAAAACAAATCTTCCAATTTAGTATGAGAATACCATTCTTTAATCTTTAATTTTTTCCCCAAGTTCTGATTTAGCTTAAAATATGACACTATGTAAGTCACCAAGAACATAAAAGTCACAGCACAAATGTGCTTTAATATAGTCACAAATTTCTTCTTCTGATACAAGATGTTGATAAGCAGGAACAGTTCCAGGAACATGAGAGCCTCTTCATGGACCCTTCTGACACTGCTGACACTTTTGCACCAGGATCTTGTGTAATAAATTGGCTGAAAGTTCATAGATGTCTTTCATGAAACCTATCCCGGAATCTGTTGCTGCTAAGGCTCTTTCTGTACTACCCAGTCATCATTATTTGGCCAATCTTCAAAAATGCCTTCTCTCTGAGAACTAGGGAGCTAACACAAAATCATTTCTTTTTAAAGGCTCTGTGAAATTGTCAAATCTTTCTTCCTACATTGGCTAAATAATAAGGACTTTTTCTCATTCTCATCTAATAACTCACACTAGTCAACTAGGAGATCTCCTTTCTTCCAGGTAAATACATACCTACCATAGTTATAAAGCAATAGTTTCACCTTTCCCACCATATTAAAAAACAAGATTGTTCTCAACAATAAAACTCATGGTTTTTCCATGCCTTTTTTTGGGAAGGAGTTTCCTGAATCATCCCAAAAGAAAGAAAATTTCCTCCTTGAGGAGAAATTATTTTTTTCCCCAACATCTAATATACCCTCTGAAGATACAACCACTCTGAGGATCAGGCAACTCTGCTAGGGAATGAGGATAGACTGCAGAGGATTAGACTGAACCATGTCTCAAAATGGTCCATTCTTATTAGGTGAGTCTTCTTGGACTTTGGATTCAAAGAATCCCTAGTCAAGGGAGGAACCCTTTCCTTTTCCAGGGTAATGCCAGTTTGTCAAGAAATAGTTTCTGGGAGGTTGCTTTATAACTTTTGTTGGTATTTGTACATATCTGACATAAGCTGTTGGATGCATACTAATTCAGTTGTTCATCAGTAGGAGGAAAACTTTTTATCCTGAGATAAGATAGTTTCATTTTCCCAGTGGGGCACAGGTTGAGAGCCATTTGAATTAGTAATAGCTGCCTTGTCCTGGTGAGGGTAATCATAGTCCTACTGTGCTCAGAATGGCATCAGCATTCAAATGTCCAGTGACATTGGATCTGATCTCTGCTGCTCTTTTAACAGCTTCAACCTGGTAGTTTTGCATATAATGCCAACTAATGCATCCTATATACAACTATATGTAGTAAAAAAAAAAAAGTATTATTCTTGAACCTAAATGGGAAAGCTTTTAATTGCCCAGTCCTACACTTTGCAAGCCTAGACTTCTTGGTTGTACCCATGGCCACTGCCCAAGAGCTGGTAAAGATGAATATTTTCTCTGCCTCATCCCTCAAAGCTCTTTAACAGTCCAGACATTTACCCTAAAACTCAGCCTGCAGGGAGTACTTGCCAGTACCCCTACTCCATAGGGTGTCTTCTTTTACCAGATTAGTGATTGTTGAAGCCCAGTTCTATGTGGGTCTCTAACAGTGGATAGAAATAACTGATAATCAATTAAATAGAAATTCTCAGAAGTAAGGTACGGTTTGAATTCACTTGTCCAGCAGAGGAAGCTCCAAGATCGGCATTGGAGGCCTTGGTCTCTGGCATAGTCACAACTTGTTAGTTAAAAGCGCTACTACCAAAGGGATGTGGGCAAGCATTATTTCTTTTTTTATTGTCTTTCTTTCTTTTGGAGGCAATTGAGATGACTTGCCCAGGGTAATATCTGAGGTCTGATTTGAACTCTGATCTTCTTGACTCCAGGGCTAGTGCTTTTAGGTGCTGTGCTACTCAGATGCCCCCGGCAAGTAGTATTTCTAATGTACAATTTTTATTTTACAGTAGGAGTCTTCTGTGCTCTTTCATCTTACTACAGGAAGCATTTTGTATCAACCAAGGAATAATAGAAAATTCATTATTATATTATTATATACATTATTATTATATACATTATATATTATATTATTATATACATTATTATATAACCCTATTTAGTAGTAACAAGGGCACAGTAAGAAGAAAGCAATTGTTTTCCAAAAATAACATAGGGAATGATTGCTCTTGGGAACTTGGATTCCAAGACTCTTGGCAATGAATTATTTTTGTCACCCCTTGGTGTCTGTCAAGGGCTTCATCTGGGCCAGTCTTTATAGAAAGAGACATGTAGAAACATGGATCTTACAGGGTCCTAAATACTCAGTGGGAGAGAATGCTTTCCCTTCCAAGGTTGTAGATTGTTTGGGGCCCAACTTGGAGGACACTGACTTGTTTTGTTTTCTTCTTCCCTCCCTCTATCTTTTCTTCTTTCCTTCCTCTCTTCTTTCCTCCCTCCTACCTTCTTTCCCTCATTCCCTTTCTCCCCATTTTCTTCCTTCCTTTTGGGCTTTCTAAAATGTAAAGAATTCACTAGGTGGACTTCCTTCTTCTGGGCTTCTTAAATATGAGGAAACGTGTCAGAAGTTTTATTCTGAACTGTATCTGGAAACTGAGTCTTCTCTATCTGATGTTAAAAATAAATGAACAAACAACAAACAAACAAACAAAAATAATCCAGCATCCTCCTAGTTCTGGTTTAATGTTGGAACAAAATGCTGGACATGTAAGAAGAGAAGAGGTTTACTCTAACAGAGAAAGGATAAACAAGAAGAATATGGTGGTATTTTCCTCTCTGGCTGTGACCCTCTTTTTCTCTACTTGGAGACAGTTGATTAGTCATCAGAATATAGTGACTCCCATAATTTTTGATAGCCACCAAGACTAGAGGCTTAGACTACATGAAATTGTGACCTTTTATATCATGAGACCAGGGAACTGCATCAGGGAAACTGGTGCCAACAGGTTTCAAAGGGGAAGGAAGATAATTTCAGAGTTAGGGAAGCTATATCAGGAAATAATTTGTTTGACCACATCAACTGTATTATGCGTAAGAGAAGAATAAAAGCAAGTAAAAGAAGGCTATTCAGATGGGATGATAATAATATGATAGAGAGAAGATATAACTATCATTTTGCCAAGAATAATGATCTTTAAATTGCAAAGGACAGAACAAAAATGAACCCTACTTCAGTAAGGAATAAAAGCCTAAATTAAGCAAAGGGATCCAGGTTATAAAGGAGAAATAAAGGTTTAAATCATGAGCTCCAAAAGGGGGAAAAAATCTATAGCATATAATGTTATATTTGTGATTGTTGAGTCACTATCCATTCTATTTGAAAGTTCAAAGAGAACAGAAGATATGACAATGTACTGTAGAAGAGAAAATGCCTCAATAATTAAAAAAAAAGATAGTAAGAGTCTATAGATTCGAGGCTGGTAATTTTAATTTTATTCCTGGAAAAAAAGCAAAAACATATAAAATACATTTTTAAAGGTATAGTTTGGAACATTTAGAAAAAAGAAGCAATGAATCAGTATGATTTAATCAAGAAAACATCATGATTGTGTAACATCATCTATTTTTTTTAAAAATAATATTATTAGGCCTGAAGACAAGGGAAGTGGTAGGCTACCCCTTGGATTACTTTATACATTGACTTAATATGGGCCAAGGTTAATATCTTGCCATCTTAGAAGAGTTTGACAGAACTTGCATTCAAGTTCAAGAATCCACATTTCCTCCTTAGTGTGATCAGAAAAGAGTTTTCTGCTAACATAATTCTTCTTATATTCAGTAGGCAAGATAAAAATTCTTAAAAAGGACAATTTATTTTCTCAAAATGACATATGCTTCTTGGATGACAAAATATTATTTAATTGATTTATTTTCCTGCTATTACCCATCTTTCTTGACAGAATATTGTAGGAAAACATACACAAAAACCAAAATTAATATGCTTGTTGCTGAACAAAAGAGACCAAAAATGTGAAAGTCAGAACAACTTTGTAGGAGATAAGGATCTGTAGAATGGTAGAAATCTGAAAAAGCACACATTAAAGTTAGCAGCATGCTTACTTTCCTCACATAAAATCCTTTATCTGTGTCACACTACCAGCTTGAGATGGGGAAGGTCATAATTGCATACTGATGAAAACTATGTTTAATTACCTTTAAAATATATATTCTGCGCTCCTAGAAGCCTTTTCAAAATGTGCAGGGAAAATGGAATTAGTGTAATGGCTGTCACTAGAATGTGAAATTTGAATAGGATGAAATTAGTATAATGTTGCTAGATCAGAGTAATGTTCATATTTTGGGGAATAAATCAAAGAAAATTTTAAGAGAAATATAGGGCATTTAGAGCCTTTTGGAGCATATCTGAATATGTAAATATACAGAGAAATTGCCCTAGTCTACCTCACTTTGCAACTGTTACACAGTTTAAGACTCTCAAGAGAGTGATTTTGCCCTAGTTGCCTTTTTTTTTTTTTTTTTTTAGTCTAGTTACAGATTCACAGATGTGAAATGTAAGACTTCTAGTATTTGTGGAAACTTATGATTCCAAACAGTTTTCAATGAAGAGAGAAAATAGATGGTTGTGTGTTGACCAGATTTTGTTGAAAGTGCTAGGAAGAATTCTTATAGTTTTAATATAGAAACACACCAATATACAATCACACAAATGCATAAATCCATTAAATCTTAGTTTTTGTCATATAACTTCCTTTAATATGCTTTTCTGGTACATTGCTGTGATGAGTGATGTGTGCGTGTGGCATGTTGTGTACACACATAAATAAGAGAGAAATACCTCCTTTTTTGCTGATTCTTTGGAACTGTGGATATTTCTCCTCAAAGTATCTTATCTGCATACATGTGTCTTTCCTCACCCCTACATATATATATTGTATTCCAGAATATACATTGTCTCTTCTAAATAAAATATAAACTCCTTAAAGACAAGATCTATTTATTGTTTTGAACAAAGTAGACATAAATCATGAAAACAAATTTACATAACCTGATTCATCCTCACTGAAAAAATATATTTTTTTGACTCATCCAAACATAAACCTGTTCTGGAAAAAAACCATGTAAGGCAGGTGTGTCAAAATGTTTTAGTTCAGGAAAACTGTTTTATACAACCTAATGAGCCTAATCCTTTACTTCCAACGATGGAATGAGGAATTCTCTTCAGGAGGGAATCCTATTTGTATCTAAGAATAAGAGAAGGCTATTTCATATTCCACAAAAGATGAAGCAAGTTTCTGCTAAGTAGTAAAAATGTCAGTTATGTATGTGTGTGTGTGTGTGTGTGTGTGTATATATACACACACACACACACACACACACATATATGTATATATGTGTGTGTATATATAATTTTATCTTATGGACATTTATTTGATCTTTATCCTACTTACAAAGTACATAAAACAATTATTATTGATATGAGTATTATTTTGGGTGGTAGGTAGATAAATTGCTGGGCCTGGAGTCAAGAAGTTCTGAGATAAAATATTGGTTGAGATACATACTAGCTATGTGTCTTTAGATAAGTTATATAGCACCTTTCTTCCAGGGTTGTTTTGAGGATTAAATGAGATATTTGTAAAACAACGAGCAGAATGTTTGGCACATAGCAGGCACTTAACAAATGGTTTTTCTTTTCCATCCTTCTTCCTTCCTACTATCCACAGATGTTACAAACCCTATTTAGTAGATGAGGATACTGAAATCAGAAATAATTGCTACAATTATACATGTTATTTAAGACACTCTTGCATGCACATTTGGATAAATCCATTCAACAAACATTTATTAAATATCTACTAAGTGCCAGATACTATGCTAGTCACTCGTTAAAAATGAAACAGCTTCTGTCTTCAAAGAGCTTACCTTCCTTTGAGGATGAACTATCTATCTCTCTATCTATCTTTATGTGTCTGTCTGTCTATCTATCTATCTATCTATCTTATCTATCTGCATATATATATATGTATATATATATACATAAGTTATGTGTATATATAAACAGATAGAGTTATGCACGTGTATATTTATGCATGTGTGTAATAGAATTTTAAATAGCTTAAAACTGCCCTAAGACTTCTGGAATACTTTGTGTACAAAATTACTGGTAAAAGTGGCATCTAAAGGGATCAGAAAAAGTCTCTATAAGACATAGTATTTGATTTTTAAAGAATTTAAATATTCTAACAAACCCATGCATCAAAAATCCATTTCTTATTAGGGTCCATTTCTCACTGACATCAGATTATAAACCTTCTATGCTTTAGTTGATGACTTTCATGAGTTTTCTCATGAAATCCCTCCCACTTGATATGTTCCTGTTTAAAAAATTACATTTCGAAAACATTATGGTGATAGGAATCATGAAACTTAGCTAGACTGAGATTGGTTGAGACATATAATTCATCATGGAGATATTATTCAAAGCCTTTCTAGAACAGTAAAACCTGGCAGAATTTTGCTTGACTTGTATACACTTTCAAGAACCCAGGGTATCTTAATATTTCAAAATGAGGCCTCAGACTAGGACATTAGAAAAGAATATGTCTCTGAGTATGTATAACATATACATACATGTGTGTATATATATATATATGTGTGTGTATATACACAATGTATATACACATATACATATATATGTATATATATGCATACATGTGTGTATATATACATATATATATATATACATATATATATATATGTAAGCCCACCCCTTATATATATGTATGTGACTGACGCTTTTGTTGTTTAATTGAAATCTGCTTAATTTTTGTATAATATAAAATAGCTTTCCTTTATCCACCACCCTAGGAGAATGCCTCAGCAGACAGACCTGGGATTCCCTTCTGAAAGAAAACTCCTCATTCCATCTGTTGGAGGTAGAAAATTGGGCTTGTTGGTTGCATAAAAAGTTTTCCTGTGTCTAAAACATTTTGACACCTCTGCCTCATGGGTACTTTAGAAGAGGTTTATATTTTGATAAGGTGAAAAATGTGGTGTTTTCTTTTAGCAAGGATAAATTAGGTTAAGTGATTTTCTTTTCATGAACTCCAAGTCCACTTTATTTTAGATTTATTCAGTCATACTACGACTCTCAAGGACAATTCAAACCAAATTTGTGATCACAGCTATTATTAGTTGGTTTGAATCTTTGATTTTATTTTTTTGTGGATATTTAGTTATTCTTCAATATGTTTTTGGTTGATGTGACCTTAACTTCACAAGAAAGAAAAACAAAAAGATGAAGTAGTTGTGTAAGATCAATTTTTTTTCATAGAGAACAACAGAAGCCTTTTTTACTAAATAAGGGAATCTTGAATAGAATCACCATAAGGCTGATATCATCCCTCATACTTAACAGATATAACCTAAAGATTAGAACTGTTTAAAGTTTAATTTCCACCCCCAATAAAAAATATGAATCTATTCTTTAGGTTTCAGTTCATTTTTTTTTCGAAAGACTGAAATATTTTTCTCATAATTGTAACATAATGAATTGATTATTGGGTCAATTCAGCAGTTGTAAGACATATTTTTGTTGTTGTTATGAAGATTATTTGAAGATCAGACTCTATAAGCATTATGTTTTTCATACTTTGTTGATGTGTAAGCAAGGTACTACAATGACTTTATATTAAACACACAGGAATTTAAATACTAATGTAGCAACCCTATAAAGTTCCATGTAACTTTTTCATCCTAGAGTAGGTGAGCCCTTCGATCTTTTCTGGGCCTTTGTTTTATCTAAATTTTGAGGGAGGTTACTTAAGGCAGTGTGGAATTATTCAAGAAGGATATGAAATATAGATTGCCCTTTTGTGTCTAGAAAAACTTAAAATTAATGAAACACATGGTTGGCTTGGGTGCCTCTATTTCCTTGGTAGAGATTTTCCCTTTATGTTATGAAGTTCTCTGGGCTAAGGATATGTAATCTACCACAATGGCTCCCTCCTTTTTTCTGTCCCTGGGCCACGTTCAAGTCCAGATTTAAGTATCTAAGTACTACTGAAGCCAGAACAGGTTGGATTTAGGGATATATAGTAGGTAACATAGAGAGGACAATTCAATATAGACTTGAGATCTATAGGTTCACTTTTGTCCTCCCCAATGTATAGTCCATTTCTTTAGTATAGTCCATTTCTTTACAGCTCACACATTGCAATAAAAAAAAAAGTTCATAATTTTATGGAGACAAAGTCCATCACAAATTACAGACTACAAATAAATATGATTTAAAGAGAAGAAATTCTCAATTATCCAAAAAGAAGTGAGATAGCATAGAGGAATATTTTTGCCAGGTTTTAAGAATGGAAACAGTCAGAGACATAGCAAAATTCCATTCAAGCGTATCATTCCTTAATTTTATCTTTGCATAAACAATGAGATTTTGGTCTTTGGTCAATTTCTGGCAAAATATTTTCCAGTTTTCTCACAAGTTATTTTTGTCAAATAATTAGTTATTGCTTCAAAAATTTGTTACCAATGATCCTAGCAATGCGAGGTTACTAAGGTCATTTATATTTGTATATTGTGTCACTAATTTATTCCATTGTTCAAACACTGTATTTTATATTCATTACCAGATTGATTTATTTTATTTTATTTTTAATTTATTGAATAAAATAAAACATTTGCATACCATAGTACAATAAAAAGATGATTGCATATGAAACTGTAAATCTACTATGTAGAACTTGTTATTCCTTTCAAATGTATAACAAAATTATCATATAAATTTCTTTTTTCTTTCCTTCTCCCTGCCCTTGAGATGGATGACTACAATTACACACACACACACACACACACACACACATACACACACGTACACAGATGCAAAATTATACACACTTCTACTTATCAATTCTCTCTCTGGATATAGATAACATCTTTCTTCATAATTCTTTATAATTAATTTATATATTTGTAATAGTTAAAATAACATTCATTCAGTTTTATAAAATCAATACTGTTATTCTGTATGCAGTGTTCTCTGGGTTCTGCTCAATTCACTCTTTGTTATTTTGTCCAAGACTTTCAGTGGTTTTTTTTTTTTTCAACTAAAATCATTGAACTCAACCAATCCTTAATTGATGGGCACCTCTAAAATTTCCAGTTTTTAGCCATCATAAGGAAAGCTATTATAAACATTTTAAAACATAAAGCTATTTTTATTTATTTTTGGAAATGGATCAAGTAGTAGCATTGTTGGGTATATCTAGTTTAATAATGCTGACAAAATTCTAAATTGCTCTTCAAAATGATTGGCTCAGTTAACAATGTCACCCAAAATGATTGTTTTGATAATTACTGTGTTACAGTTTGATATCTGATCACATTGTAAACCACATTTTTTGACTTTCCCACCTTCATATTCTATTGATATTTTATATGAATTTTATTTTATTATTTTATTTGTTCTACAAATTAATTCTTTTGTAGTTTGATAGGCATTAAATAAGTAAATTAATTTTGGCCAAATCATCATTTTTATTATTTTGGCTTGGCCTCTCCATGAGCAATTAATATTTTTCCCAATGTATAGATCTCTATTTTTGAAGTGTTCTTTACCTTTATTTTTACTTTTTTTATTTTTAAATGGTATTATATTTTTCCAGATATACACAAAGATAGTTTTTAAGATTCACCTTTGTAAAACCTTGTTTTCCAAATTTTTCTCTCTCCTGTCCCTCATCTTCCCTCCTCTTGACAGGAAGCAATTCGATACAGGTTAAACATGTACAATTTCTTCTAAACTTTTCCATATTTGTCTTGTTACATGAGAAAAATCAGACCAAAAGGGGAAAAACACGAGAAAGAAAAAACAAACAACTTTATTGCTGGAAAGAGCCAAGTCCATCACAGTTAATAATCACATGATCTTATTGTTACTATGTAACTTGGTTCTGCTCATATCACTTAGCATCAGTTCATGTAAGTCTTTCCAGGCTTTTATGAAATCAGCATGCTCATTATTTCTTACAGAACAATAATATTCCATTACCTTCATATACCATAACTTATTCAGTCATTCCTCAACTGAGGGATACCCACTCAATCTCCAATTACTTGCCATTGCAAAAAGGGCTGCTACAAACATTTTTGCACATGTGGGTCCTTTTTTGGGAAACAGACCCAATAGAGACACTGCTGAATGAAAGGATATATACATTTTTATGTCCCTTTAGACATTAATTCTCTATATTGTTCTCTAGAACAATTCATTTTGCTTATTGCTTTCCTTATATTGAATCAGTCCTGAATTTCTGGTGTAAGTCCCATCTGGTCATTTATATCAATTATTAGTGGATAGATTGGTGTAAAGTTTTCTTCTATGATTTTACTCTCCCTTTGATTAGGTATCAATATAATTATAATTTTTCATTCTTAGTATAGAAGATTTGGAATAAAATCACAACATATTACAATTGAAAGGAATATCATGATTTTTACCCTTTCTGTAAAGTCAAAGAGATGAAGTGACTTGTATCATCAGGACTAGAGTATAAAAGTGGCAGAGTTGAAGTTAGTAGTTAAGTTTGGGTATGGGATTCTTATAACCCTGTCATGTTGCTTCTCTTTTCTTAGGGAAAAAAAAAAACACAAACTAAAAAAAACTACACCTCATGCAAAAAAGTGAAATATTAGTTGAGTTTTAAAGGGAAAACAAAAATTCTTATGTACAGTGAGGAGGGAAAATGTTCTAAGAGGGAAAGTGGGCAGATAGCCCATGAAAGGCAAAGATATGGGAAATGGTGTCATGTATGAGGAATAGCAAGAAATTTCATTTGTCTAACCCAAAAGCATATAATATATAATATGACAAGAAAGCTAAAATGGAGTCATGCTAAGAAAAACTTTAAATGCTAAACAGAGAATTTTAATTATGAATTTATGATTCACAAATGTTTATAAAATATAATATGAAGATATATAGTTCTGGAAAATTACCAGTCTAACTCCGTTTACTATGGAATTAGTAGGCTATACCAATGAAGTTATTACAGGTTCTCAAAGTAAGCTGCAAAGACTTTAAATTTAAGTCTAGGGAAGGATTATATCTGTCAGCCAAGGTTACCCTAGTAAAATATAGATAGACTTGTCACTAGTTGACTACAGAGTAATTTTTATTTTGTTTATTTTAGTTTTGTTTTGCAATACTAACTCACAAAGTTTGTACATCAAACCATATGGATCTGATGGTCTGTATGAGTGAAGCAATTATCTATCAATAAGTTTATAAATTCTTGGAAGATGGAAAATTTATTCTACATATACATGAACATAAAATAAGAAGACTTCTTTTCAAAAGTTTAATCATCTGAAAGTGTATAAAGTCCTGCCTATGTTGGGAGGGTATGAGTCTACTTAATTCATGCTGAATACTTAACATGAGTTTTTATAGAAGGAAGGCTCTTTCTCACTATTATAAATAAGATAAACTTTATGTGAGAACTAATCCATTGGTGCCCAAAAGGAACATGGTTAATATTATGCTGGCAAATAGACCTAACAATTCTTTCAGTGTTTTTCTCCCAGACATGAGCTTCCTTCCTCTTTTACAAGTCTGGAAAATCTCTCTGACCAAGAAAACTCAAACCTCTGAAAACTGGGGAGCAGTTTTCACCTTTAAGGTTGATAGATGCTTAGTTGAAAAGAATTATTGTGAAGGAATAGTATGAGAGATAAATTCTTTCTCTCCCAACCAGGGATAATGCACAAAATTGGAGAAATGATTATCTTTGCATTATTTAGAATTCCAAAAAAATTTTTTTAACATGATTCAGACTAAAAAAAAAATCAAAAGTAAACATAACTGTCAGATTTTCCATTCTTACTCTCCAACTTTTTATCAGATAGGGATAAAAATGTCTTAATAAGTTTCCTTTTTTCAAAAGTCACATTATATATGAGTGACCTAAAATTCTCTGTACAGGAAAAAAAAAAGCACTGGACCTATTCACGAAATGAGTTCAAATTCAAATCTGCCTCTGTGATCTTGGGCATGTTCATTTACCTTGCTGGGTTTTAGCATAGGAAAAGGTTGGATTTGACTACTGGCCTCTAAAGTGCTTCATTATACTCTTATACGATTTGGAAATCATTTCCTGTTAAAGTAGTTATAGTGTTCATTCTCCTAATTAATTATTCAAAATGCCCAATTATTTAAACTTTATCATTGGAATGTAGACAACAGAGGTGATCTAATCCAACCTTATGATTTTATGTATAAGTAACTCAGACCCAGATTATTTTTTTTTTCTAAAGGCACATAGGTAATGAATAGTAGAGCCAGGATTCAGAGATTCACCAAATATAAATCTGCTACACATTTCTTAACATCACACACCTCTTTCAATTCCCCTTGTTTCATTTAAAAATTACTTTGTCAAAATATCACTCAATGATGCCCAAAGTTGTAATACAGAGTGATGTAATAAATGAATAGTAGCTAAGAGAGTAACACAAATATATATTAAAAGGGAATTTCTCAAGATTAATGATTTTTAAATTAAATCATTAAAAATTAAAGATTTTTAAGGGGAAAATTTTTTTCTGCTTTTATTTGTCAATTGTGAGTACTTTTTTAAGCACAAAAGTAACTTTCAGCTTTTGTTTTTATTTATACTTTTTTTTCTTTTTTAATGGTACTAAGACATTGTGCTCCCACCTCAATCCCTATATCCCTTTAAGGAGTGTTTCATGACTTCTAAAAGTTTT
Source organism: Antechinus flavipes (assembly GCF_016432865.1). Classification (NCBI taxonomy): domain Eukaryota; kingdom Metazoa; phylum Chordata; class Mammalia; order Dasyuromorphia; family Dasyuridae; genus Antechinus; species Antechinus flavipes. The sequence goes on along the minus strand of NC_067398.1, from coordinate 411,769,546 downwards.
GTTCTGTATTCAGGTAAGGAAAGTCATGGTCAGCATGGGACTCTGCAGCTTCACCTGAGCTTTCATGGTGTCGAGGCCCTAAAATAATATGAACAGCAGGAGCACTAAATCTTTCATTATTTCCCGTTTCCCCTTGAGCATGCTAGCATACTGGCTTTGCAATAAAGAAACTGTCATTTACACTCTTCTTTATTGCAAGGTAGGTAATGACTGCAAGGAGAAAAATAAGGAACCATGTCAAGTCTACCTGACTGCCAATGTGATAAATGAGTAACTATCCTATATTTGCATCTCTCTCTCTCTCTCTCTCTCTCTCTCTCTCTCTCTCTCTCTCTCTTTCTCTCTCTCTCTCTCTCTCTCTCTCTCTTTCTCTCTCTCTCTCTCTCTCTTTCTCTTCATATGTAGGTACTTCATAGATTGGAAGAGTGATGGGGACAACTACTTCACAATAGATGGAACTGAAGGAACCATTGCTACTAATGAATTATTGGACAGAGAAAGCACTCCACAGTATAATCTCTCTATAATTGCAAGTAAAATTAGTAAGTATGACATGGATGGGATTAATATTATTTAATGTTTATTATTATTATTATATAATTATAATAAATTAATATAATATTATATATAATTATTTAATGAATGCCCATTTGAATTTGGCACTCTTAAATTGGCAAATGCTTTACATTTTCCCAAGTGTTGCTTGAGTATTTCCTTAGGCAAGGATACCCATTTTTATGCAGTATGAATTCAAAGTAGCAATGATAACTGCTCAGGACTATGATTCTATCATACAGCATATAATCTAGGTCGTACCATCTGAGATGATCTTTCACTATCAGGCTATGTCTTGATGAAGCAAGAGAGCTCAGGATTACTGAGTCCATAATAGTGTTTTGTGTCTAAATGAGGGGATTTATAGAAATTTTGAAGTAGAGTTTTCATATCTAACCTAGACCAACTCCTCATCTAAGAGATTATTTAAAAGGATGACATTAATTTTCAAGCTCCTCCACAATACTTGTGGCTCTTAATTTTTTGTAAAAGTATCTTGAATAAATACAAGTTAGATAAAATCAATCTTTCCAAACATTCTTCTGAGATTTTGGGGTCCCCAAGCCTTGCCTACTTTCCTAGTGATCTTAGGTTCTGGAAGTGATCTTATTGATACAGGAATATCTCTCTCAGAACCCCAAGCCAAAAGTTAGTATATAAGGGGCCCCTTGAAAAACAGAAATGATCCTAAGTGATTCTTTAGCCACTGTCATTATTTCACTGACTGTTGAGTATCCTAAGATAAGTTATGGCTGACTGAATAAGAATATTTGATTTTATGCTGGAATTAAAGGATTCCCTGACAAAAAACATCCTGAGATATTTAATTAGATTCACTTTTTGCTTAATTAGGTGATAAAATGATGTAAGATTACTGTATTAGGTCTGATTTTGTCTTTTATCTGTAGAATGGAAGCAACTAGGTTGTCTTATTTAAACAGTAAACTGTATTTCATTCATTCATCTAGGATAACTAGGAAAAGGGGTAGATAAAAAAGATGTACTTTCCTCATGACCAGAACTAGAAAAGAGCCAGTGGTGAGATGGTCAAAGGAGATATGCTCATTTCAGCCAAGTGATGACCAGAAAGTATCATCATTACTTGTTCTTCAATTTATCACATCTGGATAGTTTTTAATTAAAGCATAAAAATTAACATGACATATATACCTGTATATAGAGAAGAGTTGTGTTTGTTTTTTATGTATGTGCATATATAAACATATATACATGTTTGTATATATCTACATACACACATATATGCATATACACATATGTTCAGGAAGGGAAAGTAGAGAGTTCTTAAAATCTCATTTGTTCATTTCATCTTTATTACTAGGTAGACAACATACTATGAATCCTGAAAAGCTGCTTATCAGAAATGAATAAGATTTAAAAGTAAACTTTATTTCTACTGTAATGACTATAAATTTCATTGTTGAAACTAGCTAGTAGATGAGAGAGCTATATAGTAATGAATAACTGTGAAATGAAGTAATCTGGCCTCAGTACACTAAGAAAGAAGAATAACAATTGGGTGTAAATAAAGCACAATTATGATCCTTACCTTTCTATAAAATCTTTCAAGAGAAATAAAAATATTGGTACTGATTTCTACTGCTTCAAATTAATTTTTACAAATAGTCATTAATCAGTATTGCTGCCATCAGATAGCAAAATAATTTTTTATCAGCCTAATGATAATTCCATGCTGAACTAGCCTTTTAATTTGTGAATTGCTTTTGTTTTTATGACACTAGCATTAAGAATTTACAAGATACTTGTGACAGCAAAAATAAAAACAAAGTAAATAATGTTTTATTTACTTTTTCTGTATTACTTAATAAACAAAAATAATTTAGCTTCTTTGTGTGATCATGATAGTCTTGTTTTTAAAATTAAAAAAAAAAACCTATTTTCCCTTAGCCTTATATTTAGTGTTTTTATATAATTGTAATTTATTTTTAAGCTGTGTTTACAAGCAAAGGTGGCAATTGTTCACCTTGGTTGTACTTGCTACATAATCTTGAATTAATTGTTTTCATTTTAATAATGTGAAAAAGGAATGGACTCTCTTCATTGATGGCTAGTTCATCCCCTGTTTTTAGTGAAAAAACCCTAAAGCTTAGTATGACTGCTATGGAAGGATCAGTGGAAGAAAATGGGGAGAAAAAGGAAAAATTTGGGAATGGAGAAGGGGAGCATTGGTATCTTTCTTCCAATATGTGGAAGCCTGTTGTATAGAGAAATAATTAGATTCATTTTACTTCACAGCAGAGGGCAGATATAGAACTTCTTGGAGAGTTACAAAGATGCATTTCTGTTAGATGTAAATAAAAATTAAAAACTGGAGCTAACAGTGCAATGAATTGCTTTTGATCAGCAGTGAGGAGTCTCCCAATTGCTGGAAGGTGGGATGACTATTATCAATAGTTGCAGAAAGTATTGCTAATAAGTATGTTGGACTAAATTACCTTTGGGATACCTGTAGACTGTGAAAGTACATAATTATATGGACCAATCTAGTCCATTGAGATGTTAAATTCCTTACGAAGGAATCAGTGTTGCCTACCCCAGAATGAACTTCACAGAATACAGAAATATCATTCATGCAAATGAAGTAATAGAATTTGACAGACTGCATGGAGACTTAGAGTCTAAAAAGATTAATTTTTAAATATAATTTGGATTTTTAAAACAGTGGCATAAGCATCACAAATGAATGGTGTTTTCTCCCTTATTTGAGCAAGTGGAGGTTGTGTCCATGTTTTAGAAAAATCTTGCTCATGTATGATTAGAATACCAGACTTCTGAGTACTCCTGAGAGTTTGTAACTGCTTATCATACTTTATTGTGTATACATAACAATTTTAGAAAATTAGATGTTTTTCTTCAGGATGAGTCAAAGTGGCCTGCATGCAAATGCCAATTCTACTTACATTTTATGAACCTAGACAAGCCACTTAACCCCTGAATCTAATTTGTATCAAATATAAAATGAGATGTTTATACTAAAAACAAAACAAAAGAAAACAAAAATAACCTTTTGGTTCTCGCAGATAAAATACTTTGGTCCTAAGAACTGAAACACTCAGCTTCCAAATCAATTTTAAATTTAGTAGTTATTGCTTTAGAAAGGTAAATACTTTATTGAATTTTTAATGGTAGAAAGAAAAGCATTAGCATTATTAAAGGATTCTGGTAGATTTGATTAATTTTGAAACTATTTCTATTATAGCAAATAAAAATGGAGTATATATCTAACTATTCACATATTCCATATGTAATGAACACTTTTCTCTTGAAATATTTGAATAATTCAGAGGAAAATATTGCTTAGATTAACTTACCAGAGTAATTGCCTCTATTCATTGCACGTTGCATGTGGAATACTTCAAAGTTCTCTTGCAAATTACTTCAGAATCACAGCCACATATATACATTTCAACACAATAAGTTCTTTTAAAGCACCTGCTTTATTTTTAAAAATTCATTAGTTTTTTATTGAAGCTTTTTATTTCCAAAATATATGTAAGGATAATTTTTCACCATTGACCCATGCAAAACCTTGTGTTCCAATTTCCCTCCCTCTTACCCCTATCATCTCCCTAAGTAATCAAATATATGTTAAACATAAAATATATGTGAATCCAATATAGGCATACATATTTATACAATTATCTTGCTGCCCAAGAAAAATCAGGTCAAAAAGGAAAAAAATTGGAAAGAAAATAGAATTCAAGCAAACAATAACTAAAGAAGTGAAAATGCTATACATTGTGATCCCCACTCAGTTCCCACAGTCCTCTCTCTGGGTGTTGATGGCTCTCATCATCACAAAACTGTTGGAACTGGTCTGAATCATCTAATTGTTGAAGAGAGCCATGTCCATCAGAATTATTATCATATAATCTTGCTGTTGCCATATACAATGACCTCCTGGTTCTGCTCATTTCATTTAGCATTTATAGAAGTAAGTCTCTCCAGGTCTCTCTGAAATCATCCATCTGATTAACAATAATATTCCATAACATTCATATACCATAACTTATTCAACCATTCTCCAATTGATGTACATCCATTCAATTTCCAGTTTGTAGTCATTACAAAGAGGGCTGCCACAAATATTTCTGTACATGTGGGTCCCTTTTCCTCCTATAAGATCTCTTTGAAATAGAAGCCCAGTTGAAACACTGCTGAATCAAAAGGTATGTTTGATAATCTTTTGAGCATAGTTCCAAGTTGTAAAGCACATGCTTTATACAAAGAACTATGGTGGTTTAATTCTTTTAATTAACAAAAATCTGTTCATTTCCACCTTTCCTTAATTAAAAAGAAAAATAAACCCTTGTAATAAATGTGCATGGTCAAGCAAAATAAATTCCCACATTGAATATAATATGTAGATAGTAAATATCACTTGCATCATATCAGATCAGATCATGTAATATCATATCATATGATATCATATCTTATCAGGATCAATATGTATCCTAGATTTGTCACCTCATTATCTCTTTGCAAGGTAGCATGTTTTATCTTGCTAGGTAGTGTAGTGGATAGAGTTCTGTGCCTGGAGTCAGGAAAATCTGAGTTTCAATATGATCTTAGCTATTTACTAGCTGTGTGAATTTTGGTAAGTCACTTAATTTATTTGCCAAAGTTTCCTTATCTGTAAAATGGGGATGATAATAGCATCTAACTCCCAAGGTTGTTTTGGGGATTGAATGAGAGTTTGAGATATAGTAAGTGTTATATAAATGTTAGCTATTATCATTATTAGTCCTCTGGACTAATGGCTGATCATGGTGTTGATCTGAAATCTCAAGTTATTCAAAACTTTGATCATATTGTGGTAAACATTCTTCATTGTGTGTGCTTCATTCTGCATTGATTCACATGAATATTCCCAATTTTCTCTAAAATTATCATACCTTTCATTATTTTTTATTGCACAATAGTATTCTGTTAAGCTCCTATACTATGATCATTTATTTTGTTATGCCCGAATTGATAGGTACCTCCTTAGTTTCAAGTTCTTTATTGCCACAAAAAGAGGAGATATAAACACTGATAATGTTTGTCCTGAATAAGTTTATAAATTGATCTGTACTGATTAAAAAAAAATAACCAGAGAAACTTTAAATTTGTAAAAATAAATTGTCATGAATAATGCAGCAAGACATTTTTATTTTCCCAAAACAATTTTATGGATGAGAGTCACTACCTATTGGGAAAAAAAAAAAAAAAAAAAAACTTTTTTGGGGGGAGGATCATTGAAATTTACAAAATCTTAATCAGCAATTATTCATGGATAAAGAATTAGAAATCCTTCCTTCTATCCTGATTATGTCATTTCAATTTTATGAATTTAATATTCATTTATTAGTTTATTAGTTGTTTGTTCTATTTCATAGAAGGCTGGATTATTCATATATTCATTTTCTAAATTAATATAACTCCAGTAATATGACCAGGCCTTGAGAAAGACTTGGATTGCTCCCTAGAGTTCATATGATAAAATTTGTTTGAATACTATACATAAGTGACTTTGCAAAATTTAAAAGATTATATAAATATTTTACTATTATACAACTTTTAAAATAATTTATGATTCCTAATACATAGAATCAATATACAAAATTAGATAAATAATTTCTGAAACATTGATGAATTTATGATTTTATTATTGCACATGGTTTTTCAGTGTTTTGTATATCAGTCTTTTTGTGTTTCTTAATGCTTTTAAGATTTTCATTATGGCTTTCTGTAGCTCCTCCATAGGGGATACTGACACTGTGTAGGATACCTTCTTCTGATTTTTTAAATATTTCCAACATATCAGTTTAAAAATTTAAGTTTTTCATATATTATGTCTCATTTTTGATACATGACTACTAGATCTCATAAAGTCAAAAATATTCTTGACAATTTATTTTAGAGTCTCAATCAGAAAGTCTTAAATGTAAGAGATATTATAGAAACCATTTAGTCTAACTATAATCTGAGTAAAAAAAAAAAAAACTTGCAACATTGTACACATGATCATTTAACTTTTACATAAAGACTTTCAGTGAGTATTGAATACAATTTTCCTCTTTTCCATTTATAGATTTCAATGCAATTAAAATAAGACAATGTAATATAATAAAACTTTAAGTCACATTTGCTTTTGTTATATGAAAGATATTGGGCCAATCTCATTTCCCTTATCAAATTATATTCAGCATTGTTCTATCACAATTTCAAAATTTTCATTTTTACAAGTTTATCTCATTGTGTCTTTAAGGTTTGTTTGGTGAATAAGTGAACAAGCATTTATTATGCACTTGCTATATTCTAATCACTCTTCTAGATGTTTCATATATAAATACAAATAATGGAGGAATGTCCAGGAGATCCTTGTTTTGTAACTCTTTAAGCTATTACCAAATATCATTTAAGTAAATGGTCTATGGACTTTAATTAAAAAAAAATCCTAAACTATAAATTACTCAGTAAATATAAATATGTTTTTATTACTAAAAATTCATATTTGCATAATCCCCAGGCTAAACACTAGAGAAGGTAGATAGTTAAGAGAAGAAAAGTTCCTGTCTTTATAAAGTTTATTATCTGATAGAGAGTATAAAGCATAATAGGTATATACTCCCCCCCTACACACATACACACATATGTATACATGTACTTATGTAATACATACATTCATGCATATTGGTAGCCAAAATAGCAGAATAAGTAAGGAACTCACCTGAACTCTCCTAAATTCACTTCCAAACAACTATAAAATAATTTTTCAGATGAATTCTGGAGCATCAGAAGCAACAAAAGAATGGGGTGAAACAATTTCCCCACTCAAGACACCTTAGAAGGTCTACAAGAAAGGTCTACTTCATTTGGGTAAAAGATGAATACAATTTAGTGGCAACAGGCTAAACACTAGCAAGATAGCAATGAGACTTTGAGCCCTCAAACCCTAGGACAGATTAACGGCCCTATGTATCCTTACACAGGCTAGTTGTGAGTCACTGAACCCCTAATACAAGAAGCCAGTGGCAATACCTTATGCCTCCAGTAGAAGAAGCTAAAGATAATTCCTTTTCTAACCCAGAAGCATAGCCTAATTTTAACATAAAATTAAAATTTATAAAATAGACTGGAAAAATGAGCATACAACAAACAAAAAACTTGAACAAAGAAAGTTTCTGTAATAACAAGAAAGTTCAAAACAGAAACTCAAAAGAGGATAATAATGTGAGAAGCCTTTATGTGAAGCCTCAAAGAAAAATATGAAACGGCCCCAAGTCCAAAAAGAGCTTCTAAAAAAAGCTCTTTAAAAGAATTTTAAAAATAAGATAAAAAAAGCAGAAGAAAAAAAATTTAGAAAAGAAATAAGAATGGCACAAGGGAATCAAGGAAAAAAAGGGGAGGGGGAAGCCAAAAATCATGATAAAGAAGCATAAAAAATGGAAAAAGTTGTACAAAAACGTCCTAAAGAAAACTCTTTCAAAAAATGGACTTAAGTGGAAAGAAGTAACAAACTTCAATGAAGAAAAAAAATCCTTAAAAAGTAGAATTGGCAAAACGGAAAATGAGGTCCAAAAGCTCACTGAAGGAAATAATTCCTTAAAATTAGAATTTGATGATTGGAAGCTAATAACTTCATGGAAAGATCAAATTATAATCAAACAAGGTCAAAAAATGAAAAAGAAAAGAAAAACATATCTGAAAAAACTACTAATCTGAAAAATTGATACAGGAGAAATAATTTACTATTCCTCCAAAAAAAAATAATAAAAAGATCCTGGACATCATTATTTAAGAAATTATCAAGGAAAACTGCCTTGATATTCTAGAAGTAGAATATCTGGCACTGGAAATTAGCTACTTTTCATCTCCAGAAAGGGATCCCAAAATAAAAATAGCCCAGAATATTGCAGCCAAATACCAGAGCTTCTAAATCAAGCAATACACACACACACACACACACACACACACACACACACACACACACACACACATATTGCAAGGAGCCAGAAGAAGCAATTAAAATATTGAGAAGTATCAGTCAGAATTATACAAGATTTAGGGGCTTTCCATAAAATGACTGGAGGGCTTGGAATATAATTTTCCAAAGGCAAAGTAGCTAGGATCACAAACAAGAATCACCCACTACCTATCAATTAGAGTATATTCCTTCAGGAGAAAAATGGATATTTAATGAAAAAGAGATATTCCAAAGATTCCTGACTAAAAGAACAGAGCTGAATGGAAAAAATTGACTTTCAAATACAATTCTCAAGAACATAAAATAAATAGGAAAGAAAAATCATAAGGGATTCATTGAAGTCAAATTGTTTACATTCTTCCATGGGAAGATGATATTCATAAGCCATAAGAACTTTATAATTAGCAGGGCAATTAGAAGGAGTATACGAAGACAAAGGGCACAGATTTTAGTTGACTTTAATGTAATGTTATCCAAAATAAATAAACTAAATAAAAAACCAAATAAATAAATAAGGGATGAAAAAAATTGCACTAGGAGAAGATGGAAAGCAGAGGTAGAAAGGGGTAAATGATTTCATATGAAGAAGCACAAAGGACCTATTACAATGAAGAAAAAAGTTGGATATAGGGTGGGAGACACCATTTGATATTCTCACTAAATATGGTTCAGAGGAAATAACATACACACGTAGTTGGATATAGAAATGAATCTTACCCTAAAGAGGATTAGTAGGGGAAAGGAATAAGAAAAAGGAGGAGTGTTTGATCTGATAGAAGGAAGAGTAGGCTGGGGGACATAGTATTCAGAAGCAAAATACTGTAGAGAACAGATAGAAAGGGGAGGGAAGACAGAGAGAGACAGGGACAGAGAGAGAGACAGACAGAATCAGAGAGACAGAGGCAGAGAATGTGTGTTTGTATAAGACAGAGATAGACACAAAAGAGAGACAGAGACAGAGAAAGACACAGAGACAGACACAGAGACAGAGAGATAGAAACAGAAAGAGACTGAGAAACACAGGAAGGGCAAGAGAGAGAGAGAGAGAGAGAGAGAGAGAGAGAAGGATAGTTGAAAAATTGAACAGAGGGAAATTCATAGTGAATAATCATAATTAGGAATGGGATAAATGCACCCATAAAATGAAAGTAGATTAAAAAACAAAATCCTACATGCACATATGTATATGTATCAGAGAAGTGAAAAACACAGTAACATGTTATCTATGGAAAGAAAATCTCTATGGAAGAGCTAAGCTGGAATTTGATGATTGGTTAGATGTTCGACTAGTCAGAGGATAGAGGAAAAATCCTAAGTATAGGAAATAGCAAGCTATATGTATATGTTCATCAATGCAATACATATTTTGGGGAAAGGGAGCAGATAATTTTGGCCAGAGGGTGATTTTAATGGCACATATGGCATAAGGATAAGAAGGTAGTATGGCATTAGTTTGTGGGAGACTTTAATTCCAGGTACAAGAATTTGGACCTTCCTTTATGACAATAGGGAAAAATTGATGATTTTTAAGCAAAATGATAATATAAATAGATTTAACTTTAAGCTGTAGGAAAGATGATGATGGTGATGATTGATGATAATATAAATAGATTTGACTTTAAGCTGTAAAAAGGTAATAACAAAAATGATAATGATAAAAATAATTGCCTTTATATAGTTCTTTAAGATTTGTAAAGACAATTCAATTTACTTTTGGCAAATTATGATTATAAGGGAAATTTCTCTAAGCTGAAATCACAATGCATCTTAGAGCAATGCATTATTCCAAATTCTGCCTTCTTAAATTAAAAAGAAATTAATGAAACAAATAAAGCTAAATAAAACTAAATCTAATTCCTCTTCCTTGAGATAATCTTTCAGATATTAAAAACAACTAGTATGTGATAAGGCTCTTCTCTAGGCAAATGCTTAAAGTTCAAACAATCAATCAGGAAGCATTTAGGGATACCAAGGCAAAACAAACAGAATTTTTCAACTGGCTTATTTTCTATAGGGAGAACCCTCCCCCCACAACAATAATAAAGCCTTCCACTTTATAGGATATGAGTTCAAGGCATTTCACCATCCTGTTTCCCTCTTCTGATTCTTTCTTCAGGTTCTTCCTTAAATTGTGGCATCCAATGGAACTGTGAAACCTTTATTGTAGCTTCCTTAGACTATAAGAACTATTAATAAGGGCAACTAGGTGGCACAGTGGATAGAATACCAGCCCTGAAGTCAGGAGGATCTGAGTTCAGATTTGACCTCAGACACTTAGTACTGCCTAGTTGTGTGACCCTGGGCAAGTCACTTAATCCCCAATGCCTGAGCAAAAAAACCCAAAAAAAACAAAAAAACAAAAAACAAACAAACAAACAAACAAACAAAAAAAACCCCGATTGATAATTATCAATATTTCATTGACACAAACAACCAGCTCTGGTCCACTGCTTCTCAAGCTCTGGGCATGAGGAAATGATGTAGCATCAGGAAGTATATAATAGAAACAGACATGGATTTTTAGTCAGAAGACCTAGGGTGAAAATCTGGCTCTGCCTTATTCTATTTGTCTCAGTCAGTCAACAAGGCAGTCATTTAACATTTATTAAGCACCTATGATTTACCAGGTACTGTATAAAATCCTGAGGATACAAAGAAAGAAAAAAAAAAAAACAACAACAAAAAACAAGCACAAACTAAACTAAATAAAAACCAACAAAACCAGTAATTTCCTCTAAGGGCATACAATTAAATGGAGAAAGTACATAAACAAGTATTACAAAAATTCTAAATGGGATAATTGGAGATAATCACCACATGGAGGAGACTAGTAGTTAACTTCTCTGCTTCTCAGTCCATCTTTTATGCTTCTGTAAAATGAAGAGATAGGACATGATGATTATAAGACTTTTTTCATATCTGAAATTCTAAGATATAAGGAGATGATAGTATTATAGAAAACACACAAAATTTAGAGACAAGCTTGGCATGGAGTCATGGCTCTATGCTGCCTTAGACAAAGCACTTAACTCCTCTCAGCCTCAGTTTCCACCTTCTACCTTGCATTTATGGATATAATAAAACTATCTAACAAAGATTCTATACTTAAAATGCCATGATAATCATGATAAATATATAAGCTAATACTTTTGTGCAAGAACTGATGTGAAATAAGACCCAATAGAAATTTGATGTGGAGATTTATTATTATTGCATTACTATTGAAATGCAATTGAGACTGCAAGGGAGAAAAAAAAGGGTCCCATATGGGAACAGGTCTTAATGGAGGGAGCATTTAGCTTATAAGGAGCAAGAATAGTGAGTGGAAGGTTCCTTATCTCTATAAGCAATAGTTGTACAGAAGCAAAAAGCCAGCTGTTAGTTCCTTATCTGGGGATTACCAGTATGCCCTTAGGCCTCATGCTGCTGAACTTGTTCCAGGGAGTTGACAAAGGAGGGGACTGATTGAAAAAACAGTCTTGTCTGTTTTGAGGTCTGAAAGAAGGGGAAGCTTTCTTCACTGGGGCCAACCAGTGTGCCTGCAGGGGAATTGGGCACAGAAGTCTGTGCTTATCCATGGTTCATGAGGGATGCATAAAGGGTTTTTTGTATGGATCTAAGTTTTCCTTGAGAACAGGTGAGTTAAAACATTCAGGACTATGGTGAAATAGTAGTTTTCCTTTTGGGCCCCAGGGGTTTCATTGTATTTTAAATTATCTAAGTTTCCAGGGTTAGGCAAGGATAGTTTAAATTTTGGGGTGGTACCTTAATACTATTATTTTATGGGTACCAAGACTATCTGTCTATCTATGTATCTATCCATGTATCTCTCTATAAGTTTTGTCCATATATTCATGACTCAGTTACTTTGCATATACATACCCACAGAATCCAGGGAAGAAGTAAACTAATTATTGTAACTCCAGAGAAACTGAGGCAAGATAGAGATTAGAGAGTTTTTAATATTCTATTTATTTATTTATTTTCCTCAGTTTTCACACTTCTGGACCTATTTACTTTTTTTTTTAAATTTTATTTTATAATAACTTTTTATTGACAGAATCCATGCCAGGGTAATTTTTTTTACAACATTATCCCTTGCACTCGCTTCTGTTCCGATTTTTCCCCTCCCTCCCTTCTCCCCTTCCCCTAGATGGCAAGCAGTCCTATTTATGTTAAATATGTTGCAGTATATCCTAGATACAATATATGTTTGCAGAACCGAACAGTTCTCTTGTTACACAGGGAGAATTGGATTCTTAATATTTTATTTGAAAAGGAGAAATTGTACTGGGACCAAATGGATCTATGGTTTGTTCCCAGGGCTGAAAGAGACTATAGTCTCCAAGAATCCAGCAGCAAATGTGTGTTTCCTATGAAGTATGCATACACACACACACACACACACACACACACACACACACACACATGGCTCCAAGTGACCCTGGTAGAATGAGGCAGGGGCAAAATCAGAGCATTGAGAGCTGGAAGGGACTATCAATTGGTTCTGACAGGATGGGAGGAGGCACCAGAATTTCTGATAAATTGGGATCAAGAAGAACAATGACAGAATGGGGAGAGGCACTGAACATTCTAAGAAGTAGGGAAGGGCTGGGGTCATGATATCTAAGATAGAAGGTCTTTCTCCTTATCTGTATCAAACATTTACAGATTATAATCTTAGCATACCCAGCCAGCCCTAAATTATATCAGTTCTAATGATTAGGAGGGTGTAATGCTGGAGAAACTGAGCAAGATGGAGATTAGAGCCCAATTTAATAGTTTATTAAATGAAGAGAAATACTGGGACCAAATGGATCCATGGTTGATGTCAGGGCTGAATGAGATTATGGTCTTAAAGAATCCAGCCTTGAGTATCGGGACAGCAAGATTTTTATAGGATAACAAGAACAATGACATAATGGGGGAGGTACTTGGATGGAGATAACCTAATGGGGGGAGGCACCTAGGATGACACAATGGAGGTATGTACTGGAGAGGTTACTGATATTCTAATGATGTCTAAAATGGATAGACCTTTATCCTGTCAAACATTAAGAAGGAATGATTATAGCCTAAAGATATAAAACCTTTATCTCATCAAACATTAAGAGGGAAAGGTTATGACCTGAGGCCAAGTAACTAAATAGGACAATTGGAGAAACTGGGTCAGGACATTAAAAGGGAACTGTGGCACAACAAGGGAAGGGATGGTATTGCAAGGGATTGAGGCAGAAAAATTAAGGGAAACTGAGGCAGGATAATTAGGGAAACTGAGGCAGGACAATTAAAGGGAACTGTGGAGCAAAATTATCTGGAAAAATTTTGAACTTTATATCTTCTTTGCCCACAAATATTTTAGTTTAAATCAATCTTTCTTCCTACTCAGAGCTGATAGGAGCCTCGTTTGTTTTCCATTTCAGTCCATTTATTTTAGAAATAATGAAACTGAGGATCATAGAACTTAGATACCTTTTGCAAGACCCATTTGTGTTTGAAAAAAGAATTTGAAGATAGGTCTTTAGTTATCAATTCCAGTGCATTTCTTACTATATTCTCATTGGGATCCTTGCATTAGCCTAATTTTTTTTTTTTCATTTATTTCCTACTTTTAATTTGGATATATAAACATTACATAAGCCATCCACATCAACTAATTCTATTATAATCTTTTTTTTTCCCTAAACTTCTTTTATCATAGTTCTCCCTCTCTCTCTCCCAATACCTTTATTCCTTCAGGATAGACATAATAACATTAGTGATGGTGACTATCTCTCTGTTATATTGGTTTAGGGAGAGTTATGGTATTGACAATGAACTTTATGTGGAAAGATGTTAGAAGTCCAGGAGTTAGAAATATGTTCTAGTCCTAACATTGTCATTAGCTTGTTATATTTATTATCCTTGGATAGTAATTTACCTTTTATATAGCTATAAAATAATTTACATAGTAATTTACCCTTTACATATCTGTAAAATGAAACATTTTTACTATATGACTAAAGAGGTTTCATCTAGGTCTAGCATGATTCTAAAACACTCAGTTTAGTTATTAGAATTAAAATCCCTGAACAGATGGAAATCATAACCATCATAGCTATTACCATCATCATTATTAGCACCATCATCATAATCATCAGTATTATATGTGACATTAGTTGGATATATTAACAAAATTAGATTGTAATGGGTTTCTTTTTGTTTGTTTAATGTTTTTAGATTCTTATGAGTACATTGCCACAATAAAACTATTTGAATTGTTACAAATCAATCTAATTAGCTATCAAAACATACAAGCACAATAAATTAAAGGCAGACTTCAATTTTTATAAAGTTTTTAATAGCTAACTGAATGGCTTAAGGGACTGGTAATACACAAATGAGTTTTCACCTGAAGCTAACCATTTGGATAAATAATTTTTGTAGATGATATCATTAAAATAATGTGCATTTAAGTGTATAATTCAGGAAATAAAACATTAAATTTTGAATAGGAAAAAACATTTCTTTTATATTACTTGTAGATAGCTTTTAACCATAGTATTTATTAATGAATGACAATAATCAAGTTTGATTTAATATTTGCAAAGGTTTTATATATATATATATATATAATTTATTTATTTATGTAAAATCTCATTTTATTCTTTCAACAACCTCATGAAGTAAGCATGCCAGGTATTATTATGCCCATTTTAAACATGAAGAAACTTAGATTTAGAGAGGTTAAATTACTTTCCTTCAGTTGCATAGCTATTATCTGAAGTGATATTTGAACCAGCTCTTCCTGACTTCATATTCAGTATCATAGACTTTAGCAATGGCATTCTACCTATTCATCCTAAAAAAATTAAAATTGTAATAGAATGATGTTGTTCTTTCCTTCTAACCTTGATTGACTGATCCTGTTTTTATTCTGATCTTGTAGGTAATAATATTTTTAGGTTCTTTAATATTGATATAAATGGATAACATGGAGTCTTGCCCCTTCACTGTGAAGTCATAAAACTATCAAAAACTCCTCTCTAAAATTAATCACATTTAGCCATTTCACCAGCTCTGACTTTTTTCTTTGCACTGAATTGAGAATTAGAGACTTTTGTTCAAGTCTATACTTGTCACAAACAATCTGTATGACCTTGGATTAGTCACTCAAGTTCCTTCTGTCTGAGTTTTTTCATTTGTAAAACTTGTTAATCCAAAAGAGAAAATGTGATTTTAATTTATAGCCCACACATTCTATGGGTCTATGATTACCTTCCCCCTCCCTCCCTTCCCCAACCAAACAAATCAACACAGAATCTTCCCCCAACAGATTATCAATAGATTTTTTCTGTGTCTACTATGCAGGAATAGAGGGGAATGTAGTTCATTGATTAGAATTTAAATGAACTGGTTCTTCTTATTATTTTTAGTTCTGATTAAAATGTATTATATTACATTAAAATTATATTATTAAATATATAAATAAAATATATTAAAATATGATATTAAATAATCAGTATTTATTTGGAAACTGATTAAGTTGTTCCTCTAAACCTCAAACAACTATATTTAAAGAAACAATTTATTCTGTATTCACACAAAAGGAACATTTCCAATCTCATAGTATTTTTGAAATCAGATCACCTTTAAAGCAAACACACAAACAAACAAACAAAAAAAACGCAAACCAAACTTCTTGTCATCCATATAGGAAAATAGTACCAGAGACCTGCATATCAGGGGTAATCAGGGCTTACTTATTATTTGCACTGCCTGTCCAGAGATGACCATATAACAAAATCTTGAGATTGTCTTATGTACATCATCACATGACTAAAGATTTTCACTTGTGAACTAACTAGTGAAAACTGATTTGTTATCCAAAAATGTTTAAGACCCTATCATGTTCCTAAAATTGTATTTGATATTTATGGGAATCCAAAGGTAGAAGACATGGTATTGCCTACAAGCAGATTATGTTCTTTAAAATTTCAGAAACATTATCACCTGATTAAATGAAATGTGGATTTAATAACAACACTGGATTTGAACATACGTTCAAGTTAGTTTTAGGGAGAAAGTTATTAAAATTCATAGCTTCATACATAAAAGGACATTAAATTTATTTCTTGTCTATTTTATTTGAGCCAATAGACTACATTTGAATTGTTACAAATGAATCTTCACATTCTTCTCCTTCATAATGTTAAGAATAAAGTGTATTGTTTTGGCATAGAGTGAAGCCAAGATTAAAGTGATCATCCTTTTGATTTTGGCCTTTTCCAGTATTGGTATTCTAAATAAATGAGCTATTGAGCTGCTCCTCAGATGATGGTTAGAAATATCTTATCAGATAAGATAGATAAAAGAATCTCCTGTTTCACCAAGTCCCTGCCACCCCAAAAAACAAAAACAAAAACCCTAACTAAATGAATGAATCTGGGAGGGCCAAAACAGAAATGATTGCCATTTACATTCAATCTGAGTTTATCAGAACTCAAACAATGATCAAATGGGGCATGGCCTAGGACCTATTGATGGTCAATTGCAATCAGATTGGTTTTGGTGTAAAGGCTTCCCTTAATAAAGAAATCTAGTCAGTAAACCCCAACGTATTTTAGGAAGGTTCAGAGGTATAAAGAGAAAAAAAATATATTTTTAAGAGCATCAGATATTTTTTTTTTTTTGCTAAGGGACAGCACAGTTAGACTATTTATGCAACATTTTTTTGCTAGTTGTAAGATCATTAAAATAGAAATCTACTTTAAGGGAAGTGTTAAGTGTCTGAGAACAGATTAGAACTCAGGTCATCCTGACTTCAAGGTTGGTGCTCTATCCACTGCACTACCTAACTGCCTCCATTAATACCATTTTCTAGAGATTTTCTTCTTCAGCTAACATTTCCCTTTCTTTGTTCTTCTCTTAGCTGTCTAAACATTCTGCTTTGGTTTTCTCTGTTTATTTATGTCTGTTTCTTCCTAAGTGTAAGGATGTTTAGATCCTGTCACTGATGCTCTTCTCATGTGTCTCTTCATTTACCATTTTCATAATGCATTTGAAACCTGGATTTTCATGAGGCATTTAATGTCATTATCTATGCTTGGCATATACTCCTGATAGATTTACCCCTGTTGAACATCTGCACATTAATTCAAGATTCAGAACTTTCATTCTAAGCCCTCCTTAATTACCTCAGTTGCAAATAATTCCTCACTCATTCTGCTGTGAAGTCCTTCCATGTACTGATCATTATGTATTTTGCATTGTAATGATGTTTTTTTTTAAAATTTGTAACCTTGAGGGGGCATTGAGACTAACTCCTTGAACCTGTTATGCATACTACCTAACACCAGAGTCATTTTTTGTTAACCAACAACTTCTCTGACTTTCAGAGAGTTGATTGTCTCATATAGTTTCACTTCTTTGTAGATAAAAATGCTTTTCCAATTTGTATGACTGTTTAGTATGAATTGACCCAGTAGGATTCTGACCCCACTGGGAAAAAATAAATCTCCTCCATCTCATTAACCCCTGCCTCAGTTCCTCAGATTCTATATATAATTAGAACATATGTTTAATTAAAGGAATAAAAGATAATAAAATCATGTATATTAATGGTGATCAACATTAATTCTCATTTATCTGTTCTCACAGCAATATACTTTAATCTTCTACATTGAAGTCACCTATCTTTCTAACCCCTAACCACTTCCTCCAACATGGGGAAAAGAGTCACAATGAATGCTGCAGATGTCATTTTGACTGAACTATTTTTGCTCCCATTGCACTTTCCTGTTCAAGTTGCTGCGGTTTCAACCAATCTGAAATGTTATTAGTTTCATTCTATCCATACAAGTCTTTTCCTTCCCTAGCTGTGTGTATGAAAAAACATATCTAGGATGTCCTAGCATGTCTAAAGTTTCCCATTCATAAATCTAAGATTTACAGAAGATAATGAAATCAATGTGGCTTGTCACTATTATATAATAGTCTATTTCAAAAGTTCTGAAGTTATCTCTTTCCATGACTGCTTCCTCCACATTTCCTGTCTCAGCCTTTTACCTCCCAATTTTAGGAATAAATTTCTACCTGCTCCTACATTTCTCAGGTAGGGTGATGACATTGGCAGAATAAACAGGAGAGTTACATATGTGAAAAAATCTCTATGCTAGATTGCAAGCTCCTTGAGGGCAAGAATCACATTTCATTCATTTTGTATTTCCTATCACTTAAAATAATATTGTACTTTGCTTGTGTACTTAAATGTTTTTAATATGAAGAAATAGAAAGGAAGCAGAATAGAAACAGAAATGAAGCAAATCTAAGAGTGTTCATAGAGATGGCTGACAATCCCCCCCCCCCAAAAAAAAAAAAAAACAAACAAAAAAAAACGAATGAAGATTTCAGTGTTGATTATTCAGATAAGAAAAAAATCAGGAAGTATTTTGTAATTATTTCCATATTCTTTAGACCACAAAACTTCTTAAACAGTCAGTTGTGATCCCATATGGAGTCATGTATAAGAATGTGAGAGTTGTGAAATTATGATTTATTATCATAAATGTTTGATTTGTAGACCTAGTAAAAAATAGGTCATGTAAAAATTTCTCAGATGAAAGGGGTAAAACTGAAAAAGGTTTTGCTTTAGAATAAAA